>NC_133907.1:2218551-2534772 GCF_964199755.1 Larus michahellis | reverse complement strand
AATGTGCATCTTTGCTCATTGAGTGCCACCTTTTTGCATTCTGGGAACGGAACCAGTGCGATTCAAACACTTCGAACATTAAAGAGCCGGGGTGTGTGGCTGGAGTCACGTCCTCCAGCCAGGGAGATTAACACTGCTCAGTGGGTTTCGAAGTTCCCTGATTCAGTGACCATCTTTCTCCACACATGTGCATATGGATGTTAATCTTGATCTCCAGCTGCTGCCATGGAAAAAACCCATAAAGTTGTGTTTCCTTGGAAGTGCTGAGTGGTAGTCAGCCAGGTGAGAGGTCTGCGGGTGACGTGGCCGAGGTTTGCCCCTCACTGAGTCTCCCCCTTGGCTCTGCAAAACATGGGGAGAACAGAGTTCCCGGTGAATGTTTCAGGGCTCATTTCTGTCACTTAGGCTCCAGCCAACCTCTCCGGGGCTCGGTTTCGTGCCTGGACTCTGCCCGCTGCAGCCCAGCCTGGGAACGCGGGTAGGGATGAGGCATCACAAGTGCTCAAAGAGCTGACGGCAGCCAAGCGTTTCAGGGTACCTGCAAGGGGAGGAGCACCTGCTGAGTGCAGATCCTGCCCGCGTTCTTCCAAACTTTCAGATCATCCCGTATTTCAGTAAAATGAGTTCACTTGTCCCATGCTGCTGCCTCTGTCTGGCTGTTCGCTATACATACGCTTGCAGGTCCCACATCTTAAAAATACATGTAGGTGAAAACCATGACACTCAGCTCACTGCCCGCATGCAAGCGCGTGTCTGCACTCCTGCGTTTCACCAAGAATGACTACTCCATTTGTTTCTAATGTTTTAAAAAATTACATTTATTTTTAAACACTGCTTTTGAATGGAAACGCATTGGAGGAGGGAGAGATGGGAGTGGCAGACCGACCCTGAGGGGAAATGAGTAATTGCACAGATAAAAGCTGGAACATGCTGTATTATCCATAAGTCTAATACAACAGAAAGCGTTTGTGTTGGATGGGAATCGCCTTCTGCTAAGTGGAAGTTTTGGAGATGATGTCACTGATGTTAATGAATCACCGTTGCGGTTGAGCAGGGACGAGATCCGTCAGTCGACTGTCGAGATTTCTTGCCTGGCGCCTCCGGAGCCGCCTGTTTACCCAGCACAGCCCTGCCTGTGCCAGCGGAGAAAAGCAGGAGGTGCATTTCACGGGGAGCGTGGGGCCAGCGTCTGCTAAGAGACTTCATTCAAATTTCATGGCGTTCCTCTCTGTGGCACAGGTATACCTGGAGGAACGGATGGGACCTGGGTGGCCCCATCCCTCTCCAGCTCTGGACTATTATTTGTTCCTTTCACGCTGCCCCTGCACAGCGGTGGGGACGTCGTGTCCCTGCACCACACTACTCCCTCTTAAGTCCTTTGCTTCAGCTCAGGTTTCTACCACCTCCGACCACTTCACGTTTTACTGTCTGCAGAGCTGACTAGGCAGTGGCACACTGATTTTGCTCCAATCCTTGTCTCCCCGTGAAGAAAAGGGGAGTGATGGTGGAGGAGAAGGAAGGAGGAAACTGGCACTGGAAGAGCAAAGTCTGGTGTTTGGCTCAGAAAAAAAAAAATCAGCAATTCAAAAGTTAAAAAAAAAATGCCTTAGAATTCTCTTTTGCAGAATATTTGGGTTAAAAAACGTCACTCTGACTAGTGATAGTTATGCACAGCAGGGTTATGTGGTGGGTCCCCATCCCACACATCCCTGTCATCGCCGCTGGTTTGGCTGTACCTCCTTCCTCTCCCTTGCAGGCTGCAGTGTGACTGCCAGCACAACACCTGCGGCGGGTCCTGCGATCGCTGCTGCCCCGGCTTCAACCAGTTCCCGTGGAAGCCCGCCACTGCCGACAGCGCAAACGAATGCCAGCGTAAGTTGAAGTTGGGTTTTCCCTTCCTTTTCCAGCTGTTTTGCAAAGCCCAGCTAGACCGTGCTTCGCCAGCCCCTTGATGGCGCAGTGCAGAGAAGCCGTTCACTGGAATGGGGGGGTTTATGGTGTGTGGCACTGGGTGAAGTGGAGATCAGTGGCACTGTGAGAGGACAGTTTGCACAGCGGTGAATCGGGTTCAGTCGAGGCTCGCACAGGGAGGCCCACTAGGTCGGTACGGGACTTTGATTCCGCTTACGTTCCAGTTCCTCCTCTGTGTCCAAGGGTTCACGCAGGCAAGACTCATTGCTCAATTCTGTCTCCAAGATGAATTGCGTTTGGATGTGTTTACATACAGGACATCTTTATTTGTCTAGCGAAACCTTTAGTAAATGCCGACAGTGGAATTTATGCTGCACTGGGAATGCAGAGCACGGAGCACAGCTACATCACACCATCTCTTATAAACACAGGGCAGCAAAGGACAGTTGGATCTTAGTCCTGTGGGTTTGTAAAGAGCACCCTCGCCGGGTGCTGAACTTTACAGCTCACCTCCAGCCCGGATGGGATAAGAGCGGCAAGAATGTTGCCCTCTAAACCAGACTACCTGAGGCCCTAAAGTTGGGTAATTTCTTTTTCTCGTCTATACATGCCTGCACATATTTTACTTCTGATTTTGTGCCTGCTGCGTTTCTCCAGTTGCAGACTAGACTAGACTTTGCGAAAGAGTTGCTGCTGCTGCGCGTTTGAACTGGAAGACTTCTGGGAGCTTGGGTGATCGTGTAATCCCCCAGATGCATTCAAGCATCTTTCCTCGTTGAAAAGTAACCCATCCAGTGTCAAACCCACGAGGAAGAGTTCATATCTTGAGATCCAGCTGGTGACTGAAGGACCTCCATGGGCCGGTGGCTTAGCTAACCTCTTTTTGTGTTTTCAGCTTGCAATTGCAATGGCCATGCCTACGACTGCTACTACGACCCAGAGGTGGATCGCCACAAAGCCAGCAAAAGTCGTGAAGACAAGTTTGAAGGGGGAGGTGTTTGCATTGACTGTCAGGTAGGCCTGAAGAGCTCCTGCGGAAAAGATTTTTGTGTTTGTTTCCGCTGTCAGCCTGGAGTTCAGCCCTGCTGGCAGCTCCGCCAACCCCTCACGCACCCTCCGTTATCTTAATTAGGTTTCTTGCTGGAAAGTTAGTCTCTTTGCAGCAGTTTAAAGGGGTGTGCACCAGTAATGAACACAGCACTTGGGTTCCTGTCTGTCCCCTGGGTAGTACCATTACCTTTCCGATGCTTTAGGGTGAGCTCTGCTGAGGCACTGAGCACTGGGAGGGACAGGTTGGTGCTGAACACATTGGGAAGTCCCTGCCTAGTTTGCAGGGCTCGGGTGCCGCCATCTGGATCTCTTCTGATCACCAAAATGCCAATCTCAGTCTCTGAAGTTCCCAATTAAAGTGGGAAAGTAGCTCTTCCAAGGTGACCATGAGCTGGTTTCATGCAGTAGCATGAAACTTTCATCTGTGCTTTCTTGCTGGGAGGAAACAGATTGCTCTGGTCCTAACACAAAGTGCTCAGGACATTTTCCCATCTGAAGTAAGTGCAATGGGCTTGAGGTTGGATATGAACCTGAAGGTCAGACTGGCCTTACGGGAGAATACACAGCTTGCAGGAAATGCTTTGTTTTCAAATCGGTGTATGTGGAATTTTGAGCAGATTTAGGTCTTCTGTGTGTGGACACTTCTGAATTGCTCCCTCTGGCCCCTGAAGCTGTTAATAAATCTGGCCGATGAACATGAATCCTGCGGGCAGAGGAACTGATGCCCCTGTAACCCACTGTCTTTCAGCATCACACCACTGGCATTAACTGTGAGAGGTGCATCCCAGGATACTACCGGTCCCCTGACCACCCGATCGACTCTCCATACATTTGCTATCGTGAGTGTGATTTCCTCTGCAGGCTGTAGATGCCTGCTCGGACTTGATGGTGCTGGGGAGGGTGGTCTGAAGGACTGGGCTGAGAGATTTTTCTGATGTAGGGAGCCCAGCGCTGTAAGGGATGTGGCCATGTGGGTGGTTCCTGCTGCAGCTGGCATTGCCCGTGGAAATGTGTGTGTGCCTGCAGACAGTATGTGTGTCTGCAGAATCTGTGAAATCAGAAATGGTGGCTCGTTCTATGGCTGGAATGAACCAAAAAAGCATTGTTGATGTAAAAAGGCCTGCTGTTGCCTGCAGGGCAGTCCAGTCTTAGCTGTCATCTCTGTGCCCTTTCAGCTGGCACTTGCAGGCCATTGTTCTCCACACGCCAAGACAGGGATTTCTAAGCAGCAGTGGGCTATATCTGTAATGCCGGGGAGCCCAGCTCGGTCTGGTCACTGTGACACATCGGCTGTTCTGGACCGTGTCCTCGCTGCAGTGTGCCACTGCCACCTCTCCAGGGAAACTGGGATCTCCTGGAGAAGCAAACTGGGGCTGTGCTGCTTTACTTGGGTCCCTGCAGTGGGACAAGCGCAGTGGCAGCGGTTCGTCTAAGCCAGACCCCTTTTGAAGAGGCAAAATTGCACTTTTTAGTTTTGGAGAGAATTTACAGCAGATGGCGGGGTGTCTTATAGAGGCTCTGTATCTCTGTGGTACTCGTGGCTGGCCAAGCGACTGTCGGTTAGTGACAACCACCGCCGGCTTGTCCCTCTCTGCAGGCTGTAACTGTGAGTCTGACTTCACCGATGGCACCTGCGAGGACCTCACTGGCCGCTGTTACTGCAAGCCCAATTACACCGGGGAGCACTGTGATGCCTGTGCCGAGGGATACCTCAACTTCCCCCACTGCTACCGTAAGTGGGGGCTGCAGGGCCGTGGGGTGGCCGGGTCTGGGACCGCACAGACCCAGCGTGGGCAGGATGGGCCAACAGCTCCAGTTGGGGCAGCTCTCCAGGTGCCTTCTCCCCATGCCACATGGCACTCCTGTCCCAGGAAGGGTTCCTGCAGGTGGGGACAAGCCTGCTTTTGGCTTCGGAGGAAGCTGGACCAGAGCTGAGCTGGGCTGGACCTGGCTCCCTGGAGTCCATTTGGCTGGTGTCTCATCTCTCACTTTCTGTGAAAGACATCTTTCCAGAGTGCAGGTTTAAAAATTGTTGTAATGGATCTTTGTTTAGTGGGATTCTGCACTTCGTTCCACGTTTAACGTTTTCATTCGGCCTGTTCAGCTTTGGGACTGCCAACCCATTGATATCCCGACAGGATTTCTTTGAGCGTGTGTGATGACCTGTGCAATGTCTCTTTCTCTGCGTAGCTGTTCCAGCTTTTGCTCACAACGATACTGGAGAACAGGTGCTCCCTGCGGGACAGATAATAAGTAAGCAGTGCAATTTTCCTTGCTGCTTTGGCAATCACCATGCTTTATTGCTGTTATATCTCACCACCCAATGCAAGGTCACGTCTTCAGCTTACTAGGCACGTACCTTGTAAGAGACAGCCCTAACACAGAGTGGGTCTGAGAGAGGAGGCAGCTGAGGGGTGGGGGAAAGGAAGTTTTATGATCCCCTTTTATAGACAGGAAAACTCTAGCCCAGAGTGGCCGTGCGATTGTGTGTTTTGACTGGTGTCCAGGCCATGTGGGGACATTCCTTCTGGCCTCCCTGTAAGAAACCCCCCATCTGTCTTCGGGGTAGATACAAGCCTGTCCTTCTGCCACACCTGCATGCCCTGCGTGTTCCATCTGCTGGGCAGCACAGCGGGTCCCCTGCCCTGCTGCGGGCGCCTGGGGAGCGCGCACAGCCAGCCACTTGCTCTTTGTGGCTTTCCCTGTTTTCAAAGCTCACTCGTGCCTTCATCCCTGCTCCCCTCCGCCTCCCTCCTCTCTGATGCTTGTTCCTCTGGGTTCATCTCCTCCCTTCTGCTTTTTTTTGGTCTCTTTTCCCACCGAATCCTCCCCTGTCTCATGCTCCCCAGTGTGCTCCAGATAACCTTTTCCTTCCTTCTGTATCTTCCAAAAAGGTTTTTTTTTTCCTGAGCTGGAATTTCTCACTTCCCTTCTCGTTTCCCCACCTCCCCCTCCCTCTGGTTCTTGGATGATTTTTGCCCTTCCCTCTCCCAGCCCAGCACCCCACGCTATTGCTGTGGGTGAAGGCAGGGCTGGCCGAGGGTCTCAGCACTGCTCACTCACAGCACCCACCTGCCCTGGCAGCACGAAGGTCTTGGGTGCAGCTGATCATGGAGTGACCAGAGAGAAAGCCCAAACCCCGCTCTGGTTATTCCCACACAGCTCTTGGGCGATGCTGCACCGAATCAGCTCTGTCTGGGCTTGTGCAGGCAGCATTTGCCTGCTCTGTGCACGGCCCTGCTGCCCACCTTGCACGGCAGCACGGTGCTGAGGTCTCCCAGCCGCCCTGTGACCCCACGAGCCAGGCGTGCTGGTCGCCCGAGCAGGGTTTGGTTAAAACATTTGCATGTGTTTCTACGAAGGTTAATTAGGAGGCAAATGCTTGTGCTGTTGCCTCTCATGGCAACTCCGTCCCTGTCCTTATGGGACCTCTGCCCAGCAGCATAGATCAACTGACAGCCATGTCTGGTGGTGTTTGTTGTGTGTCCCTGCTCCAGACTGCGATTGCTACGCCGGTGGCACAGAAGGCAACGCCTGTCGCAAAGACCCGCGGGTGGGGATGTGCGTCTGCAAACCCAACTTCCAGGGAACACACTGTGACCAGTGCGCCCCAGGCCACTATGGCCCCAGCTGCCAGCGTGAGTGACTCGGGGTTAGCGGCCCCAAGCTCGCCCTGATCGCCTCCCTGCTGGGGAGGAGCGTGCCTCTCCCTGTCTTCCACTCGTGCTGGGGAGGAAGAATTCTCCAGCCCCACTTTTAAGTGACAAATTCCCATGACTTTTGCTGGTATTTTCCACCCAGCCCTGACCCTCCAGCATCCTCCCGGCTTCTGGGGGGGCTCTTGAGAAATTCCCCATGGATGTGAGCTATGGGCCAGGCATGTTTGCTGTCAGCTGTGTCCCATGTGATTTCTCCAGTGACTGCATTTCTAGCCCAGAGGAACAGATGCTCCAGTTCCTTTCCTAGGAATGGGCAAGACGAAGAAGCTGTTTATTTACTGGTGCCCTTGTTGCTTTCCAGCCTGCCAGTGCTCCGGCCCCGGTCAATATGATGGCACCTGTGACAGCGAGACAGGGCAATGTCTGTGTCGAACGGGATTTGAAGGGCACTTGTGTAACCAGTGCGCTCCCGGCTACTTCAACTACCCTCTGTGCCAGCGTGCGTATCTGTCCTCCCTGGGCCTGGCTGGGTCCGCACAAAGCCAGAGTCTTCTGGCAGGGTTTTGAAGGAGGACTGGGAAGGGGTTTGTGGGTGTTTTAGAGGGTACATGCAATGAGCAGAGATCGACAGTTTGAATGCTTAGAGCATCACATAAATGCCTATCTGAGAACCTCAGGAAAAAAACCATATTGCCATGAGCCTTGCCCCATGCTCCCCGTACAAAGCAAACGCTTTCTCTCTGTTGCAGTGTGCGGCTGCAGCGTGGTCGGGACGCTGCCGGGAGGCTGCGACTCCGCTGGGAGGTGTTTCTGCAGACCCGAGTTTGCTGGGCCGCGGTGCGAGCAGTGCAGTCCTGGGCACCACTCCTACCCCCACTGCTACGGTAAGGGCCTGAACGTCCAGTTCCTGCTGGCCTGTCACCTTCTGAAAAACATGCCTATTTTTGCAAGACTTTGGTGTCTCTCAAAATCAAAACCCATGTGGTTTGCACTGTGAATTTGGCAGACTTGTTCTGGAGATCATGGATCATGCCAAAGCCTGGAAGACAAAGCAGTTTTTATCGGTCACACTTCCTCATGACAACCCTGCTGTGACCTGCTGTCTCAGCCTGCGGCTTTTTTTGTCTGTCTTTTTAGTGCATTAACCTACTAAACTGCTGAGAAACATTGAATGGGCTGTAAAAAACCCTCAGTGTCATTTTCCTGGTAGGGCCATGACTCTAGCTGAAAATATTGCCTGTCTTTCCAGGGGATTAAGAAATTAATTTAGTTCTGAGGGAAATGGCTAATTCCTATGGGGCTGAATGACAGTTCAGACCAGCAGAAGTTGGCCACGGAACATGCGTTTCATCAGACTATTGAGAGTCCTGCTCTTACAGCTTGCTCCTGCGACTCCCGGGGTGCGGTGGACAACAACTGCAGCCCAGCTGGCCAGTGCCGATGCCACGTGAATTTTGCGGGACACACCTGCAACCAGTGTGCCCTGGGCTTCTATGGGTACCCCAGCTGCACACGTGAGTAACCACCGTCGGGCCTCAGGGGAGGGAAGGGAATAGTTGCTGCTGCTGGCTTTGTAATGGCTTTCCTTTTCCTAGCCCGTCTCCCAGGGTTGTATATGAATGTAGTTGGCTCTTGCAGCAAGAATCAGTTTTCCTGTGCACAGTTCACCTGGCTATCTCATCTGACAGGCACGCACTGTAACGAGTATAAACATTTTGAAGAAATGCTTCCCCAAAGGCCGTGTGGTTTGTCTCCCCCAGTTCATTCACTGTCGCTAACAGCAGGAGCTTGGGTCTGCCTGCTTGGTTTGGAAAAAAACCCCAGTCTGCACATATGGCCGCTTAATCTAGACCAGGACGCAACCTATTAAGAAACAGACCTACAGAGTACGGCTTGGGGAGCAGCTGTGGTTCAGACTCTCTTTCCGAAAGCGTTGTGTGCAGATGCACATAAAACATGTGCTGAATTGCATCTGCCTGTCCTCAGGCTCGAGTGCCTGCAGCCAGAGAGAGCAGGGCTCCGAGTGGGGTAAGCAAAGTCTCAAACCACATGTTCAGATTATACCCTGGTGCCATGAGATGCTCGGATGTGGCTCACGTGACACGTCCTGGCTCTTCGGGGCTCACTCCACTTTGGTTCATGCCATTGCACGGGAGAAGCAACTGTGCTGAAACCAGCGGGAGGGTGGTTGTACAACAGGGTGAACAACGAGGATCGGGATTTGGGGTTCCACGTCAGCCCCGAATTC
This sequence comes from Larus michahellis, assembly GCF_964199755.1. Lineage (NCBI taxonomy): Eukaryota > Metazoa > Chordata > Aves > Charadriiformes > Laridae > Larus > Larus michahellis. Next base: position 2,525,904 of record NC_133907.1, on the reverse strand, counting down.
AAGGTGTCTGCTGGCATGGTGGGAGCTTTGCATCTGCTTCCCCGGGCACTGCATCGCTCCTGGAGCAGAGCTGCGGGTGCCAGGGCTGAGCAATGCCTGTGGCAGGTGCCTGTGGCCCCAGATGAATAGCCCTGAATAGCTCTCCCCAGCTCTGGGCAGAGTGTCCCCATCTCCCTCCCTGTCGGCAGTCCGACTGGAAGCCAGATGTACTCTGATGTCTCCCAGCAAGAATTTACTGCTCATTAAAAAATAATCTGCGATACAATTTCCCTGAAGCAACAAAAGAGCATCATCACCCTCTTGCACCACACTAAATGTAGACGCCTGAGCCGCGGCCAGCTGGCAGGGCGCTGCTCGCAAACGCTGATGCCGGCAATATGCCTTTGAAGAGGCGGGAGGCACAGATGAAATGGTCTCACAGGAGTTCAGTAGTCACTACTTTTTTCTTTTTTTTTTTTTTCCTCATAAAGCAGCATCCAAATTGCAGAGCTGTAGAGGAGTCACAGCAAGGAAAGAAGAGGGGAACCTGATTTTATTTTATTTTTTTTTAAATCTGTTGTTTTACGGACAATGTTTTGCTGTTAGCCAGTCTGGGGGTGTCAGCCCAAAACGTCCCCTTTGGCAGGGATTTGAGGAATGCTGGCTGGGCGAGGAGGGCATGGGCAGCTCGCTGACCTTTGATGCGATAGGGCAGCAGGATGGCTGCGTGCGTTCGCAGGAGGCAAGGCGTGCAGGAAGCCGCAGAGCCGTTGCCCTGCCCTTGCCCTCCGCTGCCGGCAGTGCCATTGCTGTGGTGTCGGCCTGCTGCTCGCACACAACGTCCGCAAGGCACCCTGATGGCCGAACGCAGCTCTTGGGTGCTTGGATGCAAAACGGGCTTTTGTAGGGTCTGATCTGTCACTGGTTGCTGACCTTTTGGGGATTGAGATCACACATTCCCCTTTCCATAAACAAAACTTCTCCCCCTGTCCCAAAACATGCATAAATGTATGTGAATAGGTGTGATAAACATTGCAGCTTCTATTGTTTTTCTAAAAAGCTGGGAAGTCTTTAACCAAAAGCAAAGAATGAGTGTGTATGTTATTTATAACCCGTGTTTCTGGCTGCTTTGGTGGTGATGAAGGTCAGGCAGACAAAGAGGTTGCTGGTGGGAAGGGTTGAACGCGGGAGTCGCTGTGTCCTGCAGCTCCAGCAGTTGCTGTCCCCTCTCTTGCAGCGTGCCAGTGCTCGCGGGAGGGCTCCCTGCATAGCACCTGCCACCAGGAAACGGGGCAGTGCAGCTGCCGCCCCAAAGTGACGGGGCTGCACTGCGATAGCTGCGTGCCGGGCGCCTACGGATTTCCACACTGCGAAGGTACCCTCCTTCTCCTCCCTGATGGGGGGATCTCCGGTGTCTTGGGGCATAGTGGTACGGTGCTGGTAAATCATAGAATAGGTTGGGTTGGAATGGGCTTATCATCCCCCAAGAGCTTTGTAAGGAAGAAATAACCCCCTTTAGGAACAGCTGGGGTGTGAGCTGTCTCTTCATCAACGCCTCCTTGTGCCTCTCTTTTCTAGTGGGCTCCTGTAACCCAGCAGGGTTGGTGACTGCAGATCCCTCACTGGCCCCGGTGAGTATCAAATGAACCACCAACCCCTGCAGGTCTTTCCTGTGTGATCCCCGTTACTCACTCTGGGCCAAGTCCTTTCTTAAGCACAGCCTGAAAGCAGCCATTACCCACACCGGAGTAGCACACACCACGTTCAGCCACCGCGCTGCAAATTCTCACTTGCTCTTTTCTCCCCATCCCTCTCCCCAGGGGTCCTGCGCGTGTCGGACGTACGTTGAAGGCCCAGCTTGCGACAGATGCAAGCCCTTGTACTGGAACCTGACTCCAGAGAACCCCTACGGCTGCATAAGTAAGGAAATGGCATTTACACAGCCCCAAAAAGTCCCCTCTGTGCTGTAGTGGTGCAAGACCCAAACCCAAGCCAGCAGGGACCATCACTGCTGGATGGAAGTGATGCCCTTCCATTCTTCTTCACCCTGAAGTGACATGTCAGAGCTGGAGTGGTCTGAGTAACCCCTGCTTGGAGGAGGGGTAAGGCTGGAGCCTGCAGCTTTTTGCTTGGGATAAAACACAGGGCTCATGCAGTGAGTTGTGTCATTCTCAGCCCTCCCTGCAGACCGCATACTTAATTTTTCATGGCCAAATGTGCAGAAAAGGCAAATGTCTTTGGTAGTTGTGGCCTCAACACTCACTGTCCAAAATGAAAAGAGAGCCCTTGTGCAGCCCTGCCCTCTACTTGACCAGTTCTCAGCTCCTCTTATCCCAGACGGTGTCCTCTGGTGTGCTGGGTACTGTCCTCCATCGGGCTTCTTCTCAGAGGCTGATTGATCTTCTGGATTTCTTGTTCATCTCCCTCTCTCCAGGCTGTAAGTGTGATACCAGGGGCACCATCAGCGGAATCGCGGAGTGCCAGCAGGTGGGTTTGCTCCTCTCTGCCTCCCAGCACCCCGAGTGTGTCCTGTGTTGGGAGCGTTTCAGCTCCGTCTCTCCCAGCAGCTGCCGGAGACGCCTGTCCTGATGCTGAGCTCTCGAACGTTGCACCACAATCTGGGTTTGCTTGAGAACATAGGATTAAGACCTGTCATAAATTAGGCACCTAAATATTTCTGGGTCTGGGCCAGGATGCCTGGATTTTTGTTTGCCTGTATTGTTGGATAATTTAATTTATCTGGCCCTTATCTGGCCCACCCACGCGCAGGAAGCAATGTAGAGTATGAAACTCAAAATGCTTCTCCAGCGTCTCAGACTAAGACCCAAATAACTGAGAAACAGCTTAGCCCTAATGAGCGATGGGAGGGAATGAGCTTCCATGCCTGCTCTCTCCTAGGGCGACGGGCAGTGTTTCTGCAAACCCAACATCTGCGGCCAGTTCTGCTCAACGTGCAAAGATGGCTACTTCAATATGCAGAACGCAAATTACTTTGGCTGTCAAGGTGAGTCCCTGTCGTGATGTGTTGTGTCAAGGAGAGGGGCGACAAGCAGCTCTTGAAGAGAAGGGGCAGGAGATGTCCCACCTCTTGCTTTTGATCATACCATGGCCCGGAGCGGGGACTGGGCCTTGCTGTGGATCTGGAGACCTGAGTTCGTGCTTTTGCCACTGTTGGGCACAGATCCATCGGGTTGCGGAATGAAAGGCCAGGAAAGGTGCGCCCTGGGGTGCCAGAAACTGTTGGGTTTTAACCATTAATTGACCATGTCCTTGCAGCTCTGCTCCTTCCTGTTGGGAGCAAGTGGGCATGGACATGTTGGGGCTGGCTGCTCTCCATCGTGCCCATGGGAAGAAGAGGGAAAGGAGGAGATCTGGCCGCTCTCAGCCAGCCCACACGGTCCTGGCAGGGCTGGGAAGAGGGAGCAAGGCTGCGGCTGGCGGCAGGGCTGTGCCTGAGGGTTTGCAGACCTTGTTCCTCTTGCAGCCGTCTGGAAATAGCTCAGTGCTGAGGTGGAAGAGGAGCTGATCCAAGTGGGCTGGGGCCAATATGAAAACAGATACAATGGAATAAAAATAGGGCCCCAGCCTCCCCGCCCGCTGGGGCGCGCCTTTGATTAGTGACCAGGAGCTCGTTAGTGCGGCGGGAATGTAAACAGGCGCTTCCTGCCCGCAGGCTGCCGGTGCGACGTCGGCGGGTCGCTGGGGCCATCCTGCGAGGAGCGGAGCGGAGCTTGTCGCTGCCGGCAGAGCACACGTGGCCCCACCTGCACCCAGTAAGCTGCTAACGGGAGATGCACCTTGGGGTGCTGCACCTCCTGTTCGCTCCCTCGGGAAAGGTGACCTTGGCAACTGTGAGGATGGGGACCTCATCATCTGGGCTGCTGCTGCATCAGCCGCGTGCCTGGCAGAGGTGTCCTATTGCCTCTCCCTCCAGATAGCCTGGCAGGTAACGGTGCTCCCTCTCTTCCCCAGACCCGCACGGGACCATTATTTCCCTGATCTTCACCACTTGAAATTCGAGCTGGAGGAAGGCACCACGCCGGCTGGCCGGGCTGTGCGCTTCGGCTACAACCCCCTGGAGTTTGAGGGCTTCAGCTGGCGAGGATATGCACAGATGTCCTCCATCCAGGTACGCCTGGTGCCTCCATCCCAGCCCGGCTCCCCCTGGGGAGGATGCGGCCGGTGGAGGACAGACGTGCTTTTGGCACACACTTTTCGCCCCAAGTGCTTCTCAAACCCCCCAAGTCACATGATGGCCAACATAAACAGCACAGTGTATATATAGCCTGTTTGCACAGATACTTCCTGCGGGGCTGGGGACGGCATAGACTGATGAGGGGAAAGATCCTAAATTGGGAATCCCCTGACATCCTAATCCGGTTAGACAAAGGTGGTAGCTTGGTGATTACTTACAGGGATGTCTATAAACACTGTCTCTGGGTTTTCTTGCGGCTCTTTCATCTGACTCTGCTCTTTCCTGCAACTCTCTGCATAACCTTCCCTCCCTTTTCCAAAAATAAATTAGCTCCTCCTTAGCTGCCATGTTCAGCTTGGACCTCTTGTTACCGTTCTGCCTCCGCTCTTGCTGTTAGATGGTTTGCTGTAACGATGGTTTACACTAACCTGGAGTTGTCTAAGCCCTGTAAGCGAAGCTATTTCATCTGTTGACCCTTTTTTCTCCTTGGTGGATTCTTCTTCTGCATGGCCCCTGCAGAAGTGTCGCCTGTGTGTGTGTTTGGGGACGGGGTGCAGGGCAGCGATTCTCTGACAGTCTTGTCCCATGTAAAGTGTACCTTATTCTCGTGTGGTACCTTCAATTTTCTTCACTTTTTTCATGCTTAGGTGAAATAACAGAAGGGCCTAGTGTGTTAGTCATTTCCCGTTGAATTTGTACATAGGAGCTAAGCAACAAATTTCTGTAGGCTCCTTTGGAGAAAACCCCAGCCTTAAAGCTTAAGGATGGAGCTCATGCCCAAGATCATGGCTTTTGTTTTGCATCCAGTGTTGGCATCTGAGGTAGAAATAGGCCTTGATAGAAGGGCTAGCACGTGGCTTTCTGCTGGCAGGTCTCACCTGTAGTTTGGTCTCTGCAAGATCCTTCCAGTTTGCTCTCCAGAGGGAAGATGGTGTAACTGGAGCTTTGAGGAACACAGAGCCCTCATTAGGAGTCTCCCTGGGCAGACGCCTGCTTTGCCCTGAAGGCAGGAGGGTGTTTAAGCACGTGCTTAGATCTGGGTCGGACTCAAGCATCTGCTTAACTGAGGTCTTCCTGAACATGGTCCAGGCAGGTGGAGGGCTGACGCCCCCACCAGTGGCACACCCCCTTAGTACCACCAGTCCTTAGCATTGCAGGTTTCCGAGGGCAAGGCACCAGCTCAATTTGCAACTTCCTCTGTAGGCATCTGGGCAGAGCCCTCTAAACACAAGCGCGGGGGCTTCAGCACTTAGTATCTGCTGGCTGGTTACAGCACAAAGCCCAAAAGCAACATGCCGATAACAAAAGCAAGAAGTTCTCAAAGCCTTTCCTCTGGCATGGCGTGTGCCCCAGGGATAGCCGAACCACCCTGCTGGGCCAGAGCATCTTCCAGATGTGGGCAGAGCCTTTCCACCCCCTTCCCGCAGACAGGTTGCTCCCTGGGTGGCTGGCCCCGAAGGGACGGCGTCGCGAGGCGCCCATGCCGTGACTGTGCAGTAGGGCAGGTGTGCTTGTCTCCTCCTTGCGCTATGGCATGTTGCTTTGGGAGCAGTGAGCCGAGCGGCTGCGCTTGGGCTGGTAGCTGTCGGCGGTGGAGGTAATTGAAGGTGTGCTCTGCTTCTCTCCCCTTTCTCTCTCCCACCAGCCCAAGGTAGTGGTGACTCTCAATGTGACCTCCCCCGACCTCTTCCGCCTCGTCTTCCGCTACGTCAGCCGGGGGCCCGCCAGTGTGGAAGGGAGGGTCTCGGTCGTTGAGGAAGGAAAGTTTAATGTTTGTGGCAACTGTAAGTGCATTTTTCACTTCTAGACTAACTCGGAGCATCCCACGCTGTGACACTGCTCCTCTGCCCCTTCTCCTGCCCCAGCTGTGCCCATCCCAGGTGTGCCCATCATCTCAGGTGGCCGGCCAGAGCCGTGCCAGGGGATGTCGAGGGGGGGGGAAGAGAAGCAGGCAGGCAGGCAGGCAGGTAGGCAGGTGGGTGAGGCTCTCCTGCAGAGCGGGTGAGCGACCAGGAGCTGGCCCCCCAGTGATGTGTGCCCCGTGTGCTTTTTTGCTTTTTGCAGAATAAAATCAGAGTCACTGTAGACGTGAAGGAGGCAGAGCTCTATCTGTTCCATGTCATCCTGAGGTATATTAATTCAGGAGGGGCCACTGTGTATGGCAAAATTACAGCTTATCAGCCACGAAGGAGAGGTAAGGATCCCAGACTGCTCTGCTCCCCTGCACCATCGCCACCTCCTCCCCATCCCAGGCAGCCTTCTGCATCATCCTTTCCAGAAGACACTTCCATATGGCTTTATTCCATTAGTTCTGCCCTTCCAATTGAAAGGCTGATATGAGTTTGCAGCCCCCCTTATTTAACAAAGCAGCAGCAAGCTGGCCCCCGGTCCTGCGGCCGCGCACTGAGGACTGTTAGCAGCCAGGCTGGTGTGAGACAAGGCTGCTGTGGGATTCCATACAGCCTTCTCAGCGCGGGACAAGATCACCCCGGTGCCCCAGGCAGAACTCCACAAAACCAAACTGGATCCAAACTGTGGCAGATGGAGATGGTTTTATTTCACAGGTGCCCTCATGTGGCAGTCCTGCCCTTGCCTTGTGCTTCTCCCAGACCAGGCTGCTGGTTCCACACGTGGCGTGGGGTTTGGAAGTGGCATGGAATTGCACATGTTATATAGGCATTGCACTCTGGTGCAATGTCTTCTCATCAAGCCATGAGCTGCTGGAGAAGAGGAAGAGCCACCAAAAGAAGGCTGAACAAGCCTAGAGACCTGGACAGCAAATATTCTGGGAATGAATATGAGCAAGACTGCATGGGGACAGACCTGAGGCCACGCAACTGCCCTAGCGAGTGGCTGATTGTTTTACCCCTTCTGATGCTACAGCCACATCGTGCTGCTGAAGCTCTTCTTCCAGATCATACATGCACAGCACAAGGCTGTCGACACCAGCTACCTAATTTTTCAGTGGGTCAAGTTCTCTCCTCTGTCTTGAATTGACATAGAAGGTGTTCTACCTTTAGTGAGTTGAAATGCCAAGATATTATTTTTCTACTTTTTTTTGAGGAGAAAAATAGCTGGTTATTTTTATGGCCAGTCGTGTTACGCAGCAGAAAGACAAGGGAAGCATGAGCCGTGCTCCTGCTTTAGGATCCCGCCACAGGTCAGGAAGTATTTAATCTGTCCTTCCCAGCAGCAGAGCTCGTTTGCCTTATAATGTGCTTCCCTCCTTGCTCAGGAGCAACGTGTGATTTTTAATAGTGCTGAAGGCAAGTTGCCAGACGGACACAGCAGCAACGGGATCCGGGAGGGCAGCTTCCTTCGTAGGCCAGATCGGCTCCAGAAATGCTGAGCCACCTTCTGCCCAGGTGGCCTGGGCTTCACATGGTAAAGGACAAGCAGCCTGGGAAGAAGATAAGTTGGAAGACGTGGCTTGCAAAAAGGGAAGCCTTTTCCGAGTATATGATTTGCAGAACCGGTTTCTCCCACCCCCCCTCCAGAAGCCGTCTCAGTTTGAGTTGTGTATCATCTCAAAGGGATGTGAAACTCCATTGCCTGTTCAGGGAAATCTCTTCATTCCTTGCATCCGCACCTCTGCGTCCCGTCTGAGAAAGCGAGGGCTCGTCCCCAGCTGACGCCAGGCATGCCACAGCGCCAGCACGCATGGGAGGGGGCTGCCCCATCCCAGCAGTAGCACAAGCCTTTGCTTTAGCTTCTGGCCCTCTGCATTATGCCTTGATGTCCATGTACCACACAAGGACAGTCAGCGTGCCACGTTCCCCACTTCCTTCCTCATCTCATCTGCTCACCGAGCAGCCGTACTCAGTGAATCCCTCTCACCTGCGCTCTTCAAAACGCTCCTGAGACGGCTAGGCAGGCGGACAGGCTGCTTCGAGGTGCTGTGTCGTTATTGCATCCAAAGTTAATGAATTCAAAGGTTATGGGACTGTGTCTGCTGAGCCACAGAGCTGTTCAACAGCAGCGGGATCAGGCCTTAAACCCGTTCTGTCCTGTCAGTTAAAATTAATGTCTAAATCTCGGGTGCAGAGTCGGTGGCTGGCAGGAAAGACAGGAGCACAGCTTGGGGGTCTGAGAGTTTGCCAGAAGACAGGTATCTCACCTGTGGAGCTGGGGTCAGAATATCCCTCAGGAAGAACGTATCTGGGCAATTCTTTTTGTCTGTCTCAGAATAAATTCTTCACAGATGAGTTCCTTCCTTCTCTAGCTGGCAAAACGCTCCCTGGCGTGCAATACTCCGTGCTTTGCAGTCCAGGGATGCAGAGCACGCTGACAGCTGTGGATTAGCATTAAGGATTGCAGTGATTTGGTTTTTTTTCTCCAATTAAGCTACTGAGCAGATTCAGAATGGATGCCTTTCTTATGGGACAGTGTGGGATTGTGGTGCATCTGCTACGGCAGCGTCGAGAGAGCAGGAGCCTGGGACTCCCCGCTGCACTACAGAGCTGCTTTCCTGAGCGTAGCCTCCTATTTGCAGCTCCAGGTTTTCCATCCCAGTCCCTTCACAGCCTCTTATCCCTCCCGCTCCAGGTACAGAGCAGACCAAGCAGATTGTCTTTGCTCCCAGCACGGAGCCAGCCTTTGTCACCGTCCCCCAGAACAGCTTTGGGGAGCCCTTCGTACTCAACCCCAACACTTGGTCTCTGGTTGTTGAAGCAGAGGGTGTGCTGCTGGTAAGGACCGGCCCCCGTGCTCCATCCACCACAGGGGGCTTCAGCAGCCCCTCAGGGGGAAGCGTCTCAAACATAACCAACTCTCCCATCTCTGCTTCTAGGACTATCTGGTTTTGCTACCCAGCTCATACTATGAAGCTCCAATACTGCAGCTAAAGGTGACGGAGCCATGTACCTACCAGCCAGCTCCTGAACAAGCCACCCAGAAGTAAGGATTCTCCATATCTTTGTGCTCTGTGAGACCTACTCAGCTCCTCTTGTCCTGGCGTTAAAAAATATGTACAGCCCGCTCTCTGTGAGGGTCTGGGTGCAGTAAACCTTCTTAATGGAGCACTTTGCTATGGTTGATAAAGCCTGCTGAACCTGCACCAACACATAGATTGCGTCATCCATGGCACAGTCAGTCTGTGTGTTCTCATGGACCCTGGAGGGCCAGCTCATCCCGTAAGACCATAGCCCTCTCCTCTGCTAGGCTGGGTTCCCAGTGCTGGGTTGTATGTCAGTCAACAGTCCTGGAAAATGGCTACAATGACTTAGGTCTTGCTGGACTAGTTAAAATGAATGAGCGGAGTCTGGTAGTGCTTAGAGCATCTCAGTGCCTCTGCTTGCTCTGCCAGGAGCTCTCTGTCCATGTTGGCCAGAAGGCTGGTTGGGCTCTGGACACCAGTTGTCCACTATAGCAGTGGTCCCTGGAATAAAGCACATTGCGAGGGAGGAAGCTTGTTTTTGTTACTGCCCTCACTGGTCCTATAGTACACAATCTCCGGCTCCACACGAACCAGACGTGCTCCTTTGGGCAGTGGAACCCTCATGTTGGACCAAAGCCTTTTGCAAATCGTCTGGGATCGGGCTGCACAGGTGCTCTTGACTCTTAGAATCAGGTTGTAACAACTGTTCTTTGCAATTTTTTTTCTTAATGATTTTAGCTGCCTCTTGTATAAGTACCTGTCTGTGGATGGTTTCCCTGCTGTGCCAGGGGTGGACGCGGTGTGCAGGCTGGACAACCGGTTACCCAGAGTGTGTCCCACGGAGCAGCTCACCCCCTCCCATCCACGGATGGCAACATGCAGCGGCAGTGATGTGAGTGGCACTTCTGCTTCATCCCTCGCGTGGGCACTGCGGCACTCAACCCTCTGCTCCCACCAGCTGGTGCTTTATCTGCACCTGGGCAGGTTACCGAAAGGGCTTTTCGCCCACGTAGACCCCACTGTTGCCCCCTCAGACTTGCAGCTGTATGCTTGCACGCCCTGTTGTTCAAGGCAGTGTCTCGCATGCAAAGGGCTTGCAAGGACACGTGTGGTATGTGGTAAGAGTTGGCCTGTTTTCCCCTCAGCAGCAGAGGAGGCTGGTTTGTAGCACGGGCACCCTGCATGCGCTCACTATGGGCAGTGGACAGGAGACCCGTGTTCAGTCGTCTCTCTCTCCTCCAGGTGGAAGTCCAGCTGTCCCTGCCCGTTCCCCAGCCCGGGAAATACGTGCTGGTGGTGGAGTACGCCAACACCAATGCTTTGCAGACAGTGGGTGTTGCTGTGAGCTCACCGCACTTGGCCATGCAGCAGGGCACATTCATCTTCTACCCGTGTGTCTACAGGTATGGCCATCTCTGAGAAGCAGAAAGGGTTGGGTCCTCCTGACACGGCAAGGACAGGCCCCTGCCCAGTTGAGCTTGTCTGCTTTATCACATGAACAAAGCAATGCCTCAGCTTTGTACATCTAAGCTGTGCATGTCCGAACTCCTCCTAGCTGGACGTGGATTTTAGTGATTAGCCATCCTTGGGAAATGCATACCTCTGTCAACGTAGTCCTCTAATGCCTCTGCCAGGAGATAATCTGTTGCTGCTGTTTAGAGCTGGGTAGATTGGTAGGTGCCCTGATTTAGGGAATGGCCTGCAGGCAGGTTTATTGAAGCTGTTGGTGCAGGTCAAACCCTGTGCCTTACTGTAGAAGCGTCTGACTTCAGACTGCAACCTTTGCAATAGGAGACAAATGTCTGGGGTGTCCTTGGGAAACTTCACTCTTAGGACTTGCCAGAAAAGGCATCAAAAGATTCACGGGGACTTTGTATAAATACCTTCAGGACATATAGTTGGCAAGACAAGAAATGGGTCATGACCCTGCTCAAGGCTAGCTTCAAAATCTGTGTTCCTCTTACAGTTTCCTTTGTCGTGGGATTGCTGTAGATTCCCAGAGCCGCATGGCAACTTTTGAACTTACCTCAGAGGCCACCATTCAGTTCACCTCTGATCTGGCTGACTTCTTCCTGGTAAGGCTCCCTGCAGGGGCAGCTCTGTTGGCGGGTTGGAGGAGGAGAGGCAGGAGCTATACCTAGCCTGTAGAAGGGTTTTCTAGTCCTGTTTCGCCTGGATACTAGATCTTAGTCTACATCATGAGCAGTCCAAGGTGGAGAATGTGGCCAGTGGTGTGTTTTGAAGTAGATCATGGGACTGGGATTTGGGAGAACATGGGGAGAAGAAGCTGCTCTTTGCAGAGGGAGCCCTGCGGGAGTTTGGCAGTGCCTTTTCCTATTTTACCTTGAAGGCATTCATAGTTGCTTAGTTAAGAATAGAAGAATCCCATAAATATGTGGGAGTCCTAAATGCTTGTGCCAAGGAAGAAGGGGCAGTGAACAGAGGTGTGACCTGCCATGCATTAGCTGAAGTGTCTGATACGGAGGTGCTTGTTGTGGTCAGCCTGATCACTGGTGGGCACAAAAACTGCCGTGGGCTTCCCGTGGCAGAGGCTGTCATGTAACCGGGCGTCTCTCTCTTTCCCGTGCGGCAGCACAAAGTGTACCTCATACCCGCTGCAGAGTTCACCATGGAGTTCATCGAGCCAAAGGTGCATTGTATCAGCGTCCATGGCACGTTCTCATCCAACAGGTAAGAGTCTCGGGTCCCTCAGGGTTTTAGCATGAACTTGGCTGTTTCCAAAAGCAGTTGCTTCCCTCACTTCCCTCAAGTTTGGAGTCCTTTCAGTTCTTGACACAGCAGAAAGAAATCTGTGGCTGAGGTAGAGCACCTTGCCCATGTCCACCGAGCAGGCAGCGATGGAGTGAGGGCTGGAAGTCAGGCTGCTCGTCCTTTCTCTGAACACCGCACTGCCTCCTGTGGCAGGCACTCAAGCGTCAGCCTGATGAGGCTTTCTTGTGCATGCTCACATACAGCAAGAGACGCTCACTGTATAAAAATTTTTGACACCACTTTGAATAAATATTTGCACCGGAATTAGCCTGTGGAGGGTTCCTGTTCTTCCTGCTGAGCCTGTGTCCCAGAGCCCCAGGGACCCTGGTAGAAAGCTGTCCCTCGGCAGGTATGCTTTGTAATCTGCCGCGTGTTACAGGCCGTGCTTGTCCTGCCAGGACCCCTGTAGCCTCTCTCTTTCTTTGACTCAGATCCTTACATCCCGTTTTCTCCTTGTTTTGCAGCAGCTCCTGTGTTCCCTCGAGGTTCCTGAAGCTTTCCCAGTCGATCGTTTTGGAGGGGGCTCAGGCTCTGCCCATCGCCCCTGATGTCCCCCTGGCTCAGGCCGTCCATGTGGCTCCAGCTGGGGTCCCGGTGGAACCTGCCCCTCGGCCTCCCACGGCAATGGACCCCGCTGCAGAGCTCATCCTCCTGCAGCCACCACAGGTAGTGGCATGGGTGCGGGCTGGGCTGGTTTGCTGGTGCTGTGACACTGGACACCTGGGGCACAGAGAAATTTTCCTTCTCTATTGAGCAGCTTTAGCAATTAGGATTTTCAGAATTTAATCTGGACATTAATTTATCCCTGAACCTGTAATTCCCCTGGACTCTCCTCTCTTAGCTCCATCCAGCCCTGCTTGGTTCTCTGGGCTCCCAGGAAAAGCTTTGCAGGTGGCACCGTTAGAGGGGGGAGTGTGGAGACATGGGGGGGTTGATTCACCAAAAGTCTCAAGACCTGGCAGTTGTGCAACAAGAGCACAATTTGTGCAATAATAAAAAAATATCCCAGTTGTGAGTGCAGGTGTCAGATATGTTTTTTTCTCTCTTTGTTCTCCCATTTTGGGCCAGGCTGCTGTTGTGTTTAACAGTCGGATCCAGACCCTGGGACGCTACGCTTTCATCCTGCATTACTACCAGCCCAGCCATCCCAGCTTCCCTGTGGAAGTGTTAATCAACGGTGGGCGCATCTGGCAAGGTGAGAAGAGCCGGGGCCTGGGGGAAGCTGCTGTTAGGCAGAAGCCTTGGAATGGGTGCCAGAGGAAAACTGCGGGCTCACTGAGGAGTGCAAAGATGAAACAAGACAGACTTATCTGTTCCAGACCGGGAGGGTGTGATGGGGACTCCAAGGGAAATATGGGACCAATAGGTTTGTTGTCTTTTCAGGACAGACCACTGCTACTTTCTGCCCCCATGGCTACGGGTGCCGGAGCCTGGTAGTTTCTGAGGACCAGATTGTCCTGGACGTTACCGATAATGATCTGACTGTGGTTGTTCGAGTTCCAGAGGGCAAGCGGCTGTGGCTGGTGAGTCTCTCTCCGGGAAGCTCCTGGGGCCTGCGGGACCGGGCTCCAGCCACACGGCTCCAGTGGAGCTGTACTTTGTCCTGAAGGATTTTTGTCACTGTGTGACCGCAGGGATGTTTCCCACCATCGCTCAGTTTCTGAACTATCCTAGAAGGTTGCGATCTCCAGCCTTGGTGGTGTAGAATTGAGGACAGAATTCACAGAGACAGCACCTGTATATGATGGTTATCCTTCACTGTGTGGTTTTGATCCCAAAACAAGGCAGAAATTGCATCGGTTGCTTTGCATACATAGCTTGTGATAATCCAGAATAAGTCTTATTCCTGCCCCAGCAATATTTTGCACCTGCATACCACTGTCCAGGCAGGTCTCATCATGGGAGCAGGTAGCCATTGTTATTCTCAGGCAACAGGACTAGAAGATTGACCAAAATTTGGGTAAATGGCTGAAAGACAGAATTGGAACCCAGGTGCCTTTATGTCTAGAAGTTTAAGGTGGCAGTGACTACCTGCCTCTCTGCTGAAGCACAGCCAGGGCTGCCCTTTTCAGGTATTCTGCCTTTTTTTACATCAGTGAATTTGCGCCACTCCTGACCCACCATCTAATCTGATGCTCATGTGGACCATTAGATTAGATGGAACCTGATGGATAGACCCAAATAGAGAGGCAGCCCCTGGTCTTTCCAGTGCTTGGGCACTTTGTTATGTTCTGTCCCAGCAAAGGAGGAGCTGATGAGAAGTTAAGGGCGCGTTTGGGCTTCTGAGTGAGCTCATTTTGGACTGCATTTGGCTGGCTTAGCTAAGGAGCCTGTCTCACCCACCTTGTCCTTGCTTTGCAGGATTACATCCTGGTGGTGCCTGAGGACAGCTACAGCTCTCAGTACCTGCAGGAGGAACCCCTGGACAAGTCCTATGATTTCATCAGCAGCTGTGGTGTCAACAGCTTCTACATCAAGTGAGACCCTTGACTTTGGGGGGCTTCTCCACTTGTCCACAGGCTGCACACCCCTTAAGGAGCAAAAACCCATTCCTTTCGTGTGTGGCAGGGGAGGGATCTGGTTAAGGCTTTCCTGATCTAACGACCAAACCTGTGGGTACTTGGGGGATCTTGGTGTCACAGGGCTCTGCCTCCCACTAAGCCAGTACCCGTTGCTGCAGGAGATCCTGCTGGATTTTGGGGTGGTGAGGAAGCTGGGGGGGTGTGCAGCGCGGTGACTCCTCCTGCCTTCCCTTACAGCCCCAGCACATCGTCGAGGTTCTGCCGTGACTCTGCCATCTCGCTCTCCCTCTTCTACAACAACGGGGCCCAGCCCTGCCGGTGCCACGAGGCAGGGGCGCGGGGCAGCCAGTGCGAGCCCTTCGGCGGGCAGTGTCCCTGCAAGTCCAACGTCATCGGGCGAGAGTGCTCCCGCTGTGCCACCGGCTACTGGGGCTTCCCCAACTGTAGGCGTGAGTTGTCCTGTCTCCCACTTTGCTTTCCCAGCACTTGCTCTTTTGCCTCTTACAGGGCTGAGGCTGATCTGGGAAATGGCTGCATTTTCCAGCCCTGCAATGGCTTTGCTTGCATGAAGACAGCCCAGCTGCCCGCAGAGCAGTTGAGCTCTGCGTCCATTGCCTCATGCTCCCCTGGGTCTTGCTCCCCCAAACGCAGCCCCTTTTCTGCCCCTTCCAGCCTGCGACTGCGGGACACGTCTCTGCGACGAAGTGACGGGGCAGTGCATCTGCCCTCCGCATACCCTGAAGCCAGAGTGTGTTGTCTGCGAGCCCCAGACCTTCGGCTGCCACCCCCTCATCGGCTGCGAGGACTGCAATTGCTCTCGGCCCGGTGTGCAGGAGCTGACGGAGCCAGGCTGCGATGTGGACAGCGGGCAGTGCAGGTGAGGGAGCCCTGTCCTGGCACCGGGCTCACCTGGCAGCATCCCTGGTTCCTGCTGGAGTGATAGGACACGCCGGCAGGCTGCAGGGAGGAAATGTGCAGGATGAGGAAATCCTCATCAACATTGTGTCAGTGCCAGCGTGGGTGAAGCTCCGAAAGCCTGGCTGCTCCCTGCACAGCAGCGCGGGACAGAGGTTTCTAATGCTGCGGCTCTTGCGTCCCATCCAGGTGCAAACCCAACATCATCGGGCGACAGTGCGACCTCTGTGCCCCTGGCTACTACCACTACCCCAACTGCCGGCGGTGTGACTGCCACCAGGCTGGCACCGAAGCAAGTGTGTGTGACCCGGTCACAGGGCAGTGTCACTGCAAGGTCAGTCCTTCGATGCCTTCATGCGGTGCCTTTCTCCTTGGCTGGACTCTCCTGCTCTGGCCGGGGGTGTCTGTGTGCCGGGAGGGAGCTGGGCTGGAGGAGAGTGTCTGCGTGCCTGAGCTGCAGCCAGCCTGCCCCACGGGGTGCTGGGTTCAGAGCACCCTGAAAGGCTCCTTCTCCCCATCTTTCCTGGCCATGAAGGCTTACTCTGTGGGCTGTCACTGGGGTGATGGGCAGTCTGGGTCCAGCCCCGTGTCAGAGCCCACTGCAGATAAAGCTGTCAGCCCTGTTAACTCCTGCTCCTGCATGGCAGCAGAGTAACTCAACCTGCTGCTGAGCTGCCTGCTGCAGCCCCTTTGCAGGGCTCACAAGTGCTTTCTCCAGGTGAACTTAATGTTTGATGGCTGCTGTGCAAGCAAACGTGTTCAGGGACTGCTTAATCGTCTTTCAGCATCACATCACAGCGCTCTGATCACTTGTGCAGCCGTCTCTGTCCTCCACGAAGGCCTCCGAGAAGCTGCTGACGCTGTTGAGCTTTGCTTGTCTTCCAGGAAAATGTGGAGGGCTCGAGGTGTGACCAGTGCCGCCTGGGGACGTTTTCTTTGGATGCCAGTAACCCAAAGGGCTGCACCAAGTGTTTCTGCTTTGGTGCGACCGATCGCTGCCGCAGTGCTGAGAAGCACCGAGCTGAGGTGAGAGGGGCCGGGGGCCACCAGAGCAGTGCAGCTGTGTTCCCGTCCGCCTGGCTCCCTGCTGCCCTCGGGTCTCTGTCCTGCATTAATCCTACCCCTCTGGAAGATACACTGTGAGGAGGGTTATCTTTGTCTCCCTGTGCCCATGTCCCACTTTCAGACCCTTTTCCTGGTGTCTGGGATCTCATAGGGTGGAAAGTCAGGGTCGGGGGGGACTGTTCTGGCGCAAGGCAGGGGTGGTGCTCAGCTTTCCAGTGGCTTCATCAGGATGCATGTGAGGTTGTGAGCCTGTTATCCTTTCTGCTGCTCTGGGACTTGCTCTCCTGGAGCATCAGCACTCAAATACTTTCTGTAGCTCCACTAGAAGATCTGTGGTTGCTCTTCCCCCGCAGTTTGTCGACATGAACGGGTGGCTCTTGTTGAGCAGCGACCGCCAGGAAGTGCCGACAACTCTGAGCCTGCGGGAGCAGCTTGTCCGTGCTGATCTCAAGAACCTCCCAGATGCCTACCAGGAGCTCTACTGGGTTGCACCCAGCTCCTACCTTGGGGACCAGGTAAGAGCGTGGTGGCAGCTGGACCAACAGTCATGCACATGCCTGACCGCACCAACATGTGTGCCAGCAGCATGCCCACTGACGTGCAGGCATTGCTCGCGCTCCAGCTAAACGTGGCCAGCTCTGACCCACCTCAGTGGCGTGGACTTGCAGCAACATACGCAATTTGTCTCTCCATTAGGTTTCCTCCTATGGTGGGCACCTGCGCTATGAGCTGCACTCCGACCCGCGGAGGGGGGACGTGTTCATTCCCATGGAGTCTCGCCCGGACGTGATCCTGAAGGTGCAGTATGAGAAATTTCCCGGTGCCCTCTGCTAATGCCTGAGCAGGATGAGGTGGTGACTGACACCTTCCTTGCTTTTCCCAGGGAAACCAAATGAGCATCATGTTTCTGGAAGGCACCTACCCATCCCCAGGGGAGGTACATGAAGGCCAGCTGCAGCTGGTGGAGGTGAGTACACACAAGTGTGTACCAAGGTAAGTGCTCAGATGCCCCTGAAAGGACAGACTAGCGTGTAGACAGGAGACATTGCTTTGAGCTCAGTATTTTAGGTGCTGCCTATTGCAGCAGAACTGGCTGTGAAGAACCAGGGCTGTTACACCTGTGCAAAGGGGAGACATCCCAGCAGCAGGGAGGTGAAGGCTGGGCTGGATGTTCAGGTGCCTGTGCTTCCTGCCAGTAATGTCAGGTCTTATCCCACTAGAGCAACTTCAGACACACGGAGACTCACAACCCTGTGTCCAGAGAGGAGCTCATGATGGTGCTGGCAAACCTGGAACAGCTGCAGATCCGGGCGCTCTTCTCCCAGCTCTCTTCCTCTGTGTCCCTGCGCCGCGTGGTGCTGGAGATGGCAACAGATACAGCTACGGGCATCCGTGCCAGCAATGTGGAGCTGTGCTTTTGCCCAGCTAACTACCAGGGGGACTCCTGCCAGGTAGGGGGGAAAGGGGACATGCTACTTCACGCAGAGAGAGGTCAAACAGCCGCCGTCTGGGGCCTCAGCCACCACTTGTGCTTGGTGCGGGTGGCAGCCATGGGGTTTGGATGCTCGTACAAAGCAGTAGTGCCACAGTACCAGGTTCTAAGCTGAGCCCTGAGGGCTCCAGTTGAAATTACAGCTCAGGTTGTGCCGGAGGAAGGAAGAACATCTCCCAGGCTCCCCCACACTAGCCTGCTCCTAGCTCCCCTCCCGCCCAGGGCGCCTGGGAGAGGTGGATTAGCTGCATCTGCCCTCTATGAAGAGGCACGATGGGGAAATCATTCAGGTTTTGCAGACCAAAATGAAGTGCATGCCGTGCCTTGGAAGAGTAGGTCCTTCTGTCTGGCCAGTTATCTCCTACTGACAAGGAACAGGAAGAAACTGCACTGAAAAATCTTTGTTGTTGCTTTTAATCTCTTCTCCATCAGTACAGCCCTGTGGGAATTCTGTTATGGAAACGCAATTAGTCTTTTTGCCTGAATGTATCAGGCTATCAGGCTGTTTTTCAGACTTCCGTCTTTTTCTCTCTCCTCAGGAATGTGCTCCAGGTTACTACAGGGACACCAAGGGGCTCTTTCTGGGAAAATGCATCCCATGTCATTGCAATGGCCACTCAGATCAGTGCCTGCCGGGCTCCGGGATATGCCTTGTAAGTAAACAGTGGAACACCGTGATATTTTGGAGTTGTAGGGTCTGTAGCATGCAATTAAAAAGCTCTTCACACGCTAAGTGAGCTGGCAGGACCGTGCCTGAATTGGAGCATTAGCTGTATGTGCCACTCCAGGGGTGGTCCCGCTCAGGGTCAGCTTAGGGTGACACATGTTTCTGGGAAAGAGGAAGGAGCCAAGCATCCAGCTATCTGGTAAGGAATTCTTTGGGTGACACACCATTTCTCGCTGTCAGTGCTGAGTCCACAGCCTGCCTTTTCCTTGCAGAACTGCCAGCACAACACCGAGGGGGACCACTGTGAGCGATGCAAGGATGGCTACGTGGGCAGCCACTCTGCCGAAGAACCCCTGCAGTGTGTTGGATGTCCGTGCCCTCTTTCAGTTGCCTCCAACAAGTAAGCACCCTTGGATGGGATTGCCTGTTTGGCCTCACTGCTTAACTGCTGGGAACCGTGCTGAGCCACATTGGGGCACTGGTGGGCGTCCCAATGCCAGCCTTGTCCATGGCCCCAAACCATGTCCATGACCTCTTAGCCAAGGCCCCAGCAGCACGCACCAAGTGATCAGCTCCCCTGGCACCACATCAGGGCTGAATGACCTTCCTCTTTTCCCCTTATCGTTTCAGTTTTGCTGTCGGTTGTGTCCACAAGGGCTCCAACATGCAGTGCCTCTGCAAGCCTGGCTACGCTGGACCCAACTGTGAGCGGTAAGGGCGATGGCACCCGTGTTTCAGGGGCCTCAGACACACTGGTCCCATGCAGCCACTGCTGTGGCAGAAGAGAAGTTGTCCTAGTAAAGACCGCAGACGAAATGGTTGGCTCTGCTCCCACTGTGCTTAGCTCTGGCAGGATTTCTTTCAGTCCTTTTCAGCCTGCAAATGCCCTGTTGCTGATATGTTGTGTTACCGCGGGTGTATTCCTTAGCTGTGCTTTGCCTTAACTTGCAGTCTGTGATAAAGGCACCTTTCTGAGGTATCATGAGGCAAAACATAAAGTGCTTTTTGGGACAACGCTTTGAGATCCCTGAGGGCTACAGCAGTTACAGGTGTTGGATGCTTGTGCTGCTACAATTGCACAACCCAAGCATGGTGCAGGCATGAGCTGCAGGGATCCCCCCGGTGCCCTGACTGTGTTTTAACTTGCCGTATTTCTCCAGGTGTGCCCCAGGATACTATGGCAATCCCTTGGTGATTGGCAGCTCATGCCAGCCCTGCGACTGCAGCGGGAACACGGATCCCAACATGCTGTTCAGCAGCTGCGACTCCCTGACGGGCGCCTGCACAGGGTGCATGCACCACACGGCCGGCGCGCGGTGCGAGGTCTGCGCCCCGGGCTACTACGGGGATGCGGTGGTAGCCAAGAACTGCACACGTGAGTGGGGCAGGCAGCAAGGCCTGGCGGTGGGGGAAGGTGGACAGACTGGCCGTGGACGTGTTTAGCACCTTAGCCGGGCTGTGCATCGCCCCAGTGAGTCACACACTTGGTTGCATACGTTGCCAGCATCCTCTAAAGATGATAATAAGAAAAAAAAACAACTCCAAAAACCTGCCCTCCAGCAACACAACTCCATAACCTCCAATCCGCCCCTGAATGTGAGCTGCCAAACCGCCCCTAGGCTGGAACTGTCTTGCCCCGAGCAGCTCCTGCAGCAGCGGTGCTGGCGCTCCCTCCGGAGTGGGGCTTTGCACAGCCCCCTCCCAGCGCTGCTCATCTCCCCCTGAGGAGCAGCGGCCAAATTGCAGCTCACAGAAGGGAGCTGTCATGGGAATAAGTTGTTGGGGGGAGCAAATCCAAGAGGAGAGAGGCTCTGTCTTTACTCTGACTGTGATAGATAAGGGGGAAATAGGATTCCCTGTTGGGAATAAGGTTTGTGTCTGGCTGAGCAGGCTCTTCAGTGTATAACTGGGTGTATTTTTCCCTGGCAGAGTGCAGCTGTTCACCTTGTGGGACTGATTCATGCCATCCGCGAACTGGCCAGTGCTTCTGCAAGACTGGAGTGACAGGCCAGCACTGCGACCGCTGCGAGGTAAGGGCCACCTGCACACTGGGATGGTGCCGGTCCTTAGCACGGGGTTGAGGGGCAGCCCCGATGTGTCGTCCCCAGGCCTGTGAGCAGAGCGGTGCCGGCAGCCATGTGGTTTAAGGCTGGGTTTGCATGATCTGCCTATACGTGGTGAAAGCCTGTTAAAGATCTGGCAGCAAGCGATGGAGGCAACGTTCAGCTGCAGCCTGGGCAGTAATTCCTTTGGGAAGCTGCAGTAAACCCCTTATTGCTGTATGCATCCAGCGTGGGCCTTGCAGGGCAAGGGCAGGTTGGCAGGGCAGGTCTGGGTTCTTATTGCAGCTCCACATCTTTGCCATGTTGACACAAGTTTTATGGTGTTCAAAACGCTCCTAGAAATCAAGGCTGGGGTCCCACATGACCTCAGCCTGCCCCAGGAGGGAAGCACACGTGCCCTCTTGCTGAACAGGGCACCCACTGTCCTGCTTTTCCCCAGGAGGGATACTACGGCTTCGAGGGATGCTCTGGCTGCCGGAGGTGTGACTGCGACGTCGGTGCTGTGGGGAGCAGCTGCCATGCGCAGACGGGCCAGTGCAGCTGCCTGCCCGGCGTCAGCGGCTCGCGCTGCCAGCAGTGTGCCCCGGGCTACTGGGGCTTCAGCGAGAGGGGCTGTACACGTGAGTCCTGCTTCCCGGGTGCTGGGTCCTGCACATGGAGGAATGGGACAAGGCTCTGGTGGCGCTTGTGCTTGTCAAACCATTAAAGGTGGAAAAAAACTGCCTACTATCTGAGGTCCTGTGCGTGTTGCTAGGTTGCCCAGGGAGACCCCCTGCAGCGGCATGTGGATAAGCAGAGGTGTAATTGCACAGCTGGAATAAAACCGCTCCTTCCCCTCTCTCTGAGTGGTAACGGCACAAAATGATGCCACAGGCATTTCCCTGTTATTGAACTCGGCAGGGTGCGAGTGCAGAGGGGGCTCCTGCGACCCACGCACTGGGGAGTGCACTTGCTCCAACGGGCTGACGGGGAAGCAGTGCGACGTCTGCATGCACGAGTATGAGATCCCGGTGGCAAACGGCCCGGACAACATGAGGTGTGAAGGTCTGTATCCTGCGGTCCTGGGGAAAGGGGTGAGGGAAGCCCCAGGGCTTGCGCTGACCATTTTGTTCCCCTGGCAGTGTGTGACAGCTGTGTCCTGCTGCTGCTGGAGGATCTGCAGAGCATTGAGAGGTCCTTCCCCTCCATTCGCGGTCAGCTGGTCAACCTCAACGCCAGCTCCATCGCCTGGGCTCGCCTCCATGGTCTCAACAGCACTATGGTGACTGTCGCTGTACGTGGAAGGTTTAACATCACTTTCTGCCCGTGTTTCCTGTCCCGTTGGCCTGATTTCATCCCTTTTTTTTTTTTCCAGAATCAGCTCCGTGAGTACCTGAGAGCCATGAACAAGGTCAGGCAAAGGGCTGATGAGCTGGAGGATGAGAACGTGGACCTCACGCAGGACCTGAACGCGCTGCAGCACAAAGTAGGGTATTTCTCTGTCTTCCTTTTCCAGAGCACGAGTCCCTAGGGCTTTGGAGGCTGTGAGGAGCCTAGTTCAGGCAGGCTGGATCTCCTGCCCAGCCAGCACTAGGCTTGAGTTTCGGGGTCTCTTACTTAGATACCCAAGCTAGATTACCTGCATTCCTTCCCTGGAGGGCTGTTAAATATCTGGTGATATTGATGGTTGTTTCTTGATTTATTACTTGCTTTTGTAGCAGCTCCAACTTCACCCAGTAAAAATAAATTCAATAAAAAGTTGTTTATAGAAGGAACATATGAAGAAGGAACGTAAACATCTAGGTCAGTCCTGGATGTATCCGTGCTGTGGCAGGGAGAGCCTGGCCTCTGTCAGCAAATGAGCGAACCCTTTTAGCTGTAATAGTCCTTGGAGGCCTCAGTACAGCAACACCTTTTGCCAGATGCAGTCTGTTTACAGTCTAAAAAACACCCATTGTGTCTTCAGAGAACTTAAAAACTGAGCAAGATTTGATTTGATTTGACTTGATTTGATTTATAAATTTCTTGCTCCTAATCTGAGGGAGAGGGAAGATTCTCCGCTTGACGTACGTCCCTGGGCAGCCGCAGGGACAGACTGCCTGTGTGTATGCGTATGTCTGCACACACCTGCGCTCTGAACTGCAGCCCTCCGTCTCTGCTTGTGTCCTGGTCAGGACCCGGATGGGCCTGGCGCCAGGCTATGGGGCTTTTCCTGCGTTAAGAGGACAGTGCTGTCCTCTGTGGTCTTAGGACTGTTTCAGGATCCAGAGCCTACTGCGCTGGAGCTGCATTTATTGCTTGTGCTTCTCCAAAGGTGCTAAATAAGACCATCACTAAATTCATTGTAGGCGAGCAGCACAGGGCAGGCTGTTGGAGGAGGTATAGTTCAAGAACCTCAAAAGCTGCACATTCCTAAGCCTTGTGTGCCTTTTGGGAACATCTTCCCCACTGACGATTCACATAAAACATAATCTCAAACTTCAGCTAAGCTGGTGGGTTTTGTTGTAGATGACAATGACTCATAGAGAAGCGAACCGGATTGAGCAGCACACGAGAGAGACTTACCAGAGGGGGGAGCAGGTCCTGCTAAATATCCAAAGCATTCAGAAGGGCATTACAGGTAGGTAAAGAAGGGTCTCTGTGGGTTTTTTCCTGTTGGGAATGCCACACTCTTGCTTTCAAACCGCACTAAGTACTGCATCACTTAGAGAAAACAAGGGGAAATAAAGACACGATGGAGATCACTGCAGAATTCTGACTTTTGTTCTGACCAGGTTTATTGTGAGTCCCAGCTGTTTGGCTCAACGCAATCTTTGAAAAAAAAAAAAAACAAATTAAAATTGCACAGATGTTGTTAAAATGCATAAACGTATAAAACTGGGGCAATCTGCACTACAGCTTCAGCAGAGATTTAGCAAAACAGGGAGTGACTGGATCTAGGAGAAGGAGGAAAAGCCACAAAACAATGCTTGGGTGGTGGCCAAGGAGGCAGAAACGAGGGGCAATACCTCTGAGTGATCCCAAGCAATTCAGGTGCCTGAGTACTGTATGGAAGTTGGCTGCAGTTTGTTGAGGGTGCTGTAAGAGAGGAAAGATCTCAGGGCCTTGTGAAGGACCTGGGTCGGTCGATGCTAACAGGGGATCTGGATTTCTCTACAGACCTGGTGCGGCAGATGGCCAGGCTTGGGGCAGCAAACGCCAGCACCACCTCCACCGAGGAGTTTCGGCAGAAGATGGCCGAGGTGGAAAGAATGCTGCGGGAGATGAAGGAGAGGAGTCTGGGCAGCCAGGAGGAGCTGGCAAGGCGCGAGCACGAGGAGGCTCAGAAGCGTGAGTCTGACTCAGTGGCACAGATCCTGCTGGGTCTAGCCATTCCTGGTAGCCTGGCTCGGAGCCCACGTGGACACTACACATCGTGGTCACGTTTGGAGAGTGCTCTTAATAAACAGGCCCCCCTAACAAGTTTTACAGTAGTTTTAGGGTCCCCTTTGACACTCTATTTTTGATTCCTTTTCCCTTAAGGTGAATTTTAGAACAGATTGTACTAGCTGGGTAGTTCTGTTTGGTGACCAAAAGTGATAACCTTTAGAACCAGGAGTTACCATTGTTGTGGCTGTGACTAAGTCACCCCCTGTTTGTTCCTATTCGTTGTCCTAGGAAAGGGGTTCAGCGTAACAACCAGCAGCCCAGCACCCCAGCAGCTCTGCCCTCCTGAGGGCGTCCCTTGCAGGAGCAAGGGCTGGGATTGTGCTCCCACACCGACCCCGCTGCATAACTAGGCACGCTGGCTCTGCAGGCAGCCAGTCCTCCTGACTAACAGGCAGTGACAAAACATAGTTCAACAGCTGAAAGCTGGAATTATAAACTGGCTCTTGCTAGGTATAAGTAGTTTATTCACAGTGGGAGTAATCAAGCACTGGAATGGGCCTCAGGTGGGCTTTCTCCATTATCTGGAGCCTTTCAGGCATGAATGGGTGTTTTTCTGAAAGAAATCCCATCCTGCTCACCAGCACTGGGGGTTTGGAGATAACTTGGACGAGGTCCTGTGCTATCCAGGCTTGAAAGAGGGAGGAGGGATGGAAGATGGTCACTTCTGGCCTTGATACCTACCAAATGAGACCAGAACAAGGCTTTTCCACAGCCAAGCACAGAAAGAGCCCTTTAACACAGGAGGATGAATTACAGCAGTTCTCATCTCCTCCATCCTCAGTGCTGCACCGGGTGAAGAGTGAGCTGCATGCCCGCTGGGAGTCCAACCAGGACCTGGTGAGCAGCATCCGGGACCAGCTGGCGCAGCACAGCTCCCAGCTGATGGATCTCCGCGACGCCCTCAACGAGGCTGTGAACAAAACCAGGCAGACAGAGGACTTGAACAGCCTGAACCGCAACAACCTGGAGGAGAGTCAGGTAAAGCTTCACCCAGTGGTCCCGTACTGCCATGCAGCGAGGGGTGGTGACCCCAGCCCTGCTGGTGTCTTAACCCTGCGTCTGTGTGTCTAGCAAAAGAGCCGTGAACTCCAAAAGCAGTATGCACTGGTGCAGGAGACCCTGAGGATGGCCAAGGACTCCCTGGCCCAGGTCTCCGACTTCCTGCAGAAGATGGAGAGTGCAAAGGAGGTGGGTGATGGAGGTGCTTCGGCATGGGCAGAGCGTGAGGGGGTGGCAGCCCTCAGGAGTGACATGTGTCCTTGCAGGCGTACGAGAAGCTGGCAGCCCTGCTGGATGGGGCGAAGCTGCCCCTGACCGAGCGGGTCAAGAAGTTCTCCCCAGCCAGCAGCAAGATCCCCATTGTGGAGCAGGCGGAGGAGCATGCCCGGCTCCTGGATGAGCTTGCAAGGAACCTATCCAGGTGAGGCACTGGGCCTGACACTCACTAGTCAGACCATCTCCTACCAGAGCTGTGGGTGGGAAACTGCAGCGCCACACCATGGCAGGGGAGCAGCAGGGACCATCTCCAAAGTTTTATCCTGGAGCACGTGTTGAGATGAGGAGCCCCAAGGGTTCTGTCTGTAGGACCATGGGCGAGAGCCCAGCGTGAGCAATCTCCGTGGTCTTGATGGCTTCATCTTCCAACACAGCATTATCCAGGGCACAAACCAGGATGGCTTTATCCAGCGGGCGATCGATGCCTCCAATGCCTATGCCAGCATCATTGAGGCTGTGAAAAAAGCTGAGCGAGCAGCCCACGATGCTGATGAGGCAGCCGGCGAGGCTTTGATGGTACGTATTGTGGGGAGCCCCATGAAGATGAGCAAAAGCCAAACGCCCTTGACAGTCCTCCAGCTCTTCACACCCACACGTAGGGCTCTGCTGCCTCTTCCCTCTGGCACTTCAGCACTTTGTTCTGTGCTAGAGAGCAGAGCCTCTGCCACGGCTGGGGCCAGACTCAGAGGATTTGGGTCTCCCCATCATGCCCCAGCAGCACACCCCACTGTGGTTGCCTGAATGAGCAATTTTGTGTGCAGTCAGGGCCAGAGGCTTGAATTCCTCTTCAGAGTCCTAGGCAGCGAATGTTTGTTTTACAGAATGTCATATCGGAAAATCTTGGGGCTATCTCTAAAGAGCTGAAGAGGAACAGCAGCAACCTGGAGGAGGCTGTGAGGAGAGGGCAGAGAAAACTCAACGGGGGTGAGAGAAGCCTCTTGCAGGGTGTGATGTCCTTCAGGCTGGACTGAGCTCCAACACACAACATATGTGTTTCTTTAATTGCAGCTATTAAAGGCACTCTGCAGACAGCAAAGGACAAGCTGGCTGACCTCCGTGTGAAGAAGGAGCAGCTCCTGAGCCAGCTCCAGTCTGTGCAGGACATGCTGGGCAGGGACCAAGGTTTGTCCTGGGGTAGCTAGGCTGGTTCTCTCTGCTCCCTTCCTTGTGTCCAGGCTGTGATCCAAGGGTGCTTCCTCCTCGCTCCTGGCCATCCCAGAGATTTTTATCCTTTCTTTCCAGAGGACACAAAAGAGACGATCCAGAATGCCAAAGCAGCAGCTGCTGAGGCCAATGAAACAGCTGCGAGAGTGGAAGATACCCTGAGCACCATGAAGAAGAACCTGGACGAGTGGAAAGACCAGTATGGAGGCCTTCGAAATGAAGACCTGAACCAGGCAGTCCAGGACGCCAGGAAATCTGGTGAGTGTTGGGCTGCCAGGGTGCAGTCTGGCATGAGCCAGTGCATGGACAGATGTCCCCAGAGAGCTCCATGCTTTGCAGCTCCAGGCTAAGAGTAGAGGGAGGTAGCAGCCAATACTGGGTGCTTTAAGTTCTGGCCCTTTATTTTTTTTCTCTCCCTGCACTGTCTATGTCACCTATATCTTTACTGTAGGAGACTGCATGCACTAGAGCATTTGCACAACCCCCCTATCAAGGCTGCTGGATTTGGGGGATCATTCTGTGACTCTGCTCCCAGCTGCTGCTGCTTTGACTTGCATGTCTCAAAATTACCTGAGCTTCACTTCTCTCCTCACTAACCTTCAAAACCCCTGGCTCCTCCCCAACCCCAGTGTCCAGCCTGGAAAGCACCATCCCGCTGCTGCTGGGGAAGCTGAGCAGCCTGGAGAACAGGAGGAACAAGAACGCCACCGTGTCAGAGAACATTGTGCGGATCCGACAGCTCATCACGCAGGCGAGGAATGCCGCCAGCAAGGTTGGTCATGGGAGGGTGAGAGCTGTGCACAGGGTGCCGGGGGTTGGGGTGGATGAGGGCTTACCTAAGGGTAGTATACAAGTGGGAGGGGTATCAAGAAGAGCTCTGGGGCCACCAGGCAAGGTCCCTTCCTCGTGGGAAGACTCCAGAAAACGCTTTGACTTGGTAAAGCTGCCAGTGATGAGAGAGGTGGCAGCAGTGGTTTCAGTGCCACGGGTCTGGATTTCTCTCCCTCCAGGTGAAAGTCCCCATGAAGTTCAACGGCAGCTCGGGTGTGCAGGTCCGGATGCCCAGCAACCTGCAGGATTTGGCAGCCTATACATCCCTCAAATTCTACATCCAAAACCCTGAGCCCAGGAGCCGGCAGCGACAGCAGGAAGGAGTAGAGGAGGGGCGGTTCGTGTTGTACCTGGGCAGCCGGGAGGTGAGATGGGGCCAGGAGGGCAGTGGGAGCCCATGTTGATCCCCCGTTAATGGGGGATCACACCTGGATGTCAGCCCCTTGCCCTTTGCCTGCTCCCTGGGTGTCTCTGTGGGGAGCACGAACAGGCCCTGGGTGCAGCCATCAGCCTGGCTGGAGGTGGATGGGGAGAGCCGTGCGAATTGGGGTGCTTGGCCAGCGCAGCCCTGCGAGCATCAGGGGGAGCATTGCATGGTGCTCCTGCCTGTCCTGAATGCCAACATGTGGCCTTGTCTCTCCCTGTATTCAGGCCACTGGAGACTACCTGGGCATCGTGCTCAAGGACCACAAAGTGCATTGGGTGTACAAACTGGGCGATGAGGAGCCAGCCTCCCTAACCGTCGATGAGGATATTGGAGAGCAGTTTGCCACCATCAGCATCAACAGGTAGGAGACTGATGGGGTACATGCCGAGGAAGTTCAGCAGGAGACTGTCCCTGCAGAGGATGTATGGTAGTGCTATGCTCAAGCCCAGGCAGGCCCATCATCCAGTTATTCCTAAATGATCAACACTGAGATACCCCAAAAAAACTAGCAGGGAGATGGTGTCTTCCCATGTCATGGAGGGTCTGGGGGTGCCTGCAGTAGAGGAAAGATGAAGCTCCTCACGGAGGGTCCGTTCAGCCTTGTGGCAGTGCTGATAACATGAGTGCTGAGTCCTTTCGATGCACTGCTGCTGTGGGGCTCCTCGGTGGGAGATGCACCCCTCTTTAGTAGGGCTGTCGGGAGGCTCAGGGGTTTTCTCCTCTTTGGGGTTCTCCCTTGTCTTGACCACCCCTCCCTGCTGCAGGATCCTGCAGTATGGGCAGATGTCAGTCATCGTGGAGAGGCAAACGGTGCACGAGACCAAGGGAGACAGCGTGGCCAAGGGGGAGCAGGGGCTGCTCAACCTCGACCCGCGCAACGTGGTCTTCTACGTGGGTGGCTACCCGTCCAGCTTCACGGTGAGACAGCCAGCAGGGAGGGAGGCCCGGTTTTCTGGGAGGTATCAGTGATACCTTTGGAGCTTCTTGGAGGGGAAAACCCTTGATTTCAGGGGAAAGCCAGGATCAAACTTGCCCTAACTGTCCGGTTTCATTCCCAGCCTCCTCCCACTTTGCGCTATCCCAACTACCGTGGGTGCCTGGAGCTGGACACACTGAACGAGGAGGTGGTGAGCCTGTACAACTTCCAACACACCTTCCAGCTGGATACTACCGCCGAGAAGCCCTGTGCGAGGTAGGGCACTGCACCAAGGCTGGGGGCAGCTCTGGTCCATGGCGCTTACCCTGTCCCTTGGCTGCCCCAGAGCATTGCAGTTGACTTTGGAGTGATACCTTTGGTCTCTTCTTGCGTGGCTCAGGTCCAAGTCCACAGGAGATCCCTGGTTGACCGATGGCTCCTACTTTGATGGCACTGGTTATGCAGAGATCAAGTTTGAGAGCCAGTTTGGCACAACCAAGCGCTTCGAGCAGGAGATCCGTGTGGTCTCCTACAACGGCATCATCTTCTTTCTGGAGAACCAGGCAGGTGCTTGCTGCCCTGGGGAGGCTTCATCCAACCCCACAGCTGGTGGGCTGGGGCAATCCCAGCTCTGCTTGCAGGCATTCCCAGTTCAGGGCACCGGGTAGAAGAGGGCTTTGGAGATGGCAGCGCTGCTCTGAGCAGTATTTCTGCACTATTGTTAAAAGCCAGAAGAGGGCTGGACCCAGACCTCCCAGCGGAGGCAATCACTTGTCTGGTGCCAGAGAGACTCCTCTGAACTCTGAGAGCACCCGTGAACAGACCCTCTGAGCTGGGCCAGGGTTCCCAGGGACAGGCAGTGCCGCCCCGAGCAGATAAATCCCCCATAATTGTCGCAGTTACGCCTCAAGGTGCTGGTTGTGAGACCTGCTCCCGCTGGTGCTAAAGGGCGGGTGGGGCTGCATGCTGGGCACCGGGACATGGGGCTGAGTGTCCGTCCTGCCGCCCCCAGGGTCAGTTCCTGTGCCTGGCCATCCGGGATGGGAAGCTGGTGCTTTACTATGATTTCAGCACTGGCCTGGAGATGGCAAAACCCAGCAGCAACTCCTCCTCCCTGACCATCAGCAGCACCACAAACAAAGCGGTAAGAGGGAGCGGCCGCCTGCCCGGCTCGCTTGGGGGGGCTCCTCATCCAGAGGGCAGGGGGGGCACGTGGACCCTTGTTTTGGGGGAGGGCAGGGAGGACCTGCAAGAAGGTCTTTGACTAGAGCCATGAACCAGACACCTCATGCTGCCCTCTGTGATGGACCTGATTGCCCCAGGCTGGTGGATCATTTTTTCTCCTCTGTCTCCAGATCCAGATTTTCCTCCTCAAAATGAATAACAAGAAGCGCATCCTGGTGCGGCTGGAGCGTCTCACCATCTTCATGGTGGAGCAGGAGAACTCCCTGGAGAACGCTGTCTCCTACTACCTGGGTGGCGTGCCCCCAGCTGTGCTGCCCCCCAGGTGGGTCCAGCCCGCAGTGCGGGGGGGGGGGACAGTCCACATCTTCCTCTCCAGTGTCCCTGGGAGTGGCCCTGGCCCTTTCTCAGCCAAATCCAGGGATGTTGGGGCCCTGCTGAAGCTCCAGGGTGGGACTTTCCTTTTCCTGCCCATGGTCATGGGCTTGAGTATGGGATGTCTCCATCTCTGGTGAGGGATATGATGCTTGATGGGTGTCACAGAGTCCTCCTTTGCTATGCTGGGTACCTTGGAGCAACCTTGTGCCTGAGGCACTGGAGATACACGTGGCCATCGTGGGTCCTTCCCAAGCACTCTATTTGAAGGGCTGCGGTGCTGGGTGCTGCCTGGGGCTGGCCTCGTGACAGTGTCTGCTTCTCCCACAGTTTGAAAGCCCTCTTCCCCACGGGTGGGCCCATCCGGGGCTGCATGAAGGGCTTGAAGGCTCTTGGCAAGTATGTCGACCTGAAGCGCATGAGCACCGTCGGTGTAAGCTATGGGTGCACCTCGGACCTTCTGGTAAGCACAAAGCTCCGGCAGCCTGGCCAGCATGCGGGGGAAAGAGTCTGTTGGGGAAAGGGGGCGCAGGACCCCCAGGACAGGCCCAACCTCCCCTCATTCACACAGAAACAAGCATAAAACCCTCAGGTCCTCGGTGCAAGGGGTGATGGTGAGGTGCTCCTCATAGCCATAGCTGGCCATAGCACCAGCCAGACCCTGAGCACCTCGGTCATCCTCTCAGCACCCCATGCAACGCCAGGGCCAGGCTCTAACCTCACCTCCATGGTGTCCCTCACAGGTGGCTCGCTCAGTCAGTGTCCACGGCCATGGCTACCTGACCCTGGCCCTGAAGGACGTGCCGGGACTGCGGGACTTCTACAGCGGCTTCAGCTTCCGGACAAGCCAGCACGAGGGGCTGCTCTACCTCCACAGCACCCAGGTGGGCACCTGCAGTCCCCCTGGGTGTCCTGGAAGTGGGGCAGAAACATCGGCTCCTGCTTTGGGGATGGTGCTGCTCCCCCTTGGGAAAGGGAGGGATTTTGGTGGGGCCAGGGGCTGAATCCGCAGTGAGGTCTGCGCCCTGAGCTCCTGGAGGGCAGTGGGGAAACGGGCCCTTCCCTGGGGCTCAGCTGCTGAGGAATAATGGGGTGATGCTTTCTGCAGGAGGGGACATGCCGGGTGTCCCTCCAGAGGGGACAGCTGGCCTTGAACTTGCTGGAAACCGAAGTCACCACTGAAAATGCGTATGCGGATGACAGGACCCACTACGTGGCCTTCTACAGCGATGCCCGTGGGTACGTGTCCTGGCGGTGCATGGGTGATGTCATGCCGATGACCACGGGGGCCCGCTCAGCCTACGCTGCTCATCCCCTGCAGGGTCCGGCTGTACGTGGACGACGAGCTGCAGGACACTGCTGCAGGTGCTGGGCCCAGCCGGCGGCAGCGACGGCAGGATGGGCGGCTGCTCTTCCAGCTCGGGGGTTCACCAGAGCCAGGTGCCCTCAGCAACCTCACCGGCTGCATCGGGAATGTCTTTGTCAAGCGGTGAGCATCTCCATGCCACTTCCAGAGAGCAAGGCTCAGCCCCTTCTCACCTCCCAGCTGGCCTGGTGACATGCACCTCTTCTCCCTGTGTGTGTAGGGTGACAGAGCCACAGATCGTGGTGGACCTGCAGCAGAACGTGGAGAGCATCAACGTCACCATGAGCTGTCCCTGGGGTGAGCAGCCGCAGCAGCTCAGGGTCACTCCAAAGAAGGACAGACGGAAACCCAAGGTACCAGCTGCTGTGCATCCTCTCCCCCTCCATCCTCCTCAGATGCCACCATTATGCTTTTGCTGACCACATCTACCCCGTGACACCCATAGGGGTGCTCCCCTCACTCCGTTCCTTGGTGTATCTGGTGTAGGTGCCAGGCAAGCCCGCCTCAAAGGGCCGCCGCCACGACTGGGACGGGCTCTGCTGGCTGCACCCACAGCCCCATGCAGCCGGGGGCACCTTCCGCTTCGGGGGTGCCCCGAGCAGTCGCTGGGAGTTCGAGGAGATCCCAGCCTCCTTTGGCCAGAGGTGAGGCTCACCCTGTGCTCCCCACACAAGCTCAGCCCCGGGCACCATCGCTTGGAGAGCAGGTGTCCCTTGCAGTTGTGGGAGAGCAGGGTGCTCCCGTCACCGCCCTGTCCCCACAGGTCCCATTTCTCCTTGGAGGTGAAGCTGAACTCCTCCAGTGGGCTGCTTTTCTACGTGGCGGGCGAGCAGGGCACCTTCATGGCTCTTTTTGTCTCCAACGGGCGCTTTGTCTTCCTGGTGGATGTCGGCGGGCGCCGACTGCGCATCCGCAGCAAAGACAAGTACCGGGACCGGCGGTGGCACACGGTGAGCAGAGGGTTGGGGCTCAGCGGGACCTCCCTGAACTACATCGCTCCCCGCCATCGCCAGGTGCCCATGCAGGGGTTTGCTCCGTGCAGCCCTGCTCTGGGCATCACTTCCGAATTGCATATGGGACACCAACAGGGTGTCCAAAGGGGACAGCAAAACCACAGCCAGGGCTGGCTGAACCTCCGAGCTGAGTCTCCCTTCCCTGGGCACAGCCCTGGGGCTCCTCCCAACCCGGGAAACCCCCAGCCCTGGCACTGACCTTTGGTCCTTGCAGGTCTTCTTCAGCAGAGACCAGAGCCGAGCCCAGCTGGTCATTGATGGGCTACGAGCCCAGGGTGCTGCAGTGGCCACCGCGGGGCTCTTTGTGGCCCAGACCCCCTTGTACGTTGGGGGCGTCCCAGCTGGAAAAGCCAAGGCTCACATACCGGTAAGGGCTTAGTGGTCCTATGGCATCATCCTCTCTCTGCTAGTTCCTAGTCCTGAGGCATCGGGCCACGCCTGCGGGTTTTTGGGCGCTCTACGCTTACTCCCGTGGCTTCTCTCTGCAGGTCACATTGGCCTCCAGCTTTGATGGCTGCTTGAGGAACCCACAGCTGGACGGGAGGCCCCTGGGTCCCCCCTCACGCACCTTTGGGGTGACGCCATGCTACGAGGGCGCACTGGAGAGCGGGGTCTTCTTCGCTGCGGATGGCGGGTCCATCGTCCTCGGTACCCCACGGCAGCCTGGGCTGGCTCCCACCACCCTGGGACTGGGAGGGACGTGACTGGTCGGAGGTCCCTTGTCCCTCTGCTCACCAGTGGCATTTCTCTTCCAGCTGATGGGGTTGTGACCGAGCAGGACTTGGAGGTGACACTGGAGGTCCGTCCCCGCAGTGCCTCTGGCCTCATCTTCCACGTCGGCACGAGGAGAAGCCACCATCTTCTCCTGTACATGGAGGAGACGAAGGTAGTGGGAGGGTAGCCTCCCCACAGGTTTTCAGAGGCAGTGGCCATCTTCTGCCCAGCGCACTGGGCCTCTAATGGGTTTGTCTCACACACCAGGTCACTGTGAGAGCGAATGTTGGGGCTGATGAGTTCTCCGCATCGGTGACGTGCCCGTCTCTCTGCGACGGGCAGTGGCACACCATCGCAGGTGAGGCGACGGCACTTGGCTCGGGGATGCTGCTCCACTCCTGCTGCTCAGCCTCCAGCTCCTGGGGAGAGCCTGGGGCCCTTCCCTGGGTATTTAAACCCCAGCTCCCACCTGTATTAATTGCCAGCTCCCACCTGCACTTAATTTGAGAGATTGTAGTTGCCATTAAGTAATTTCCTAATTAGTAAGCCCTTAGCACTAGAGAAAGACCTGGTGTTTTATGGGTGGCTGCTGTGGCCAAAGGACAGATTTTGGGGCAGCTCTTGAAGCTGTTTCCCAGGAGCCAGGCCAGGTCCGCGGACCCTCCTAGTAGTTTTGCTCTGCTCCAGTACTGGTCCCGGGCCGGGGAGCGGAGGCGGACTTGCTGTCTGGGTGAGGAAGCGGCACTGACTCTTGTTTTCTTTCGAAGTTACCAAATGGAAAAACATAATCCAGGTTGACGTGGACACAGACGGCAACTACACGGTGGGACCCAGCCAGCCTCCTGCACCCAGCGCAAGGGGCACCTTCTCCGTGGGAGGGCTCCCAGGTGAGTTGGGAACGATGCTCTCCCCAAAGCCAAGAGAGAGAGACCATTCCAGGTGCAAGACAGAGGTACGTACTCCCCTGCCCTGTTATTAGCCAGACTAATGCTTGCTCTGACTTCCTCCTCCTGCAGAGCCAGACGAGGCCAGCCCAGTGTCACCGTTACCCCCCCTCCCTCATTACGTGGGCTGTATCAGGAACCTGGTGATTAACCGGCGCCACGTGGACCTGCCGCGAGCCGGGACTGTCAGGGGCTCCGTTGGCCTTAAGGGTTGCCCCGTGCTATAAGTAAGTGCACCTCCGTGTACAGCCTGACCGCCAGAAAGCTGCACCGCTCCCCGGGCCCCGGACGTCACCTACTCGATAGCATTAACCGTGGTCAAACATGCTTGATCTCCAGTGGCTGCAGGTGCAAGTCTGGGGCCAAAACCAGAGAGGGGCCAGGAATCCAAGGGGAAGGAGGGCAGGGGAGAAAGGTCGGGAGAAGGGGGCACTTCGGGGACATTTTCACAAATATAACCAAAAAGTTGGAGCGGGATGTGGAGACAGGGCTGAGTCCTTCCCCGGTGGTCAAGTGTCTGGACCAGGCCTTACGCTGGCACATGGCTCGTCGTAAGAGTGTCCGTCCTCTGCAGCACGTGGGCTGAAGCTCAGCAGCGTGTCCTAAATCCTGTTCCCTTCACCCCACACTCACAACGCACATAGATTTAGTTCACAGAACACTTGAGGCTATTAATAACAGTCACAGACTGTCTTCTGCTAAAGGCTGTAGGCAGTTTCTGGTTTATAATAAATGCAATTAGGACAAACTGGATTAATTCCGTCACTTCTGTGTTTTTATAAGCAAGGACGCATTTAACCTCCTCCCAAGGTCAGTCTCGGTTCACCTGCCACCGCTATGCAAAAAGCTCTGCAAGGGGGAACTCGGACAAAATTCTGTTCACAGAATTAGCATCTTCTTATCAGGTTAATTTATAAGAATCAAAACAAAGGAACAAAACGGGCTGGGAGAGCTGCCGAGGGAAAGCAGAGAGACACAAACGCCGCTCTGACTCCGCAGTCGCATTCAGCGCTGGCAGATACACTGACAAACGTCCTGTTGCGCGCAGCAAGAGACTGTTGCTTGACAGGGAAGACGCGGGACCGGTTACCTCTGAGTCTGGCCGGGGGCGAGGTGTCCCATCCCTCACCCCCCGCCAGCAGCCGCCTTCTGCCCAGCCCCGCTCCTGCCCGGTGCCGCGCGGGCTGCACCTGAAAACGCCTTCTCTCCAGACACCTACTTCACTCGTGCACTTACACGTCATATATATATTTGTGTGTGTGTATATATATATATTTAGCCACCTGGGGACAAAATCTTGCTTCTGAAATGGACTTATAACTTATATCAGTATATTGTGGGGTGTTTTTTTTATGAGGGGTAAATATTGTAAAATGGGTTTTTAACATGTCCATCTTAAACAAATGTAATTATGACCTGTTTTTTAAGTTGTAGTATTAAAGATGGTCTTTGTAAATCACTGGTACATACTTCGGAGTCGAATAAAGTTTTATGTTACTCTTTCTCTTTACTGGTGAAGAGCAAGTATAAGGCTGATGTAGAACAGGAAGAGGAATAACCACCAGCTCCGGCGTGGCACAACGGGGACGTTACAGTTGTATTTGCCGTAAGCAGCCCCCCACGAGCACAGCAGCCGCAGGGGTCGCGTCATGCTCTGGTGTTCACGAAAGGAAACCTCCTCCTGCGCAGAGGTGAAGTGCCGCACCCCAGGCAGGACGCCCCTTGCAGCAGAACAGGGGGGACAACGGCAGATCACAAGCTGGTGGGCGCAGAAGTGGATGGCAGTCAGCAACGCGCCCTTGAGACGCCGGTTACTCAGAGCGTCACGGGGCTCAGCCCTTCATCGCAAGGGCCGCGGAGGAATCGGTCTAGCCTGATGGCAAAAGCATCCAAAGTGACCAGCAAGCAAATACAGAGCGAGTATGGCTTCCAGCACGCACGTGTAACAGACTGAGAAAGAACAGTATGGCAGATAAAGAAAATTCCTTTACTTGTAGATTTATATAAGCATAATATGAAGTTAGTAATCCTACTGCAGTTGCTTAAGTTAGTATCTAGGAATATCTGTAAGGAAGAGCAAATAACTTAATCTAAACTCATATCTTCCTCTTCATCTTTCTTGTCCTTAGAGTCTCCTTCCTTTTGGTCTGACTTGACACTGTTCTGCATTGCTTTGGCAAACGCTTCTACATCTACAAGTTAAAACACATTAGTTAGTTAACTTTGCACTTTCTGGGACGCAGCTCGTTGTCCCCGTGAGGTTAAGCGTCATTACTTGGAAAGCAAACTGTTGCTTTAGTAAGATTCTATTAGCAGGGAAGAAAGTTTTAACAGTCATTCACTACATAACACGCATTTGGATCTCTCTGCTGCAAGCAGCGTTTTCTGCACTTTAACTGTGCACAGGCAGCCTCAGACCACGATTACTTCAGTAATGGAATGGATGCTAAAAGCTCGTTAGGGAAATTGGAAAACTGATACCCAGTGCTATAGGCCCCTACTGCATTCACTCATTTCAGATGAATCATGAAAAACTCCCACCAAAAACAAGGCCAAGGCTCAGCCCCTCTTTTTGCAGGACCCCGGCTTCGCTAAACGTGTGGCTGACGGGACGCTGGCTGCTGGGGAACACACGCGCCTTTTCAATGTAAAAAGAACAGTGCACGAGTCGGCTTCTGACAGTTACGCAGAAGCGCATCATCACATTCCACATCCAATGGCTGCGTGCGGTGCGAAAAACATAAAATAGAATTTAAAAAAACCAAACCGCACCCCAACAAACCACTTTTGTGTTCCCAACAGCACCAAAAGCAAAAACCTCCTTTCAGCACTACCTGAAAGGAGGGTGTAGAGCGGTGGGTGTTGGCCTCTTCTCCCAGGTGAATAATGACAGGACCAGAGGAATGGTCTGAAGTTGCAGCGGGGATGGTTTAGGTTAGATATTAGGAAGAATGACTTTACTGAAAGAGTGGTCAGGCACTGAACAGCCTGCCCAGGGAGGGGGTTGAGTCACCATCCCTAGAGGTGTTTAAGAAACGTCCAGATTTGGCACTTCAGGGCATGCTCTAGTGGCACAGATTGTAGGGGTTTGGTTAGACTCGATGATCTTAAGGGTCCTTTCCAAACATGAAGATTCTGTGAAAACTTACCCCCTTTATTTGCTGCATCTACGGCCTCCGCGGGTAAGCCAAACTGACTCATGAGTGGGCCAAGCTGTCCTGAAGCTAAGGCAGCACTGAACATGCTCAAGGCCTGCGAATCAGAGTTAACAGCATCAAATAAATGTTTGCGTTATGTTTCTCCAGCACCAGGTGCTGCTGGGCAGTAGCCGCACAGGCCCTTTTGGGCACGGGGACCCAGCAGTGGGGCCACCTGGGTCCAGCCACTCTCCTTTAGCGAGCACAGCCCTGCGGGACGGCTTCGCTGTGCCCCCCGCGGATCCCGCGCTCAGGAACGTTTGCTCCTCGCCAGCCAGATGGCAGCGAGCACAACCTGCCAAGCCCCGCAGACGGAGCAACACCAAACCACAGCGACGGAACCTCCAGGTGGTTTAGTGCATGGACAGCCTACATCCTTATCTGGATGCAGATACTCTATCAAATCACCAGTTACAAACAGCCCTCATTTCCAAGTCTTGTCTGCACAGAAGAGCTGCCATAGTTTAAACTAAGAACAGCCATGGAAATTTTGCAGCTTGACAAATTTCAATCAATCAGTGTAACTAACTATTTCAAACTGGCCTGGAATACACCAGTTTTCAGCACACACAGACAGTCCTGGCATTAAGTACTCGTGTTTCAAGAGAAACAGGGGATGTGGTGCTGTGAACACGACCATCTCTTCCCTTTGGTCACCTGAAATGACCCTTAAGGAGATTGCTGACAAGCCACTCTTTCACAGGCAATAACAAATTTGCTACTAGCCCTGTCATTTGCCAGAGAGTATTTATAATAAAGAGAAAGGTAAAGCCCAATTTCAAAAGAAAAAGGTTAAAAAAAAATATCTGATCTGCCCCTGGGTGACAGTGGGAAGGAAGAACTAGCGCTCGTTAAATCCCATCCCTCCTCCCTTCCGCTTCCACAGGGCAACCCCCTCCTCTGAACAGCGTCAGGAACCCGAAAAAAGCAGCGCAAGGCGATTCATGATGCACGGGGGCGGAGGGAAGAACGGCTCTTCCCGTGACAGCGAGGCACGTACCTGCTGAAACTGAGGAGACGTCAGGGTGTTCTGAATCTCTTCTGCAGTCTGCGGCAGAGATTCCCCTGAGGGGAGGTAAGGCATCAACCGTTCTTGAACTTCAGCGTTGGCCAGGATGGGAGCCATTATCTCGGGAGTCAGAACAGTTGCCAGGTCAACTACGACAAAAATAAACAGTGGGCTGTCAGACTATGTACAAAACCCCAGGTTTTTGTCACGTAAACTACATGATCTAGTCAGAGAAGAACCAAAACACGGTTAGCACACTGCTACCATCCTTTCTCCTTCTCTCAGTTCTGGAGTGAGAAGAAGACTCTTCAAGCAGCAAAGAAATGAAAGCAGCACTCAAATGAAAAAAAGAACCCAAAAAAAAAAAATTTAAGAGACCTTTCAAACCAATTTGGAACAGGACAGGACAGTAAAACAGCTCCAAAGGACTCCTGGATCCAGCTGTCTGGTCAGAACACCGTTACCTTGCTGTCCTCCTGCTCCAGATGGCACATTCATAGTAGCTAAAATGTTCTGAAGGTCACTCAATTGAATGGGCTGGGTTGGGCTCGTGGCTGAGCTGGTTCCATTACCCGAACTTGGTACGGGGCTCGGACTGGTCACCGATGCAGCCGCAGGAACGGACGGGGCAGGCGTTACACGTGTAGAAGAAGTCGTGGAAGATGGCGTCACAGCAGCCGATTGGCTGCGAGAGCTGGAGAAGATAATTAGTATAATTAATTCCCTGCAAAAAACAGCTTTGCCCCTCGTATTTTGTAAAGCTTCTTTTCAAGCCCTTACAATATGAAGAGCTCCTATCTCATTTTAGAGAGGTAACAAGCAGCCTGAATGCCTTCAGTAGGCCACGATTCCTCCCACAGAAGTGGCAAATTTACGTTACAGAACGACCACGGCCCCAGACCAGACGGGATCCCTACCTGGACGACGAACTGCTGGTCGGGGGTCCCCCACTTCCAAGCAGACTGGCCAGCCCAGGACCCGTCAGCGCCCCCAGCCCACCTTCCGTAAACATAAAGGAAGAACAAGTTCAGAAATGTATTTCTTTGGGGTTTTTGCACCTCCCTGCTCTAGAGAGGTCACTCTTGTACCTGAAAGGTTTTATTTGCTAAAATAAAGGAGGAGGGGGTGAAAGAGCCCAGACCAACCCCCCCCGCCCTTTTCTGTGTATTAACAGCTCTTGTTTCCTGATCTTGCATCCCTATTAGAAAACTGCCTTAGAGAGAGTTGTGCATTTTAGAAATGACTCAATTTCTAGATGTACACAACGATAAAGTGACTTTGGTTTGTGCTGTACGTACACGATCATTGTAACACACCCCTCTCCTATTATCTATTCATTTCCAAAAATCCAACTTTTCTCTAAACCTTAAAGCCAAGGCCCTCCGCAGAGGATCACAGAGGCAGCCTTCGAGTCACCGCTGCTGTCTGCCCATACACCCGGGATTTGCAGCTTCAAACCTAACGCAGAGATGCAGCAGCAGAATGAGAGAGTCCTTAAACACTTCAAAGTCAGGACAATCCCATGCACAAGCAAAGTGCTCCCAGTGGAGCAGCGATCAGGAAACACAGCAGGAAACCGACACTTGGCCTTTGAGCCAACTGCCGTACGCAAAAGAAATCAGAATCAGCCTCCCTTATCCACACATCCCAACTGGCAAGGACTTATCGCAGTTTCCGGGTCCACTGGCCTTGTCAGTGGCCCATTGTCCCCCTACAGTTCCTTTGAGCCACATCAACCAAACGCTCCATCTGACACACGCTTCCCATCCAGTGGTTCTTGTATGGCATCTGATAAATCCACAGCCCTACACAACCACCTGCATTCAACACCCACTTTCCGGGAACTATCTGCAAGCAGAGGACAGAACAACAGCGCTCCATTAGCAAAAACGTGACGAACTGAAGCTGAACACTGGAGGTCAGAGCCAGACACCAGCTCCCTCCTCAGTGCAGGACCCGCTCCTACGGAGCCGTGCCCAAAACGCTTCTGTTCACTAACCACAGAGCTTCCACAGCAGCAGGAACCGCAGGGAGACGCCGACCAGGCCGTACCACACGCCACTCTACTCAGCTTGTCCTTGCTAGGAACATTTACCCAGGAGCAAGAAAGCTCCTTTGTTGCAGGAGCTCTGCAAAAAAGTCAGAGTCCCAAGAGATGCAAACCAGATGCAAAAGAACAAGACACTAATGGGGGAAGAGATCCACACGGATTCACCACAACCACCGTTTGCAGAGGCAAGCAGATGGTGCTCTCTGCGTTACAGGCGTGAACTCCATGTCAATCTGTCTTATGGCTAGATGTAAAGGCAAAGAACGAAGAGCTGCTGAGAAAGTGTTGAGAAGAAGAGGAAGATAGTCTCAGGAGTCATGTGAAGCTTCAAGAAGGAAGATCTTTTCCAAACACATCCTAAAAAGCCAGAATCTTCCAACACTAACATGAGATTTGCATCTGAACATCCCACCAACGTGAGATTTGCATCTGAAGCTAAAAAGACACGAGCTAGATCCACAAAA
The DNA here is from genome assembly GCF_964199755.1 of Larus michahellis. Lineage (NCBI taxonomy): Eukaryota > Metazoa > Chordata > Aves > Charadriiformes > Laridae > Larus > Larus michahellis. The sequence goes on along the minus strand of NC_133907.1, from coordinate 2,485,023 downwards.
ACAGACTTCGGAGCTTAAGCACAGAACCTTAATCACTGCCACCTGCCAAACATTCCTTTGCCCACTTCCACTCAAGGGTCCGACCTCTCAGAAAATGCTCTCTACTGGGCTAGGAGCACAGATAGCGTTCAGAACGGCCCACAGCAGGGACTCCGACACCTCTCATCCCCTTCAGAAAAAGAGTGCGGTGATTCAGACTCTCCCCAGCGTGGCCCAGGAGAGAAGGGCCTAACCCGAGCCTCACTGCTCTCACCAGAGAGTGCTGTGGGGTGGGGACGCTCCAGCCTCCCTCTCCAACTCTTCCTACTCTGCACACAAATATTCACTGGATCAGAGACACATGAGCAGCTCCGCAGCTTGGGAACTGGGACATTCACCAGGAAGACAGCCCTGGTTTTCAGTCCCTGCTCCAGTGAGTATTTAGGAGGAAGAGGAAAGGTAGAAAAAAGGAGGGGAAAAAAAGGCAGAAGATTCAGTGGAACAAGGAGCAGAACCAATGTTCCTCGCAGGTCAAGCCCTAAGAGGAGTGCCGTGTAGAATCTGGTACCCTTCATTTCCTGCATCCTTTTTTTGCCCCTTAGCTCATCTTTGAGGCAGGGCCTTGCTTTCTCAGGTGAAAGAAGCGCTATTCAAAACAATAGCACTACTTGAAAATATCGTCAGGTAAGATTTAACCTGGCAGGAGAAAATACCATTTTGGCATAAAGATATTAAAGCATTTTACCAAGTCCTCCTAAGCCCGTTGGTCCGATCAGCTGCATGAGCTGGTTATGGCTCATGTTTCCAAGAAGGCTTTGCAAGCCACCCTCACCTAAAAACAAAAACATTCTGAAACACAACATATTCACATAGGTTTTTTTCACAGTACTCCGGCTCAAACAGCAGGAGATTAATTGGCATCACATTCTGTATGGAAAAAACAGTTTCAAGTGTTTACTGATTCATGATGCTCATAAAAGATAAATGCAACTTGCTTTCATAAAGAGGTAAGACTCCAGAGAATCTACTGGAAACAAAGAGAGATTCTTCTGTCAGTCTTAACTTTCAGCCTGCACCTATTATAACAGCGCAGTTTATTTTGCTAAAAGCACGTTTACACTGCTGGTATTAACACTGTCCCCAACTCACCCTCCAAAGCCATCAGGAATTTCTTCCTAGGAAACTGTAACTGCTTATTCTAAAAATAATTTTTTTTAAAAAAGCCTCTCACGTGAAGGAGCAGAGAATGGACTGTACCTCCTAATGCCGAGAGCTCGTGGCCTCCGCTGGCGTTTCCACCCAAAGCCCCAGGCATTGGTGGATTGTTGAGATACTCGTTCACTTTACGGCAGTGTTCTTCATCCTTGTCTGTCTTCGGCTCCTGCAAGAAAGTTGCTCTTGGTACGAGGCAAACTGGAAATATTTTGTTCCAAGATCTTTATTACTAGCTTCCCACAAACCTGCATCCAGAAGAAGAGTCGTTTTGATCCTGCCTTGAACTTCAATACATACACTCGGCCAGTAGTGCACTGAGGTACCCTCTTGAATTCACAGTCATCAGGAAAAATAATCAAATCCTGGAAAACACGGCAGTAGAAACAAGTGTTTGAGGAAATACATTCATATTCCTTTTAGCCTCCCCCAAAGACCTCTGCCCTCCTCCCCAAACCTTCTTCCACCTGCTCCTCAGAGCAGAGAGGATTAGGAAGTCAGGCCACAGTGGCATTCTTGTCCTAATTTGCCTTGGAGAAGCTCTTTCAGCAGTGCCAGTGGAAGAACAAGACAGACCATGACTTACTGCCTCAGCATTGAAACCCAAAACCATACTCACATCCTCGACGTTGCCCGAAGTCCTGTCCTTCCAGCAGAAGTGAATGAGGGAGTCGTCAGTCTGCTGGATGTACACAAGGCCTTTTCTCTTGTCTGGGGTTACAGTGCTGCCTTTCAGGGACATCTTCCCTGCCCGAAATTCCACCAGGTATTTGCTTGAAGAGCCCCTGGAGCCTGGCACCAGGCTTGGAAATAACGCACCTGAAGACATCCTGGAAACAGAGAAAGAGCAGCAGATGCGATGAAAAGCCTTCCCGTGTTCTCTCAATATCCAAATTCAGTCTTTATCAAGCAATCTACACAAAAACCATCTGTCTCACTGCCTGCAGGATTTCAGGGTGATCCAGAAGAGCTACAGCGAACCCAGCATGAAGACAGGACGCTCCACAGATCTGCGCTAATGACAAGGAGCCTACGTGCTAAAGGCACCTGAAAACGAAACCACCTCCCCCCAGCGCTTCCTTCTTCGGTTGTCATCACGGCTCACAGGGTCAGGGACCTTTTAACCCCGAGAAGCCGCTGCGGTAACGCCGATCTCCCCGCTCCCGCTCCTGCACCCCGCAGAGAGCCGCTGGTGCCCGGCCCCATCACCCCCGGCGGCCCCGTCCCCCCGGGGCGGGCACTGGCCGGCCGGGCAGGCCGGGCCCAGCAGCCGCTCGGCCTGCGTGACTCTGCACTTGGTTTTAGGCTCGCGATACCGCCGCCCCCCCCGCGCCGCCCCAGCCCAGCACCGCCGCGGGGAGCCGGGCCCCGGCCCCTCACGCAGAGCCGGCAACGAGGCGCCGGGACACCCGGCACGGCTCAGTCCGGCCCGTAGCGGCCCCCGGCGCCCCCCGCCCACCCGCAGGCCGCCATCTCCAGCCGTGCCCCCCGAGGCCGCCGCGCCGCGTCCCCCCAGGCCTCCCCCGGCAGGAGACGCCACTGCCCGGCGTGGGGCGCGGCCGGCGGCCCCCGGCGAGCGCGGAGGCGATCGGAGGGCGCTGGGGCAGCCGGCACCCGCGAGGGCCCAAGCGGCCCCGTCCCGCCGGTACCTGCCGCCACCGCCGCAGGCCCCGCGCCGCCCCGCTCTTCCTGCCCCGCGCGCCGGAAGCCCGCCCGGCGCGGGGCGGGGCAAGGCGGTGCGCGAGCGCCCGCGGCCCCGCGCGATTGGCCGGCGCGGCTGTCAGTCAGGGGCGGTGGCCCCGAGCGCCCTGCTGTGTCACGGCGGCGCAAGATGGCGGCGCTCCCGCCCACCCGCCAAGCAGAGGCCGCAGCCGGCGCGTCTCCAAAACCACCTTTATTGCCATTTACAGCTTTACAGCGCAACGGTTGCGTCCGCAGACCTGTACAGAGCAGGCCTGTCAACAGAGGGAGGGGCCGGCCGTTATTAAATATTACAAAAATAAATGCATTTCAGTGAGGCGTCTCCTGAGGGGCAGGGGGGCTGAGGGCCGGTTGCCCTCACACAGCTGAAGTGGTGATGACCCAAATCCCGGGCATTTCAAGGAGCCGCAGCATAGCCCCCGCTTCCCGAGGGAAGAGGCTTCATCTGTTTTTTTAAAAACATTTTTCAGCAAAAAATGTACTGAGAAATTATTTTTTATTATTAAACAAGAATAAATACTCTTCATTAATTCTGTTTTTTTCTGGCTAATTTAGGGTAGGTGCTTCCTGTCCTCATTAATCTGGATACTGATAATTATACAAATCCTGGTGTCTGAACAATCTGCTCCTGAGCTACAACCCGACACTACCTCAGCCGTACAGGTAATTGTCCATTGCCCCCATCCCCCCTCGGCCCCTCCGCTGTTGCCCCAGCGCCAGGCCCGGCCCAGGGAGCACTCAGTCCGTTCCCCTTCCATCCCCAGCCCGGCCTCCACAGCACCCAGCCATCGCTATCCCCCCGCCATCACTACTCTGGGATATGCCCTGTCACCCCACAGGGCAACAGGCTGCTACAGAAGCCAGGGCGCTGGGAGAAAGCCTCGATGGCATGCCAGGAGGTGTTCAAAGTGCCAATTTAAATCATCTTTGAACCAAAGCCGAGCCCCGGAGATGGCTGAACCAAGCCTGAGCCACCTCCAGCTGCCCTCCGGCCCCACCGGACAGCTGCCCTCGTACCAAAATCAAAAATCTCTCTGTCACCATCTGGAGGCCCAAAGGGTATTAAGTATTTGTTTTAATTTCTTTCTAGATGGTTTCTCTATATAGCTGTATTAACATATACTAACACAGTTATCTTATATACAGTGTTTAATCAAGTTATAAAAGTGACATTCTTTCAAAAGGTGCAAAGTTATTAACGTTTTGACACGTAAACTACTGAGGCGAGATCTGCATCGAAAATAAAACTTTTTCACTTTCAGAGCATTAGGAGTCCCATGGCTAGCCAAGCACAGATGTGTCAGCACTGAGGGGAAAGTATTTTGTAAGTGTTGTCAATGAAGAACAATAAATTTAAAAAAAAAAAAAAAATGGTTTTGGAACTCAACTGAAATTTTACTAAAAACTTTACACTAAAGGAAGGGGAGAAGGGGGTAGAGACAAAACTAATGAAGCGTTCTTACTTTAGAAATGTTCCCAGTTTCTTTTTAAATACCATGAAGATTCTATACTGAAGTTTGGATTAAACACGTTGTTAGAATTTTTTCATGCATTCACATAATCACAAGGCTGTAGGTCTTTGAATTTAAATCATAACTTAGAAGAGAGGGATGCTAACCTGTACACTTCTTATAAACAGCATATTTCTTTAGCAGTTATTCTACAGTTTTTCCATTAAGGCAATTTCTATTTATATGTATTGTTTTAAAAGCAGTACTCCAGCATTAAACATACTATTTAGTTTAAGCAAGTTTTAAACTCCCATGAGATGTTAAACTGGCTTAATACGTGAATCCTTTCAATCCTCACCTAACAAAGGCTTCCCTAAACTGCTTCCAGCGAGTTTGGAAAGGGGGTTATAGTGCCTGGCACTGTCATTAGAGTTCTTTTTTTTTTTTTTTTTTTATAGAAAGTATTTTTATGCTTCCATATGGATCAGCAATGTCTTTTTAAAAAAGTCAAGGGTCTCTGCACTCACTGGGACCCAACACAACCCTACTGTCTGCACCATATTGCCGAGTCCGGCTTGTAAGTCCTAAAAACTGGCAATCAGCACAAAGTACCATTTCTGGCAACAGAATAAAGTTGCCATGAGCATGTTTCAGATTAGGACCTTACTGACTGCCTTGAAGTTTTACAGCTTCTCTTATTTTTCTGATGAAGACAACAACTAAGTTTCCCAAAAATATAAAGTTAATCCAATCATTAGATGCATGATTTGATACAAAAATGTTTCTCCATCACTATGTTCATTTTCTTTTGCTTTTTAATCCTGTGTCTGGAAGAGAAGCACTTCAAAAATGTACTCTTTGGATGAAACCACAAACATGTTTTAATATCAATCAGACCAGTTTTTCCATAAATTCTTCAAGTTGCTGATGCGTAACACCAGCAATTTCTGAATTACTGTAAACTTAACAGCAGTGCAGCCGCTCTCCATTTTTGCCTGGTTACTCAATTAAAAGCTTTCATAAAAGAAGATGCAACAGTAGGATTAGTTTTAATTACTGGACCTAATTTTCCAAGCTTCTCTCCCTCTTTACCCCCCAAGTGTACCGCTTGAAAGAAAATGAATGCGTCAATTCAGTAATTGATTATTTCCAGTATTATATGGCTTCAATGGTTTGATATGGAACAAAAAAATCCCACTTTTTGACATCACGTGCTCACAGAAAACTTGTAATAGGTATAACTCTGCCAAAGCTTTAAATTGATTCTGCTTTTTCACAACATACAAAACAGACATGGCCTAATAATGAAAAACATGCAAACAAAAACTTCCCCAAAATAGGACCCTGTGTGGATATACATACCAAAGTGCTTCCAAATAAAAGTTTAGTCTACAAGCATACATAGTGCCAAAGCTGCCAAAGGTAGTGCGGAGGATTTAAGCCTCCGAGTGGTAGCAAGCAATATATTGTACATTGTAACCACCTCTACATCCCTGCAATTGCTTCCAAAGATTCTGGTATTTTAAGAACAGCATTTGACTTCAGAAAAAGCACGCTTTTTAACACACCCTTCTCCTGACGTATGCTTTATGTAATTTTATCACAGGTATACAGTTTAATGCTCACAGTGTCCAAACGTTGTGAATGCTCTGTAACAGACAACTACAGTTTGAGCAGCTCAGGTTGGGTTTTTGTTTCCCCGAGTCTCTGAATTATTGAATCGTATTGAGAGGGGGGGGGCTGGGCGGTCCAGCCCCCACGTAGTGCTACATACCGTACGGAATTCACATGCATCTCTTCACGGGGAGTATCCGCAGTACTAGATTTGATCCTGGTGGTACCATATTAGCTTTTCATCCCTGCTCCAAGTTCCAAAAACTTCAGATTCTTCACTATTGTACTAAGTAACAAGGATATTATCTCTATTTTAAGTTATGTAGTTTATGTGCTCTACCGTATACAGCGTATCTTCCTGACAAAGAAACTAGGGAGAAAAATGAAGAACCAAAGGTCCCTTTGAAAATTAGTGAAAAAGTGATTGAAAGAATGATTTCAGGTGCAGTTTTATGGAAAGAACGCAACAGTATTTAAATATTTGGCAATCCAACGTTAGTGATAATTAAATCCTTGATTGTTGACGGATAGAATTTTTGTTAAAATTTACTTAGAAAAGCTGGTTTTTGCTTTCAACAAAACCAGAGTAACTGGCTTGGAATGAAATCTAGTAACTAGATGTCCAGATGAGATGAGCAATTGGTTCCGTAATTTCAGTATATGTCTGGACAGTCTGAGAAATTTCTATCAAAATAGCCACCTGAGTACAGCCAATCTGAAGTCCCAGTGTATGGGTTAGTGCCTTGATGAAACCATCTGTAAAAAAAAAAGAAAAAAAAAGGAAAGAAAAGAAACAATCAAAGAAAAAAGCAAACAGAGTGAACAGTTATTAACAGGGAAAAAACACAACTTTGCTTCTTTCACAAAACATTGTAAAAACACATTGGTATTTCTTATCAGAAAAAAATTCTTAGGAAATATTCTGACCATGAAAAATAAGGCATTAAACTTCCTCCACAATTATCACCACCTTGTAAAGCATCTTTTTTAATTTTTTTTTTTTACATCAAGTCAAGAAGTATGAAATGCATTTTAAAATTGCCATCCTATTCCAAATAAAAATAACATTGAAACTCTAGATTATATATTGGTTATATATATTAATTTGTACTTTAAAAGAATGCCAAATCAGTTACACAATCCTTTTTGTAAACCTGTCCAAACAGGAAACGGTTTTGTTCTGCAGAGCTGTACTTTGCACAGAACATTAACAGATGCTCCCTTTTTAGCCACGTTGACTGAAAACAATTTTATGTTCTCTGGAAGAGATTTTCAAAGGCATTAACTGGAATTAGTCTGTAGCTGCTCCTCCAGGCTTTGGGAAGAGAATGCTTTCTCTTCTGAATTGCATGAAATCATGGGAGCATCCCAAAGTTCTTGCCTTTGAAGGAAGCACCTGCAGAAACTGGCCCTGAGCGTACACTGACTGCACAGCACTGGCATCTGTGAAAAGCAGCCAGTGGGAGTAGGAGCCAAATCACACATTACTCCATGATGCATTCTACGACCGAGATGTCACTTGAACACGCTATCAAAAAAGCAATTTCTGAAGTATCCAAGCCAAGAAGTCCTAAGAGTGCGAAAATAAAAGGCCCTAGAGGACCACAACGTCTGTCTTAACTGCCAAAAGCTGGACAGAAATTGGTTAAAGGAGAGATGAGACCTAACATTTTATTCATTCTAACAAAAGTATGACCTATGTGGGTTTAAAAAACAAAAACCAAAAAAATCCAGCATTACCACAGTAGTTAATCATGACAGGTTTCAGCATTTATTATTAGATAATTTCTCCAGGACAAAGTTATCAGCAATTTTGGCTTCCAGCTACATTATTTAATTGTTGACCCAGCAAATGCTTTAAGTGACACCACAAATTGTGCTGTCATGCAGGAAATCAAACAAAGGCTGTCTTGAATAAAACCAATTTAAGCAGTATTCCAAACTGTTCCGAGCATTAAACGAGTGCCCAACTTCTTCCCCCTTACCGTGTCTGCCACTCCACTTCATCTTTTGCACGCTCCTTGCGAGCAGCTCTTTGTTTCTCCTCTAGTCTCTCTTTTTCTTTGCTTGCCACATCTAACAAACATTTCAAGAGATATTGGTTACTTAGCAAAACAGAAACAAAACCGCAGGAAACACAGAAAAGACTGCAGAGAAATGAAACATAGTTCATTTAAGCAAGAGAAAGCATTTGCTGCACACAATCTCACTGAACAATGAAAATCTCAGGCAACAAAAAAATAAAACTGGCATCTCAGAAAAGTTGCTACTACAAACACTGAGTCGAAACTGAAATTTTGCTGTTTTATCTGTCAGAAACACTGCACCCAGACAGCAGGAAAGAACTTAAATTAAGTATAATAGAGTGATTTTTTTTTTTCACTGTTTGGCCATGTGTTTTTTCTGACAAACACCAGAGCAACAGAGCATGTCTGTTCAGCACATGTCTTTCCAGGCAAACTCCAGAGCACGGGAGCATGTCTGGCAGTTCTCCCCAAGGTAACAAACACGCAAACACACCATAACATAGGTCAGCAGTCTAGGGATCCACCTTGGATGCATTTGCTCTCCCAGACTTTGCTGGGAGAAAACAGACATCATACCTTGTTCAAAACCACATTCATTAACACGGGATGAGAAAGAGTTAAGGCTGCTCTGGGAATGAGAAACTGAAGACAGTGTTCACGTATCAGCCAGCCTCCCTTCAGCCATCCCTCTCCAAATTTACTAATAGGAAAATATTTCCTCCAGCAAACACGTACCCATGTTTCCATTTTCCATGTTTCTGATATCTGGACGTAGCCGACAGTCAGTGGGAGCTAATATTGCTTCCATGCCTTTTTCTAGCTCATTGAGACTCACAGCAAAACTGGTAAAATTGTACATCTTAAAAGCAAAGTAAAGGTAACATACAAGTTATTTTGGCAAAGTGACACTGAGTTCCCTGTACCAAATGGATACAACAGAACTTGCAAGAGAAATAACCAAGTCAAACCTTCTCCCACTGGCTACCCTGAAAGCAAGGTTAGGTTCATACAAACTATTTTTTTTTTTGTTGGAGGGGAGGGACAAGGAAAGGCAAAAGGGGATGCAAATCGCACCTTTCATTTTTTTAAGCAGTCTTTGCTTCAGAGGATCAAGACAGATTTTCCTCCAGATGTGACATTTAACATCATGACTTTTATGAAAAAATTACCCACACCTAGAAGACCAAGAAGTCTTGTCGAAACTATTGAAGTTAATACCCAGCTGCCCAGTTACTGCATTTTTTCAGAAGCCTGTCTTCCAACAGCAGGATCAGCAGAAGGGAACATGTGTCCATACTTTAGCCACTCTAAGTGCAAAGATCTCGCAGCCAGGTTAACCCAAGACACCAGGCTCCCACTGAAGCAGCTGCAGTCAGAGCAGGCATTCTCTCCACCAGCTTGGACGCAGCAGCGATGCTTTCAGCACAGGAATGAAGCAGAGAGCTTGCTGTAATATAATTCTACTGCTGCAAGAACTGCCAGAGCCTGACAATACGCATGCTAAGGACAAACACTTCTGTGGGGTTTCTCTTGAACATTACTCATGTTCCCATGGATAAGTCACTAGCAATAGCAATGCACAGACTGAGTGAAACAGTTACCTGCGATGAGTTTGGTGGCCTACAATTTATTCTCCAAAGCAATTTACTGCCTGGTATGAACTGCACCGTGTCTTGAACCTCTGGCATATCATCAGCCTCATCATTTTCAGATTTAATAACATCTTCACTCTGAAACAGAGATAACTCTTGTCAGGGGAACAAAGGGAAATTGGACAGTTTCACCTAGAGTTCTACACTGACTGTTGAAGAATCTGTTCAAATTTGAGATATTAAACACTCTTGTACTTCTGCCTCACCCCTCAATGTTTGCTTTTCCTCACTCTGTATACTGTTCCTCTTGGTTTTATCGTCTCGCTCCTGATAGCTCTGAATAGTCTCCCATCACCTATATACAACTTGAAAGTCTGTTTAAAAAAAATTAATAGTAGTGAGTTAACGTCATTCAGAATTTTTTCTCTAGCTTCCCTTCCATCCCAGCCATAGCTTAATTTCACCTAACTTGACTATTACCTCTTCAGGCTGAACTGAGCCAAGACTGCAATTTAAACCAGTTCCCATAATGGCTTCAGACAGACAAATAGGGCATGCCTGCTTTTGGATATTGCTTCATCGTTTGCAAAAGATTTGGCTGTGCGATTAAAAAACAGATACGCACTTGTTTCAATCTGATCTCCTATAATCCAGATTCTAGTAACTATCATCACTGCCAATTTTCTCACTATGAAGACTGTGTACTTAAGTTTATAAATAGAGTGTCTTTCCTTCCACATTCCTTTGTTATCAGCTGCGCTGCTATAATGTAGGTATAAAATCAAATGCAGTATTCTTCAAGAAGCTGCTCTCAGAATCTGAGAGAATCTGATTGTTGTAGAACACAGACAGCTACATTGTGGAATTTCAGAGGATTTCACCATGAGAAACTTTTTAAAACCACAACAACCAGAAGGGAAGTTTGAGGCAATAACATCACAGAGTGATAGTATCAGTTTTCTTCCCTTCCCTCGCTCCCACCTCCTTTCTATTTTCTTTCTGTCCCTTCTGACATGGCTCATTTATTTTATTCAAGAATACCCTATTAAGTTAAACAAGGCCTGTTTTATACACTAGAAAACAGCTCCATATGGTTAAGAGTCTAATTTCAATTATTTGGTTTGAGTATTCATTATTTTAAAAGACTCTTTTAGACTACTTTCCATGTCAACATCTGGTTTACTGTTAGACAGCTCCCCATCTAAATATAGATTCAACGGGAAGGAAGGAAAGAAAGAGTTGATTTTTCATAAGATGAACATAATCTTATTATTTTTTTTAAAAAGTCAAAACATAAGCCTGTACCATGACGGAATCCAGAGCTAAAAGCAAGGCCTGTTGTTGCTCTAGGTTCTTCTGATGTGAATACTTTTTAAAAGAAGTTTGAGCCTCTTAACGTTTAGAATGATTAGCTTCTGTTTAACTTCTCATTTTCAATGAGCAACCAGGGTCTGCAAGATCCTGTTGGTATCAGGAAACCCAACAGTCCTCTGCTGCACCATACAACATTTTCCATCTAAGTCCGAGGCTTTGGTGGTAACTTACCTGACACTGCTGACGCATGATGAAAAAAACCTGCATTTTCCAGACCCCCTTGTTCTCAAGGCTGTCTATGTCATAAATTATGAAAAGCTGCATCACCAAAAAGCATAACTGATTTTAAGAACATGCATTTTTTTTTTTTTACGTTTTTTTTAATGCCCAAATCCTAGTATTACTACATCTGGAGTTGGCTGCAGAGACACTCTCCTCATTCAAGGCCTGAGCAACATCAGCTTGGGGGTTGATATTTGATGACTTCTCTTTGACAAATCTCTACCAAACACCATTTCTATAAGCTCTCTTCGATTCAACCAGCTCACAGTAAAGTCTGTCTACACAAGTTCAAAGCGCAACACCTGCTCACAGGACTAACACTGCCCATCTCTGACCCCCACCGAAAGACGGACTGGTTTAACCCTCCATTCACCACCACTTCGGACCATTTCTGTAAAGATTATGTTTTCACTTCTTATATTTCTTTTCTCCCTAAAGAATCCTTAGCCTTACCGGCTTCAATTTCTTCTGCTCACCACCTCTCTTTTCGTTCTTTCTGTAAGTCTCATACGTAGTGGGATCAGTGCACCACAAGCATTCTGTCCACTTGCCATAGATCACACACAGCTTCTTTCTGCTGCAGAGAAAGCAAAGGAGACTTAGCTTTTGTTTCTTATAAAGCCTTCTAAGCCAATTCATGCCGATTCTGATCAATATTAAATACCCAGCTTCCTATTTTGTTGTATTTTACGTTTCTTTGCAGATTTCTTAGAAGTCAGATATTTAATAATACAAAGAAAAGGTTTCAGCTCCGTCCAGTCTTTCTGGCATTCAGTCCTGCAAAACACATCTTCATGACTTAGTCGCTTGCTTTTGCCACTGTTGAAATGAGTGTGGGTACAATAAAGCCAATAGTTTACAACATAGAAGACTAGAATTGTGACTGCACAACAGTAATATCAGTTGCAACCACTCTGCATCTTCCCTGGATACCTTCATTTCCAAAGACTGGACTAGAGAGTTTTTCTAATAACACTGACACAGGGAACAGAACTGGGTTAAAATCTGCATTGCTACCAACTTTGCAGTCATGTCAATTGTGGTCACTATGCCAGCACTGAAGAAATGTCAGACTGCTCAAACAGAGAGGTCAGGAGGCTTTTAGCACTTACTTTTTGTCCTGAATGTATCCCTCTACTCTGTGAAGCTCTTTCCCAAACAATCCACACGGTTTAAAGTTAAGGACACATTTATCTCCAGTACTGTAGAGGAAATAAGTACATACTTAAAAGAAGCAACCCCCTACATACATTAGTAAGTTTACTTTTTTACCTTATTTAACTATTTTCATATATTTACAATTAGCTGAGGGGTAGTTATTTGTATCATTATTTTTCTTTAACTGTGGTTTATTATCTGACCAGGGCATTAAAAAAGGCACGCAAATTTCAAAGTTACACAAAAAGGACAAAAAAGAAATCAATGTGCGCATGAAAACATCAGCCTGTGAAAGCCAACTGAAAACATGACCATACTTCTGAGTTTCATGTATATCCAAAATTTACCAAAAGTACTAGGAATAAAACACAATGCAGTCTTGCATACTACTTAACCCCCACTATTAATACACCGCATTTCAGATTAATATATATTTACAGCTAACTGTAATGAGAAATAACTTTTACAAATGACCTATGCAGGAAAATCTAGTTAAGTGCATTCCAAAGTTACCTGTAAATTGTGTATCAAAAATTCTGAACTAAACATTTTACAAACATAAAGCAGCATTATATTTCAGCATCTCCCTTGCACTGAGATGTACATATATGTAAATAATCTCTCCCGGTGAGGTATCAAGCCAAGTTTCTATCTCAAGCACAAGGCATACAGAGACTAGCCAATATATAAGAGAAGATTGTAGATCAGATGCTATGACAAGTATCAAACCAGCAGCCCTCTTGGTTTAAAGCTCCCACTTAGGACAGAAAAACGTGCAGAAGTAATACAGTTTTCATAAATTCTCTCCCTTGTCATTACAGGAGGTAATTTATTTTATATAAGGTAAAAAGCTTTTATATAGGCAGTTGGCAGAGCAACTGACACGCTCTAAGTTCACATTATCCTCGTCTGCGGTAATTTTTCTGTGCCGTACCCTTAATTTATGACATTCTCTATTTTCGAAACTAAAGAGAGGGCCAAATCACAATCAACATGATGGAGGTCAACTGCAAGCCTCCAATTATTCCATTTAATGGTTCTGGAGTTCAATTTAATTTCTGTTCTCTGTCAATAGGGTTGAATTTGAATGAGTAACTCACAAATATAAAATCTTTGTGTCCCATAAGTGATCTATCCCCGTGCCTTTTCATTAACATTATTAAGATACTAAACCCAGTCCAATGACTAGTATGAATTTTTCAGAAGAAAAAAAAAAAGGAAAAAAAAAAAACCAAGACTTTGGACCTACAAAAGAAAGCCTCCTGTATAATGACAAAAAAATCACACCTCTCTGCTTTGTAACGAAGGTGCCCATGCAGCAGTCCCTATAAGCCAAGCCTCAGTTTCATGATTAGCATTACCTGTGATTTACAATTTCTACCGTTCCGTATTGTTCTAACCACAGTTTACCAATAATTACATTATGTACACAACAGGTTGGATTTGTCCATGTGTAAGCTTCATTATGTCTGTAAAGAAAATAGAAAAGTAAATAATTTTCTTGAGTTTGAGATGGAATGTAAGCCTGTTTTCAATTCTCTTCATGGCAGCGCAAAATATTTAGCACTCCTGTGACCAGCCAGCAGTTAACTTCAACACAGAAAAGAAACAGACTGTTCTTTATAAGCCAACAATGTATTGTATCTAAACACCAGTGCAAGAGATATCCCCTATATTCTTATTCCTTCTCACAGAGTTGAAATAGTAAGTTTTACAGTTGCTGTGCCTTTGATTACAAATTCCAGCCCAACATAAACAGCCGTCCAGCAATTCATCATTTTCATTCACTGTTTTAAAGCTGTATGTGGTAAAACCTAATATTCACAGGAGAACCAGACTGACAAGCTAACACCTAATAGTGTCTTCTATTGAACTATTGCAGCAGCACTGCCAACCTCTTCCTAAAGCTCTTTCGTGTAAACCTCTATCATAATTTAGAGAGTACCTTTTGTGATAAAAAAGCACTGAACATCAATATGGGAGACTTCCAGCAGAGAGGTTAGTCACTACCAGTTCTGAGTAAGCTTTGCTGTAAAGGGTTGGTCGGGAGTCGGTCAGATTAACCCACTTGAACAATTTTTATTTTACAAACACTGCGTGGTAAAGGCTTTTGAGCCTGAAGAGAGCAATACGAGTCAGCAAACTGCATAAGTCATTTGCACAAATATGCCACAAGTTTCCACACGGGTATACGAGGCCTGCTCCAGTGGCACTGAAGGCAATTTTGGGCGTGTGTGTGGTTTTGGGGATTTTTTTTGGTTGTCTGACATCAGTGGGACACGATAGCACTATATTCAAGCTTCATAAACATGACATTTAAAAATCCAATTTATTACTCAATTTCACACTTTCCCCAAAGTTTTACTAAGAAGGAGGAAAAGTCCTAGAATTGAAAAATTTTCCATTTAGTTTCATTTTGGTTTTAATGTTTTGTGAAAAGCTTTACAAAGATGAGTTAAGAGACTGTAAATCTTTAAAAGGCATTATTCTAAGTGTCGTCAAAATGTTAAACAACGGGATTGCTATTCTCACTAGCTTGGCAGAGTCAAAGCCATCTCTTCTCACTCGTGCTGGTAAAAGAAATACTGAAGTTACCTGGATGGCAATCAATCCACCTTAGGAAAGCTGGCAAATTCTATTCTAATACAGAAAATACAGAAACAAGCAGTGTCCCCTCTGTAACAAATGCCTTGTACTTCTACTTAATGTTTCCAACTGGTCTGTCATTTTCCAGTACAGAACAAAACCAGACTATTGAAGAAATTTCCACAGTAAATTGTCTTCAAGCATACTTTAGAACAATGACTAATCTTCAAGTGGGGAAAAAATACCAAAACCCCCCAAATTCATCCCACCAGCCTTAGCACTCATTTTTATTCATGAACTACTTGACACCAAAAGCTGTATAGCGTAAAACAAAACGCAAGACACTCATGGCCAGTGCTGATAAATCAAAACACTTATTTGTGCTGGAGAAGTGAGGAAGAAGTGTGTTTTCTAATGCATGTATTGAAAACATAGTCATGGTTAACATAAATGCAGTACTTAACCCTGTCTTGCAATTTTGCTTCCTAAACAGTTGCTTGTTCACCCAGGCCCTGAGCAGTTCTCAAAGTACTCAACCCAACGGAACGGTATGACTCACAACACAGAGGCTCAAAATTTTATTTCAACTTCTGCTGCTAACTTGAAGCAATTATTTAAAAGAAATGCTTTAATCATTTATACTTCAGTTTAAATCTGTGCCTGGTAATTTGATTGGGCAGAGCAGGAATTTTAATAGTCTTCTAAATAAAGACTCTCTGTCCCGCAACAAACTTTATTTTTGTCACGTCTGCGTTCTAGACTAACATTCATAGTTCCGTCTATATTCAGAAGACATTTCCTCTATTTTCATCACCATTTATATCCAAGAGCAGTTCCTACTTTTATAAGCTTTGTAAGATTAGATGCCAGCAGCTCGACAAATAAACTATACTTTCAAAAGAAACTGTAGAAGAAGTCAATGCTTGATATGTCAGGCAAATTGACTCTTTATTCAAACCAAATGTCGAAAAGTTTCATAAGCAGATATTTCAAAACAACCTCAAAGTTACGCCTGAAGAAAGCTTTTATAAAAGCACCTTTAAGTGTTCAATTGCAGAATACTTTTCTGCAACTATTATCCAGCGTGTGTTTGTGTCCTACTTGGGAAAGCTCAAGAGTCTTTGTGCCACCAGGGCACAAAACAACTTACGGGAAGTCATGTAAATTATGAGACATACACAATTAGAGACAAGCCTAGGAGTAATGTGGAGAGCCATTCTGGATTTTAACGGGAAGGTGATCATACACAGGAAGCGTTAAATAGGTGACAAGGCAAGGTTTCTCATGTTCCTTTATCACACAGAACAGCTATTCTGAAGACCCAGTTCTTTCCACACAAATAATCAAAACCAACAACAATATTTAAAAGCGAGATGAGCTTGAATAGCCTGGCAATAGAATTTTCTCTCTCTTTAAATTTTACATGCCTTCACAACTAGCTTTCAGTAGCATTCAGTTTTTCAGAAATGCTGATTTTCATAGTGGAAAAAATGGGTCAAATTGCCACAGCTATACAAGCATGGCACAACTTAAAAAACCATGAAATTAAGCAGTGAAAATTAACTCGTAAATAAACTCTTCAAACCTCATCAGCCAGAGGTTTTTAGACAATCCCCTATGAAGAGTCGATAAGATGATTACCACCTATTTTTTTATCCAAGTAAATGGTAAGGAGACCAACACAGAAAGGTATTTACTTCTCATACTCACTTCAGAAGCTCCAAAGTAATTGTTCCCCGAGGCTCCGCTTCTATGCTCTTTCCCCAGAATTTTAGTTTGGGATAGATTGATCCATGAAAAATAAAGTCCTTATTGAGGCCTTCAGAATAAAATGCACTAATAGGTGGGTGGTGGCTGACTTGCTCAGATATAAACCTAAATCCTAAATCCTCCCTAGCAACAACAACAAAAAAAAGCATTAAACAGTAAATATTTTTTAAAATGTTACAAGAGAAAAGAGTTACTTGATACTTTAAAAAAGTTTGGAGGATTTTTAAATTAAACTGAAGGTGAGACTTTTCCTTCTCTAGTCCCATGACACATTTACAGTTCATGAAATGAAAGAAATTGTACTCTGAACACCTTTTCTCTTCATACCCCAAACCAACCCACATTCAAACACCTAAATGACTTTCTAGCCAGAAAGGCTTTTGAAGACGTTTCACTGAAATAACTCTTGAAAATACTGAACCTCTTTGGGGAGCAGCAGCAGGTCTTACTGAAAATTCTTTTCTCCACTGCATACGTATCATCCATTTAGGGGTGGAAGTCCTTCAGACTAACTCCTCTATCTGACATGATCAGCAAAATGCTATTTAAATTAATTAACAGTCTCTGGTCAGAAAATGTCGTTGATGAAAGAACACAGACCGATTTTTCTCTGAATAATTCAAAGAATACTCTGACTAAACCTAGAAATTAAGTTATTATCTAACAACTTCTTAAAGATTTTGAGATCGTGTGGGGAAAAGAATTTTAGCTACAGTCAGAAATATATTTTAGTAGATTTTTTTATTTATTTCACTGAATAAACAACCAAACTAGTATAAGTCTGCTAACCCAAGAACACGAATAGCCCCAGCTCCCAATTTAAAGTAATTATTACCTGGTTAATTCATAGGTTTCTCCTAACAGTGGGTTAAATGGTTTGCCAGTTCTCTCCCACTGAGAAGCTACAGCAGAAACTGCAAAAGCAGCTACAGCCTATAATCAAATTAAGAACATATTGTTATGAGAACAGTACATTAAAGCTCTGAGTTTAATATGTTATATTTGTTGCACATTACAGTATTTCATTATTCTTCCAAAAAGAAAGTACTATATATTCAGCCAGTTTTGGAGGAGAAAAGAGTGATAAAGCTTGTCTCTGTCACAATAATTTTTCATCCAGTAACTTAAAAATCACGGAGCCACTCAACTAATCAATTTAGGCTGACTTAAAGCCAAGATCTCATCTTCACGACACATAAAAACACAAAAAGAGTCACAGTTAAAGCAGTCCTGAAAAGGTTCAGGGCCTTGGGCATCATCGGTTGTGGCACTCTCCTGCACCAGACTTTTGGCTCAAACTCTGCACAGGATCAAGTGTGAAAGTGTCACAAATACCTGATACAGCCACTATGAAACGAGAAACTTGTCTAGACAAATACAGGCATTCTGATGATAGCTCCAGAGAAAGAAATACACTCAAGTGAGAAACTGTCTTAAAATGAAATAGTCCAGAAGAGAAGAAATTCTTCTGAACTAAGCAGAAGGTGGTAGCTGTTAGTTACCTGCATTCTTTCCAGGGGGTCTGCGTGACTACAAGCCTTATTAATGAGGTATATATGTTCCATGTATTCTGTTATCCGTTGAAGGAAACTCAATGGCTCGTTGAAGACAATAGGCATTGTAATCTTAGACAGCTCCTAGGTAACAAAAGGGTAAGTTAATTTCTTGAGCACAACACTAAGTTAAAAACTGACAACAACAAGAATTTTGAAAATAAGTTGTGGGTTAGTTTATCTGTAACATTCTTCAAAAGACATTTGGCAAGCCTATCGTAGACCTTTAAGTGCTACAGCTGAAAGGGGCTAGGAGCACCGCAGAGTGCTACTAGCAATCTGAAAGAGTAAACACCTTCAAGACTTGATCCAGCTAACCCATTGAACTCAAGAAAAATGTTACCTTCTATTCTGTGGTCCACATAAAATAGAAGAGGTTAAAATTTCCATAGATAGCAGCAATAACGTGCCAACCAGCTCACTACCAATATTTAAGTACCACGCATTCCTTTGAAATCCTCACATACCTTTTTGCATAAAATCTATTTTACTGCAGTAACCACAAATTATTTTTCAAAAGGAACAGTTACATAAAGAATAGGATTTGAATTGCTCTAACAAATTTTAGTGGCTTTATTTAAGCAACGTGTTATTTGCGTCAGAATGTTTCTCATTTTGCTTGTGGATACAAGACAGACGTGAAGTTCACAGAGAGATTTCCAATTCCGCAGGTCTTCTACTATATCCAAGCAAATTTGGCTGTTTAATTAAAAAGTTGCACTTGTGGCTGAGCAATAAAGCATCATTTCAGTGGTTAGAACTTAGTGGAAAGGAGAATGCTACCAGATGAAGTTAATGGAACATTTTCCTCACATTGTCACAGGCAGTACAGAAAAAAAATAAACCACAGTTACCCCTAACTAACTTAAATTGATTTGGTCCAAGCAAAGCATTCCAGTAGATAGGTCACTCATCCTAACAAAAGGAGTTTTGACAGTACAGCTGCATCTCCTAGATGAGATAATTTAAGCTAGCAGAAGGGCTCACTGACTTGTCTGTTGCATTCACAAAGGACCGTACTGGCAGACCTAGACTGTAATTGCTTAATGCTTCTGAAAAGCAGCTATGGCAGCAATGCCCTCCAGTGTAGAACATCATTTTCATTCCTAATAAGAATGAAGTAATCAAACATGTAACTGAATTCTTAAAGGACTAAAAGAAAACAGCAGTGATGGCCAATAACCATGCAAGCATTGGGGTCCTTTAACAACACAGAACAATGTAAAGGTCTGTGTTTCCGAGTCCAAGAATAAATCTTATGATCCAATTACATCACACCATTAATACCGCAAGCCTGCACTGGGCTCTCTAAGAAACTCTAAGAGATCCCAAACTTTTCTATCCCATCAATAAGATGAAAGTAAATTTTTTTTTGGCACAAACTGCTTAAATTATGGAAGGGGAAAAAAAAAATCCACCACCCACCCCCCAAAATAAAGCCCTAAATCACATTTGGTAAGTAAAGAATAATAATAAAAAACAAAACAAAACAGAGAAGAGAGCATTGTGTTGTGTTACTCAAACCATATTTGATTATATTTTTAATGGCTTTAGTGTGATTCTTATAGGACAGCATTAGGAACACCAATCCACATACTCCAATAGCTAAAGCAGTGAGGAAATAGTACTGTTATGAAATGGATGTTGAGATTTAGAGAGCTGCAGTTTAAGATGATGTTCCCTATAGAGAAAAAATGAAAAGGCACCAGGTATTATTCTGTGTCTTAAGGTTCAATCAATAAAATTAACCAGTTGAAGTCAGGAGACCTAACATCAGCGTATTTCATCCAAGCCAACTCACCAGTCCAATGCATTTTTTTAATATGCTCCACACACTAAAATCACTTCTAGAAAACATCGGGGCAGGTAATGATGTCCTGTAGTTGGAAAAAAACAACTGTCGTTATCAGCCCCTTAAACAACAAGACATTTTCATTTGTACGTATTGAAGTAATATATAAAGGAAGCAAAGCATTAACCTAGCGTTGACACAGGAAGCAGACAAGTGAAATGTCTTTTCAGTTCCAGAGAATTAACCTCTTCCAATGATAACAGTAATGGCCCAAAAGATAAAGAGCCAGCACATACTCGCTTCTCATTTACTATGTAGTACTATGTGCTTACCTGTGTCTCTTAATCCCATTTTCTTGGATCTCTGTCTCTCCATTATGCTCTCCAGTCCTATTGCTTTGGTGTGGATCTAGATCCAGCATTTCTGCAACTTTATGATTTGCTTCTGAAAAGTCTCCTGAAGAATTGTCAGAATCAAAGCCTGTATAAAAACCATAAGGCAATAGTTTTCTTAGGAACCTTATTATGCCACAGAGTGCCACTCACATTTTGTAAGTCTCACAGCATAAGTGCACTTATATGAGGTTATTTTATTTTAAAGAATATCGGAGTGAAAACCCTTTATTAAGTGACCTAATTTCCAAGAGTATTTAGAACCAAGTATTGCATTAGAATAAAGCATTCTCAACTAATTTTTTACACTGCTGAATATAAAACCAATTTAGAATGTTATAAATTCTTCCGTAGCTCCTAATCAGATTAGTGGTATTGTCTCTTCTTCAGAGCTGCAGCATGATTACAGTAATTTTATTCAGTTATGTAGTTTTCTTCAAGGACCTTAAAAAAATTTAATGTAGCCTACTTATACTGCTAACAGGCAAGGAGGAAAAAAAAAAAAAAGAGACAATGGCCATTTCACAACCCAACAGCAAGCATCCAGACTACCAACGGACAGAAACATAGGCTATCTAACTTCTTTTTGCCACCCACGTGTACAAACCATCTAACACTTCCCTAATGGTGACAGCAAGAACCTGTGGACACCAAGAGGAGTCACTCCCTGAGCTCTACGAGCACCCAGAGCATGACCTACCGTCAGCGGCTCCATTTCCTATGACCCAGTTCCATGCTCTCGGGTAGAAAGCTACTGGAAACACCATTGTAACTAAATGCCAGCACCCCCAATAACAACATGCTTTCAACAGCTTTAACCATAAAAAAAGTTAAACCAGCAGGAATCTACAGGAACACAAGCTTCTGTAATCAAAGAGTCTTACGTACAAGTTGGACTAAACCAACAATCCAAGATTTTAGTCTAATGATTTTAAGTCACACTACTTCCCCCCACACACTTAGAATAACAATTTATTTTTGCATATGCCTTTAAATAATAACACTGTAAAAAACATTTTGTGCACACACACGGTCACCATCGACAGGCCTCTTGTCAACGCTGCCACACAGACTGACTGCAGGAACCAAACGACAAATAAGGATCAGCTGCAGCATCGATTCAGAGCACCCTGAAACGATGCATTAATACAGTCACAACCTTCACAACTGCCACGGTACCACAATGGAGAGCACTGCTGATCATTCAGTGTAATAAAGAAATATTTTTGTTGAAAAATAATTCAAAGAGCATTAAATCCTTTCTGAGCACCACAAGGGTCAATTCCTCATTAAGAACGACAAGGCGGCTTTAGTTTCCAGCTTCCAACTTCAGAGTTAGAATCCAAAACCAACAGGAAAATATGCGTATTTGCTGGCATGCAATCTTGCCACTGGTTGAAGGAATACACCAACATAATATTTGTACTCCTTTCATTCCAGCTATCGCAACCTGGGCAACCACTTGTCTATGAGCTGACAGTTACCATCGCACTCAGCTACAGCCTGTCCCAAAGTCCAGCTGTGGGTACAGAAAGATTCTGAAATATTACAAAGCATGTCAAGACTCTAATGGAGTAAAGAAATCAGTCTTGACAAAGATTATTTCAATTTTAAGCAGAGTAAAACGTTGTGATACTCTGTCATTAACTTCTTAAAGAGTATCTATCATAAGTAGGACTTCATTTGGTTTTGTTTACATCTCCAATAGGGTGCCTATACTTTATTAGAGCAATTAGAGCAATGAAAAGGCACACGTTCAGAAACAGAAAGCTACAGTTCTTGCAGGGACCAAGACCATGACAATAACATTCAAAACTGCAGAAGGAAGTACCATCAATATGATCTTATTTGGTAAACAGCAGCTGTAATGGGTGATGTCATGTATTAAACTGTCTCCTGCATTTTGATGTCACAAGCATGTAATTACACAGCAATAACCACACCTTAGCAGGTCTTAGTACTTAATTGGAAAGTATGATAGTCATATATATATTCAGGTCACTAAAATGAAGACTACCCTGAAACACCTGTATTAAAAAACACAGGCCTATCTTCAGTTAACCCACAGCAAAATATTTATTGATTCGAAATGGCATTTCTAATCACATATTACCTTTTTTTGGAACCTATTACAGTACAAGGAGATGGAAAAGACAAGTACTGTAGGGCATAACGCCACAACTTTTATTAGCTTGACTAATGAAGTTGGAAAAAACAGACGAGCTTTAAGGTACGCGTGCCCTCACACGGAAAGCTGATCAAGCGCACACAACATAAGGAACAGCATCACATTTAATGGGTGCTTCAATGAGATAAACACACCTAAATGTAGAAGTAAAGTCTGCTTTATTAAAGTGCGTCTCCACCTAATTTCTTTTTTAAAAAACACCAAAAAAAACCCCAACAAACTAGGTCAGACAGCTAGATAATCACTAGACTTTCAACTACACTTTCAACACTTAAGTATCAGCTGGCTTGTCTCCCACAAGCCCATTGAGAAAGTTTGAAAAGCCATTCTCAATGTAGTTATAAGTCTTATAGTGCTGTGAAGAACTATCCAGAGAACGTTCTTCACAGAGGAAGTACTTACCTGGAAAAAAGCAGTTTACTGGAATGATTTGTTGTAGTTTTTCTAAGTTACAAGAAGAGCCTTTCTTCTGCTGCCATTAAAGCCCTGAACTTGCAAAACTCAGTAAATAAGTGTTACTTACAGGATGGTTTTTACAGTGAAGAGCCACTGGGAGTGAGGATTAAAATGAGGATTTAAAAGGGGGATAGGGGACCACACACAGAAATAAAATGTCAAAAATTAGCTTAAGCAAAAGTCTCAACTTACATGTGTTAAGGGTGAAGCAAAAGCTTTTTAAAAGTTTTACATTTTCAAAGTCAAATACTTAAATTGGGTGCCAACATCAATCTATTTCAAGAGCTTAAAGAAAAGTCACTTGCCAGTAACTCTAGTTTTCTTAGCCTTCCTCTTCCACATCCTGCAAACGACACAAGTCCGCTCAGACTATGCTGTACATCCACCCACGAGGGAGCAGAGGCACACTCTTCTGTGAGTCACAGACAAAAGACACAAGACTGCCCCTTTCGTACAGTCAGCAACTTCCTTAAATACTAATTAAGCCTTGTCACTCAAGACAGAAAGGGAATCAAAATAGCATAGTACTGAGAACCTTCAGCTCTAAAAACGGCATAAGGAACAGGGATAAATATGCTGGAAGTGTAGATAGCAAGTGAAGTGAGAGGTGATTTTTTTCTTTGTCAGGAATCACTATTCTCCACATTTCAAAGCAAGTCCGTCTTCCCAACACGCCGTATGGCACAGCTCCGATAGGAGGCAAGCTGGCCTTTCATAACGTCTGCAATTCTTAAACATCATGGCAGAATCCACTGATTCAGTTTGATCCAAACATTATGAAAATATATAAATTTGGCAGCAGACACCTCGCTTCCTCCTCTCCAAGTGAAAGCAATAGTTTACAGTGAACAGCCAAGCAATAGGAAACAGAAGGGCAATATCCTCACAAATACACCAGGCCGGGTGAACCTCATGGGCACAGAACAGATTTCCATGGAACTGCAGGTTAGTATTTTAAAAAGCAAAACTAAACTATTTTTGTTTGTCAAAAATAAATTACCCTGTAACTAGCCAAGCATTTTCCTGTTCTGGGACAATCCTTTCACAAAGCACTTTGGCATATATATGGCTGACAGGATTAATGAAGGATACAGTTCTGACAAGCAGAACCTGATGGCATACAGTCTTTAACAAGTCTGCGATGAGATGAACAAACCCAAGGTGACATAGGCTAAAGGCAACAGATCAAAGCTGTATGCTCCCTGTCTCACATAAGATTTTAAAGACACTGAAATTCGTCAAAGGATTGGCCACTTTACCTGATCCAGTCTCAGAGAACACCAGCTCCTGTGTCAGAGAAAAAGCAGATGCTGTGCTGTCACGAATTAACTGAGACCACAGGTAACATTTCAGTGAGATTCCCAAGGACAGTACTCATTCATTAAGTAAGGATGTCAAGTGTCCAACTAATCAGCAACACTAATAACCTCTGAATGCAAAGAAATGTCTCTCCATGGAAATTCTTCACCGGTCACCAACTCTATTCATCACCTCTATAGCACAGTCCATCCTGCATGTTTACAGGCGTGATCATCACCCAGTCAGGGTCAAACCATCTGCCAGGAGGATGATTCCCAACCACGCAGCACACCATTCCACCACATGAGCATGTCTTCTGGATGTGATGGGGACAGTGTTAGAAGCAGGAAACTTCTCAGCCAAAGAGATGAAACCCACCACAACAAAAAACAGGGGTCTCTTTAGGGTAGATTCCCATTCTAGAAGTGGATGTCATCAATTAACAACTACAGAAAAGTTGTGGCTTCCTCAAGGAGTGAACTCACAGTACCTTAAAGAAGGCAGCATACCACTTGGGCTACTTCTGAGACTGCTGCAAAATTCTAAAGTGTAACCTCCCATGGAGTTCAAGTGCTCTACTAACCCTGGTTTGCTACTTACAGGCCACAAACCACAGTAACCAATTACTAAAAATCAGTGAACTTCTGGGAATACATTGCAGCTCCCTCTGGGGAAACCAGAGCCCAGGACTCCGGGGGAGCTAGAGGAGAAGAGTATGGTGTACATGCCATTTTCATTTCAATATGGAGATGGAGAATGTGCTTGTTCCTGGTAGCCATGTTCCAATCCTAGACTTAGAGCAGAACAAGCACATGTTTAAAGGTGGCTTCTGCCCATCTACTGATCTGACCTAAAGCAAGGAGAGTATCCTTGGAAAGAAGAGATTGAGGAGTCTCCCAAGGAAGCTTTCACTGTGGAATCTGAAAGCTCACCTTGGCTCAGAAAGGAACTCAATTCTGAACTTGATCTCCTGGGAGTACTGGGTCTACACCTACCATGTCCAGATCATCCAAAAACTGAGATAGGCAGGCACCATCAGGATCCATTAGAACCTAAAAAATTCAGCAAAGCACTGTCTGAAAGCTACACAGTCCATGGTACTAACAGAAGCAAAGAGTTGCTACAGGCATTGGCAGTTGGGGAACATGAATGCAGAAAGACCCATTTATAGTTGTTCTTAGCATCACATTTATGTATGACTTGGACAAGATACAGCTATAAAGAACTAGGTCTAGATTTCACTAGGTTTGTGCAAGTAATCCATCAAACCGTCACCATCTTCTAAAGCATCTAGCTGGAGAAAGAGCTTGAGCACCTGCCTTTAAAGACAGTCCTGAGGGATAAAGAATCTGAAACAAAACTACTCCAAACTTAGCACTCCTCTTAAACCAAGTACCTGTGGGGCACCCTCCAGGGCAACAAATATAAGGGAGAAAAGTTCAACCTCATTTAATTCCTGGAATGGCTGCTGCAGACCAAACACCCTCCATCAGAAGACGGCTGTGCTGAGAGCCTATAAAGACACCGGATCTTCTTTTGCTTAGAAACTTCTCTCCTGCCATCACATTCCTTCCTGTGGAAGAGTAAGATTAGGAAAGGACAAGGAGCGCTCACAGAACTGATGCACAATATCCCACTTCTGAGCAGAGCCAGCCAAGACTGCAAGGTATCCATAGTCGCTCAGAAGTCATTATGACCTTGAGCGCTTCCAGGGAGAAACAACCTTTTGAGGGTGAGGAAAGGGGGAAAAGAAGAGGAAAGAGGACAAAACCAGAGTGTTCAAACGCAGATGAGTCAAACACCGAGGGCTGTGTATTTCTGCAGCAAGAGACAAAGGAATGCATCAATATCAAAGCTGACACCGACCTCTTGCTTTGGGGCACATTTCTGTTCACCTTTTTCAGTGGCAAAAAAAATTAATTCATTTATGCCTGTGGTCCTGAGCTCTTGGAATTGAAAGATTACTAAAGACATACAGGTACAATCCACTGTGCTTTCAAGATTTTTACAGTACGATTTGATTTTACAGACGAATTTGGAGTACTAGCCACTATCACTCCAAGTTAGCATGAATGCATTACAAATTTCCTTCTCTTCTCTATGACATAATTGTGGCAAGTCCTATACAGCCTGCTGTCAGTCACGTTGCTTCATCCAGCCCCCTCTGTTTATTCCTCATATAAATTTCCAGCCAAGCACGTCTAAGTCTACGTTACATACTTGTATCTACCATGCTCCTTCCATTCCTTCAGCTTTCATCCTTCCCATTACTACTCTCTTCATTCCTGTGATTCTACATGAAGCACTCTACACTCAGTATTGCCAGCATTTCTCATGTCACCTCTATTACAGCATTTCTGAGGAGACATTTAAGTGGCAGACTTTAAATTTGTTTGAGATCTTTGAAAGCATTTTATTTCACCACTAACACCATGTAAGGCTCTTATAAATAACCATTCATCCTTATTAGTTCAAAGAAAAGTACTACTTGATACACTGCTCAAGTGTGAAATGATTCATGTTTGCTTTTCTAGAAACAACACTGGATTGCAAAGACTTTTGGCTCCCTATCTTGAAAGCATACTTTTACAGTAATTTGTTTCTGACTAGAAAAACATTTTCTACTTCAATTCTTCCGGATAAGTTTTCCATTAAAACAAATAAAATAACAATAAAAATAATCCACTGAATCCCTTTCACCTTGCAAAGGGTGTTAAAAGCATTACTTCTTAAGCTGCTATTAAATTACCTGCATTTCATTGAAAATGAAAGCAAGACTTTGCCACTAAAGGACTGTTATAGTGATAAAATGATAGCAAGCATTAAACTTCAATTAAAAAACAAACAAACTTGTTTCCAAGTCTGAACCTGAATTGTAATTCTTCCTTTCTTCTTTTCAGAAGACAGCACTATAAGTTTTACCAATAGTGTTTTACTTACTTATTTCTTAACACACAATGCGGTTTACAGCTTTTTTTTTTTTTTTGGCACTGTGCCCATCACTCACCCGTAACGGCATCATAAAACTCTTCTTCACTATTCATCCTTCAGTGTGAAATCTCTGTGCAGCCAATCCAGCTTCCTCTAACGCATCGTTGAACTTGGTTTAGAGATTAAGTATCTGCGTGCCGTCAAAGTCTTCTTTTGCAAATACCCAGCTGCTTTAGATGATCTATTTGACAAGAGAGGGAAACAGAATTAGCAAATTCTGCATTTCTTATGTGCACAAACATGCACACCTGACAAATACTAATTTTCCTATCTCTTCCCATGGCAAAAGATGAACACAAGAACCCATAAGTACAGCCTTCTTTAATACCAAAGTCATTTGGAAGATGAATACTACCTACCACGAGAACAGCTGATGTACTATGTCACTCCTCTCTCTATATGAATACATGAAATACATTACTGTAAAATATACCTTATTTATTGCAAATTACATTTCAGGCTAGTACAACTAGAAGGATGAGAGAACTGAAGGAAGAAAAAGATTGCTGGCAAAACAAAAATTCTCCTCTTCAGCAAGAGGATAAGCCTTATCACATCCTTAACCAAGAAAGCTGGGAACGAGAAAGAGAACCCTGGATCTCAAAATCTCACTGTTGCATAAAAATGTTGGGCTTCATTGTACATCATGCAGCCACTATCTAGTGACCATTAGGGAAGTTTTGTCAGGCTGCTGCTATGAACTCTTGAAGAGACAACTGGAGAGTATTCCCTCTAGAGGGAGAGTGTAAAAAAACCAACAAACTTGTTCTCAGTAAAGCCAAGCACACTGCAAATAACTTACAGATTTATGAAGCATTCCAGCTCTACTTTATGGATAGATTAAATTAGATTTTTTCCAGATGGCTGGCAATAGTGTAACATAAACATTTTTACTTCACCCAATTTTTAGTCAAAGGAGAATAATGACAAAATTTAGTTTGAACTCCTACTAACATTCATCAGGTACCAATGACGAGCCAAGTACACAATGATAAACGATAGCATGGCAATGCTATCGATATCTCCTCCAAAACAACCTCAATCTGTCAGTCTCAATTTTTTATGATCCTTGAAGATCGCACTGCTTTTGTGACAGTAGTTTTTCCGGAGTAATTATAATTTGCACAATTCCATTCCAATTAAGAGAAACAAAGCCAGAAGCGCGCTCAACTTCTAGCAGAAGAGCTTGCCATGGTTGAAGCCAATTCCTTCTCTCTTCCTCTCTGCAAGAAATCAAACTGTGTGATTCCTCTCGTATTTCAAGTCTTTTTACCTCATTGCCCAGGACAAAAGCTATTTGAATGTCTCACACACAAAGTCCTTCCAATTTGCTATCCAGAAGGAAAAGCTAAAATAGCCTATTTTGGAACTCCTCTAAGTTAACGAATGTAGAGTTTGCGTTGAAGCGTTATGTCTGTCAAGGCCAGGTATCTCAGTTTGTCACTTTTCCCTTAGGAACTCCCTATTTTGCTTGTCATTATAGGATTTTATATCAATCTCTGCACCAGGGCACGTATTTGAGTTTCCACATAATCTTCTGCAATTTCTTATTTACAAGTCCTCATCTCCATAAGGACAAAACTTTATGCAGCTGCTTCTATCGACTGTTGCTACAGTGCTGTTGCAATTGCTCTCAGCTGAACGAGAGTTTCCTTCCCTTTTTCCCCTATGCTGTTCTCCACTCACAGACCTTTTAACCTTCTTCAACTTTCTTGCTAATCAGCAACAAGTTTCTGACTTATTTTTGTCAAAGTGCTGCATTCTCCTAGGCAAGGATGCATTAGCTCAAAACAAGTCCGATACACGTATGTCTGAAGACTTGCAGTGCACGGCTGTCAGCCAGCGCTCTGCCTGCATAAGGCAAAGGAGCAGCAGCTTCACTTCAGACAGACACAGGCAGTTCAGGCCACTGGCAACCACACAGCCACAGAAGCAAAGAAAGGGAGAAACCCTCTTAACCAATAGTTGGTTCAAGAGTAGCAGCTAGCTCAGACTTCTGGGGGAACTAAACAGCAGAACTGATCGCATTGTTCTAGACCTGCACTGTAAGTACACATCAGTGTAGCTAACCCCGTGTTGCCTTGCCCAGTGGGAGCCAGGCCTTTACTACATGAAAAAAAAATAATAAAAAAATGGTTCTTCATACCAAAGCTGCTGTCCATATTATGGTTTCTCCAAACTTTCCAGCCCTACCAGCAATATATCTAAAAGGATCTCTTCTAAGGTCTTCAAACATGCCATATCTTTGCAGAAAACCTGTCCTTGAGGATGCAACTATGTAAACCGTTAAACAGAAGAGAACAGAAAGAGGGAATCCAAAGAAAACTATTGCTACAGAAAGCAGGAACTCAACATCTCAGGACAACTCTTCACCCCAGAAGCCATTATCACCATGCTGGAATGACTCTACTAGTTTGCCCAAAAAGAAGTTACATCTTTACCCTCCAAGCTACTGTATCCTTGAAGATACAAGACATTCTTGGTTCCAATTGGCTGCAAGTATTGTATCCTTCTAGCAAAACAGCAGCCAGTATTTCCAGAAGGAAACTTGTCTATGCACAAGATACAGCCCTCATGATCAGCACTACAGTTCCCTCATTTTCTCCATTTTTTCTTCATCGTCCCTTTTTGTGTTTAGTCTCTATTTTTTATTTAAGCTCTTGCAGCAGGACCATCCTATTGTTGCATACAGCTCACGTGGTGGGATGCTGTTCTGAAACAGCCTTATATCTCAACTGCAACACATAAAAAGGAAAAAAAGAGCTGCTTGAAAACCCACCCCCGTTCAGTTCAAATGCAAACAACACACTTCCTCAGGGTCCCTACCCAAACACAGACACCTTATGGATCAGCTTGCAAGCTCCAGAGATGCTTCATAATGGCAACTCCATATGCTATAGTCTTGTATAGAAAGCACCAAGGAATAAAAATTATGACCTAAAAAACGGTCAGTTATCTTATCCTTAAGAGCCTTAGAGTAAACAAGGTCATAGAGATGAATGCCAGTTTCTCCTCTGAGCCCTCCTGCACAATAATAATTGCATTACAAAAGGACTCGCGAAGCAGAACTCCATCACACAGCATGCAGTTTCACTACAAAGACAATGAGGCTTTGCTATAAAAACACTCACCAAGTAAAGTAACCAGAATCAGAGACTTGAGTTAACTGAAAGCAAGAGTTACGCTGTGCTCTCATTCTGATATGCACCTCATGCCACATCTTAAGCTCACTGTTATTTGAAAATGAAAGTTCAGTCGTATCCCTGTAAATTATATACAAGGTTTGTAACTATTACCCAAAGAACAAAATACTAATGGAAGTCACTTTAAGTAATAGTCGCAAATTCTCCTAAGGCGCTAGGAGCATTTTTAAAATAATAAAGTAATATATTTTGCAGAGTTACACTAGGAATAACTTAATGCTCATATCGCTTCTTTTACATTCAGTTCTTTTATCTATCACAGATTAACATAAATTTACATGTAGCTGAACACAAAATGATAACAACATTTAGCTTTCATGACCCAAAAAGGTAGGATTAAGTCCTTTTCTCTTACCAAAAGCAACAGCAAAAAGTTACTTTCAACCAGGTTGAAATGCCAGAAGACAAAAACATCCTGTTTGCTTCATATTCAGCATGTGTAATCTGTATTTCCTCCTCCATGTCCGTCATGTACCCAAAAGAATGCACTTACACACTAGCAAGTGTCGTTAACAGCTTTTATCAATACTGCCAATCAAGGAAGGGTGCAATGCTCCTGTGGCAGACAGACCTTTAGGAGGTTAGGACCAACTGCCAACCTGGAAAATCTTTCATAAAGCATAAACATCATATCATGTTCACACCTTTTAGTCCTACAGTGCAAAAGAAATATAAAGTATATTTAGTATTTTCTTACATACATAGCGATCATCAGGAATGTAAAAACCAGTTTTCCATAAAGGACTTCACTCGCTCTTGGTTGTAGAGAACACTATTGCAGCAATAAAGGTTTGCTGGGTTACAGGTTAAAATGATCCTGATGGGCTTCACTTTACCAGCTCCTGTTACTGGGCTGGGCGAGGGTACTCAAGGCACAGACACTCAGAAAGGTGCTTTGGCCCAAGGATTGCAGCCCAGCTGCATTGCCACATTTATGACCAAAGAGAGATTGTATATAAATCATTTTATAAATAATAGGAAAAAGCTGCAAGTAGAGGCATCTTAAGAGAACTGGAAATTCATAATTTAGAAATGACAACGCACCCCTGACCACAGGCAGCCCAGATTTTGTGGTTTACAAGATAAGCATCAAAGCTCATCTGTTTCCTCATATTTTAAGGCTATGGATTTGTATAATACTAATTGGATTTACTATGGGATTTATGTGCATGAATAAGAACTGCCACATTTATTTTTATTTTTGTAATAGATGGATTTCCCTCCAGGAGAGATGCTATTTTTGAAGCTCAAACTGAAAGACGACAGATAAAAATATCAGAAAAAAAGTATAATACCCATCACAACAGAACAACTTCATAACTGGCTAGTAAATCTGTACTGCAGGCTGTGTTATCAGATATTTTGTTCTGAGAAATTCTCCATACTAGGTTGTCCAGAATATTCACAATACAATTTTACTCTTTGAAATTACACTGAAAGTGAGTGCCAAAGCAATTAACAGAAAACATCACAGTTTAATATAATTTACTGAAGCAAGTCTTGAACAAGTTATTTGGGCAGAACCTAGCTTTTCTAGTCATTTTTCTTATTTGCATGCCAATGCCTACAATATACAAAACCAGACTAGCAAGAGTTAAGCTAAGCATAGCACCAGAAGTCAAAAGCTTGTAAGTGCTTCTGGTATCTTCTAATCAAAGGACATTTTGGTTCCTCTGAAATAAGCTCTGCACCCTAGTGATGTTGAAAGCCATCCACAAACAGGTTAAACAAGATATTATGCTGTCCAGTTTCAGCAAACAACAATGCTGAAATAAGAACGCCACGTTGGTCCCACGCAAGTAACCCCAAAACTTGAACAGGTAAGGGACAGAAACATAACTAAGTGCTAGTCACGTGGACACAAAGTCTGTTTGGTACTTTTGTTATCAAAAGGCCTCATCGGTGCTGCACAACTAGACAAAAGCAGGTTACTCATTAAAACTCCTTTAAATTATCACAATTTACCAGAAAAGGTTCACGCATTCCTGTATGACAGATGATGATGGACAGTCCTTTTCCTAAAGATGTTTTGCAAAGGCAAGGGATGAAACAAAGCAGCCAGTTGCAATAAATATTGTGGAAACACTAGAAAATACCTCCACCGCATCCACAGCACACCTTGAAGTAGGTTGTACAGAGAGGAGGGAATGACTAGGATTGACATACTGCTTTCCATCTGTCACAGACAGAGAGAACAAACAGAAAGGGCTGTTCGTCACCATGCATGGCACACCAATGGTCACAACGTGTCACAAGACAGATCCCGAGAGGCTCACTCTCAGGAGAAAACACGCTTCTCTCAGCGATCTTTACGGCCTCAATGCAGAGAATATAACTATTCATGCCACCTACACTACGGTGACAGCCACGGTCCCATGATGAAGCAAGGAACAAAGTCTTACCATACCCGTCAATCAGCTGGCTATGAATAATGTCAAACAAAGTGTTCTGTCAAGCACTGCGCTGAACCTGTAACTCCACAGTGACTCGTACCAGGTGATCAGGCTCCCGGTAACACGCTTTGCTTTCACAAGCTTAACTCTGTAGATTGGAGTGACCCATACAAGCTCACAGTCCCCAGCAGTAGAAGGTACAGGGAAATCTTTTCCAGAGGTACAGTATCAATAAGATCAGTCCCAGACTTCACACAGTTCCCACCTATTTTAAACTCCCACTTGAATTTATTTTTAAAACCAGGACAATAAAAAACACAAGACTTTGCAAATCACTTTATGAAGTATCTAATTTGCTCACCGCTTTCTGTGACACACGTGTCAGCATCTATATGAGAAGAGAGATGCAGGCACTCCTTGTACAGAGAGGCTCCACCTTCACAGCTTCTCTCTGAATCCAAAGGTGTGGAGATTCACTGCCTGCTGAGCAGTGGAAAGCTGGACCTTTACTCTCCACACCCATATGCCAGATGAGGCTGTGGAAATGACCTCTAATAGTTGTCTGTAACATTATCTCATTCGCTTACAGCTCTAGCAAGTACTAAAAGTTGAAATATGCCATGCCATTTATCTGGATAGGGTAGTAATCCCTCACGCTTGTCATCATGTATGCTTGCTCCTTCTCAAATTCCATTCCTCAACAGAAAAAAAGGAGGGAAAGAAAAAGGAAAAACACCCAAACAAAACACCTTATGTTTGTGTCACTAAGATCCTAGGTCCTCACAACTTATACATCAATTAAAAAAAAAAAACAACAAACACTAGTACCTGTTCAAAACAGCCTGTAAGGTTTTAAACATGCAATTACTATGACTTAGTTAATTCAACGTAACTAGTTACTCCATACTAACTTGTTCTTCTATGTTAATTCTCAACAAAGACCCAGCTGGTTAACCAGAAGTTACTCCTCCTAAAACAAACATTTACATTTCTATAGAAAGGTAAGCATTTACAGCTGGAGTAGCTAATTTGACTGGAATGTGGTTCAGCCAGATGAGATTTGAAGCCTGCCTGGCTGACTACAGCTGCAGCCTCTTATTCTCCAGACCTGACAGTGAAATTTCATATTATGCAGCAATTCTGGAAAAACACTGCTTTGTTGACACCATCCTGCTACCTTTACAAATCCTGGTCGTTCTGCTCATAAGGCACATGTTCTACCTCTACGAGACATATACAAAACACTAGGCCATGTTCATTATACATTGAATCTACTTGTGAGATCAAGGAGCATTTAAGTAAACCCAAGAAAGGAAACAGTAAGCAGTCATGAAAATAAACACAGAGATTCCCCAGCATGAGCAGGTGGGGTGTTAGAAGTTCAATACACTGGAATTAAAGTGCCACCAAAGAATTAATGAACTAGCACATTCATCAGCTTTTTCACATGCCTAGCAAGGTTTTGCTGGATGTGCGCTGCCACAGCAAATTTTAAAACAAATTAAGTTTATTTATTAACTTGAATGTAGAATACTTGCAAGCAATGAAAAAAATCACAGCCACCTTCCCCTGCTCCCAACAAAAAAGCAAAAAAAGTCAGTGAGGCTTTCCTCACAAAAAAAAAGAAAAAAAAAAAAAGAGAGAAAAGAAAAGAAAACTTTTTGTCAAATCTCATAATAAAAATACTGCACGACTATTATGGGGGGGGGGACAAATCCCATGAACTCTGAAAAGACACTCAATTTTCAGGTTTTTGCTTTTTTTTAATGGGTCAAAAGGGCACAAGCTCAATTTAATAGAAATAGTATGGACAGAATTTAAAATTAGCTTGATACAAAGGAAAACTCATTCCGTGCCCCATTTAATCCACCTAAGAGCATATGTTAATAAAGAGCAATATTTTCATTAGCCTGGTATCCTGGGTTCAGGATGAACCTTCTGTCCAGAAAGAGATGCCAAAAGAGCCAGCAAAAGATCAAATATACACACCCTTCATACTGACACTAAAAATGATAAATTAAAAAAAGGAGAACAAAAAAACCCAACAGTCCTACAACATGACTGGTGAATAAGAGCCCGACCCACCTTCTCTTGAGTTGCCAGCTGAAATGAAACATATCTGTAGTACTTCAAGGGACAGAAATAAATAGCTTGAACTAGAAGATAAATATTCATGTGTTTTTGCTTCATATACATCTCCTGAAAGCATCAAACTACAGTGTTTCATCTCTGAATGAAAGCTTCAGCAAGGATGAATCTTAATTGACTCATGAAATTAGGTTACCAACAGCACTGGATCTAAAACATCTATAAAAATTAGCCAAGAAGTCAATTTAATTGGCAATTTAGATACCTACTGTAATTATTATGCACTTAAAATCTCTTCAACCAGAGAACAGCTACACAGATGGCAGAATCCAGAAGAGGATTTTATTTACCAAGTTAGATTTGTTTCTTACTCCAAAGTTTGTAGTAGCATCTCCACCAAAATGCCTTAGCAAGATGAAACTCCCTCCGCACCCACAGTAAGAGAAGGGCAACTTCCTTCTCAAGTCTGTTAAACAAAGTGCAGAGAGGGTGAGCGAAGAGCAAAGCATCCAAAACTGATAGTTTACCTGAACTTATTTTTAAAGCACTTGAAACAATGGTGGTGGCAAACTGAACATCTGAAAATTTAGCTTTGAACACGAGCCAAACAGATTTATGGCAGAGAGAATCACGTTTTGTTCTCTCAGGAATACAGATTTTTTTTGGTGATACTTCACAAGAATTAAAGCCAACTGAAACACTACGAGCCTGGTTTGCAACTGAGTTCAGGCTATAAAATTTGTTTCTGCATCAGAACAAACCACAATAATTGTCCCACGCACCGAGTGCTGTCCCCAGCACAAACCTACAGCACTGCTATCAGAAGCATTATTTATTGAATGTAACAATTGTAAAGATGAAGCTGAACAGAAAATACCCCAGCAGGATAGTGATCAAATACCTACGGGAACCAACGGTTATCCCCAGTTTCACTTCAGACAAAAATTCTGTTCTGTGGCTAAGGATACTGGCTCATAGAACTTCTATCAAACTGAACAAAGACCAAGGAAACTTGATTCCAGCAGATTAATGTTTTCTGATGCAAAACACTTCATTGAAATTCCCACAGAATTCTGTAAATGTTCTTTTTTTACTCTACATCAAAATTTGAGACACTTTTCCACCTGAAAGCATCTGGTACAGCCTTCTTTGGACTTTGTAGCCTTCCCTTGGAAACTACTTTATTGTCCACAATCATAAAAGATCACAAAATACTAGTTTACGTGCCATCCCTACCAATGATGCATAATGCTAGGCTTGATCATGACTGATACACCAGCTCATTTCTAGACACACTGTTTAAAAAAAAAAAAAAAAAAAAAAAAAAAACAGTAATTCAATACTGTCTTGTAAAATTAATTGCTTCTTACTAGTTCCCTGAAGGATTTGTTTTATCTTATTTGTAAGAGAGACAAGGTGGGAAGTAATCAATAACTCCAAGTACAGTGGCTTTGGACACAAGTGTCAATTGATATATAATTAATCATTTATGAGCACTTCTCTTTGAACCAAAAATTACTTTGAAGATAAAATTAAATATGCTTGAATACATCTCATCATAACATAACCACCCCTACAAACTGATCACTGCAGTTTAAGAATGTGAAGACAATTACAGCATACAATATCACTAGAGAAAACCCCTAGAACAGTAAAAATAGTTACAGGTTTAGTTTATAGATCTTCCCAGTAAAAGGCACTTTTTAAGCTTTGTCTCTGGGGAGCCATTCTCTCCAGGTAGGTGTAGTTTTACATTTATTCTGTAAACGGTATCTTACAAATAATTTTCATGGAGCCTCTTAAACAATTATGATAGCAATCATATTGCAAATAACGCAGGATGACAACAGCTGACTAACCTAGTGCAAAGCCCTACAGCACAAGAAACCCTATTTTTCTGCCTATCAGCAATTCCTCACACACTGAAATTCCACAGCACGAGCTCATGCGCACAGCTAGCAGACTATTTGCTAAAGAGTTTTAAGATGGTATCACAAATTTGCAAAAGCTTTAGGAAGTCAGAGTTTCTCCTCTGGCTGAATTTCCTTTAAAGCTACATTTATAGTAGATCCTTAATGAATTCCAGTATAAGGGTGTTACTATGCTTGCTCTTGTCAAGAGATTAAAGCAAAACAAAACAAACTTTGACTTCCCAAGACAGGACAAATATCTCTAAATAAAGTTCAGTTTTAATAAAGAATCTACCTATGTATCTGCTCGGTAACATTAACCCACTCAGATAATAAAACGGTTGCACAGCCCTTAGAACTACATTTAAGACAAAATAAAGCCATATAAATAAAGTTATTTGCATCTCTATATATAGATAGCATTTTTGTTTCACTATTACACAACCGTTCAACAGTTTCATAGGCGTTGTGCAAAACCTATAAAGAACACATGCACAGAGGAGAAGTTCTGTTCTAACAAAGTTCTCATTTCGTCCAGTAAACAAACATGCTGCTAAATGGCCTGTTACAAATAGGCTGGTGAGCTAACTTCTCCATAGCCTTCGCATGTACGACTTTTATAATTGAGTGTTATTAAAAGGATTCTCGTTCTCACTTGATCGCACTGACACATCGTAGGGAACAGAGTCTACATAGGCCTCTGCCACCTCAGTGGCCAGAGCTGGTTAGGTCTGAAGTGAGCAACGTGAACCACGGACACCTCAGAAGAGGTGTCCATCTTCCAACACCTCTTCCAACACTATCTTCCAACTTTCCGTTCCATCGTTGCTTTTAACTATCACTAAAACCAAAACCCAATGAGATATATTAATAGATTCTTTCAGGAGCCCCCAAAAAAACTGACTCAGAAGAGTAAAAACAACAAGAGTAAAAACACAACGAAGTTATCCATTCATGAAAACACAGTTCTTGACCAATATCGTAAGCTTGCAAACTTCTTTGTAACACCCCAAAGGTTCATAGCACCTCAACAGCCACAACCCGTATCTCATCTAAAACTCTGCACAGCACAGCAAAGGAATTGAACTCAAACAGGAATGCCATAGATCAAAATTCCCATTCAGTCTAATGCCAGCACAGACATTACGTGTCCAACAGAGCAATATGCAGTTTAAGTTTTGGACCGTAAAACCTAGAGGGCCAAGATTAAAAGGTCCAGCTGCATTTCTGTAGCTGCAGGCACAATTCACCTTTTGTGCACACTCCCGCCAGATTTATAAACAATCAGAGGACAATGCTATCCAGCCTCCTGCATTTTCTGAATGGAGGGCTGCTGTAATTTACTAGAAAACCGTCTCATTAAATTCTGTGCATAATAAAATATACTGTAATAATCCAAAGGATCTGTCTAGACCAGCAAATGAATTTTCAATTGTAACTGTATTAAAAAAAAAAAAAATCAAGTTTAAGTAAACTTAGTCTATTCTTGTAACTTATTGATCCTGAAAATTAAGACATTATCTTTGTGCACTGAAACAACAATAAATTATTGAAGAGTATAACTGAAAGTAATGGTAAGCCACATTTGACACATTCTAATTGCTTACTGCTCTCATGCAACTTGCTATTACGAGCCTTTAAGAATACAAAGTAAATAATTACATCATCATACGTTCTTCTACAAAGTAATTATTAAGAATTCTAGAGTCAAGATAATGTATTCTTTAATTCCAAGTTCTATAGTAGTCTATTCCATAAAATAACAAAAACCATAAAAGAACTGATATAACACAGAACCTATATTTTTTTTGCAACAGGAAACATATCAAAGTCCTGTATCTTCCAAAGTGGCAGATACAGGGTGACCTTCTTTTCCATTGCTCTCACTTTCCGATGTATTCAGCAAGGTGAAGATACCTCTGTGATCAGTTACATATTCAAACTCAGCAAAAACATTCAAGATGTAGCGCACTCCGTATTTAATGCATATTCTTTGCACGTCTGATTTTCTGCATTTCTTCCAAAAAATGTAAGAGAACCAAATATTTTAGTTATTTCACAGAGAAGAGACTAAACGCTAGTCTCTTTCAAAACATCATATTAGCGTCAAATACAGACATTTCTTATCAGATATCTTCATGATTCAGGCGACAAAACTGATACTGAGCGAAGGGCTAGAAAAAAAGCCAACTTGTAAACAGAAGTTCTAGTTATCAAGTAGCACAAGGTAATACTGCATTGTTCAAGGACAAGTTACTTCAAGTACCAAAGCTAATGAATTATCTGCTTAAAAATTCACTGTACTTGCATGTGAATCTTGCTTTCAAACACAAAAAAAAAAAAATAAAAAATATCATCTGACTGTCACTACAAACAGTGATTTAATAATATAGCCTTATCAAAGCAAAAAAACCCAATTGGTATGTTTTCCAGCCAACACTAAACTAACAGAAAGCAAAGCTTTCCACCTTTGTTCTAGGTCAGCATGTGTGAACTTCACACAGTAGAATTCACAAGAAGAAAGACTGCAAGAAATACATTTCAATCATAAGACCCGTCAGCTTAAGCAAGTATGTATCATAAAAAGCAGCAACATTATTAAAACTGATTTAAAGAAACCATCCAAGAGTGAAAATTACCCTCCATGATCAGTTACCAAATCAAGCACATTTGCATAAATGTTAGCAAACAAATTACTACATGCACCGCACTGCTTTTCAGTATTGCATCAAGTGAAACTTTTAACCTATCTAGTTTCAACTTGCAGGCATAGAGTTTGTTGTCTAATCATAATTTTCTATCTTGAACTTTCGTCTTCTGTTTATAAGATTATATTGGCATGGCTGAAGAGCTAGTTTTGGAGAAAAATGGCATATTTATTCCTGGACAGCAGATGTCTCAGTGTTTCCTGTCAAGCAGTCCCTGAAGTTACAGGTTCATTATGAGGTGCTGTTGGTTCAGGACAACAACATTAAGAATCACTCCCAAACTTATCCTAGATTGCCCTCAATTTTCTGTCACGTGGTCAAACATTTGCATGACTTGACAACTATTTTAAGAAAAGCTATGTTTACAGTAACTGAAAACCCAGGGGATTACTTAGGGGAAAATCACTGCTCGGAATTTCTTGCTTCCATGCTAGTTTAGCCAGTTCTCCTACTTCCATCCCACGGCGCAGTGCTTTATGTTTGGAAGCTACCCAAGTCACTGCTTCCAGAAATTGCCCTGAGGTTTTAGAAGTCCCAGAGCATACTGGTATAAAGTTTGTAAGATGATATATATGTGGTTGCCCCCAGATGTCAATGTGAACGTGGAGTTACTGAACTTTGGAAGGTTAAATTGGAATGAAACAACTTATTTTTTTCTTGCAGGCATAAGCTTGGAAAAAGGAAACACTATGAGAGGAGTGGTACCGAAATGCTAATCTACACTGCAGATCTGCATCTCCTTTTCCCTTTTTGAAAGCTTAAATGAAGACTATGTATTTTAATTGAGAAAATTCACAGTAAATGAAAGCGATATCTGCTTGCATTGAACATGCTTTGGCAGATACTTCTGAGGGGAAACACAAGGCTATGGCAGACTTAAAAACCAGAAGGCGATTTCAAACCTACATCTGAAATTCTGGCCTGCAAGTGCTGCAGAGTAACAAACCGCTTCCAAAAGGAGTCCTGAATCCAAAGACACAGATAGCAAAACATGATTAATATCCAAATTAAATAAATGGCAACATAATTTATACCTTTGTTACCATGCAGAAGTTCTGGTGGCATGTTATTTAAAAAAAAGCCTTTTTTCCTGCTATTTTTCCCGCTATTTTTCCCATCTTGCTTGTCTCCCTTTCAGGAGCTCTGTAAGAGAAACATTGAGTAGGTAACTGAAGAAGAAGGAAAAAAAAAATAAAAAACCCAACTCAAATAAATCCTAACTGCTCACTGAGCTCCAGCTGTGGCCTAAAAGGCCCCTTGAGGCTCCAGTACTGCGCTGAAGCTGAGCTCAACACATTCATCTTGGGAACGGAGCGTCGCAGACTCTTTTGCTAAACTACCCAGCTCCAAAAGCAAGCAGGAAAACAAAATAAAATGAAAATCGGAAAAGTCCCTACGCTGGGACTGATAGAGCTCCACTGGCCTGCAACCCGCGCTCTGCGCAGCAACGTCCTTCAGCCCCGCCACCTCCCCTGTCCCCGCGGAAGAGCCCCACGGCTGAGAGAACGCTCCCGCCGCCCAGCCCGAGCCGCCCGGGGCCCGCCGCCCACGCTGAGGCTCAGGGGCGCAACGGCACTTCAGCCCGACGCGCCACCGACCCGGCTGCACCGGCCTGCGGCCCCAGCGGGGCACGGGTCCCGCCTCCGCCGGGGAAAGGAGAGCGGCGCCGGGCTGGCGGCGCTCCCCCGAGCCGCTGACCGCCGCCTGCCTCCGGCTGAGCTGACAGGACGGCCCACGGCGCTGAGGAGAGCCGTCAGCGGCCCACCGGAGAGGGGACCCCCACGCCGCGCCGGGCCCAGGGGAGGCGCTCCCGCCCTTCCCTCAGGCGGGGGGAGCCGAGCCCGTCCTGAGGGGAGGGGCGGCGGCGCGGCCCGGCGGCATTACCTTGCACCGCGCTCCCACGACGGCCCCTCCGCAACACACACACCCCCACCCTCCCCCCCCGCGTCCGCCCCGGCACCGCTGACACCCAGGCGGAAGTGCGGCCCTCGCGGGGGCCGAGTGACGCGCCGCTCCGCCAATCGCAGAGGGAGGCCGCGCCCCGCCGTCTCCAAAGAGACCAACCAGCTTCCCCGCCCAACTGCCCGGGGGCGGGGCGAATGCTAATCAGGCGCCGAGCCTCACAGCCGCGGGCCGCACCACCGCAGGGGTGACTGCTGGCCAATGGCGCGGCGGAGGGGCGAGGATATGCAGATGAGAGAGGCACCGGCATCCCCCGCTGCGCAGAGAGGCCTCAGCGGGCGCGTTTCGGGGGGGGACGGTGCCGTCTCCGGGGCATAAACGCACAAGATCGTGCTGTACTGGCACAGCCGCAGCGTGCTTTATGGGACGGCTATACTGCAGCCAGCTGTGGGGCGAAAGCTTGGCTCACCATAGCCTATGTAGGACAAGGTGTTTAGTGAGGGGTGGGGAAGAGATAACAGTATTTCTATGTCGCGTGTTTGAGGCGGAGGTGGGTGTAGGGTGGGGAGGGGTTGTATGGGTGGTTTTCCTGTTTATGAGTATTGATTTCAGCGCGTTTGGGAGCGTTAGCCGATTTAGTCAGCTCTCTGAGGTTTGGTGTGTGACGCCTAGACACCAGAGCATCGCACATCGGGGCATTCCTTCATCCAAGTAACGCCCAACATCCTTCGTATCCTGCCAGTCCGTGTCTGAGGTACCCCTGTCTGTCCATCCAGCTGCTCTGAGCCGGGTAGACAGATGTCTGGAAAGCCCAGAGAAATGGCCGGCCGAGCCGTGGGCTGGTGGCTGGCAGCGTAGAGTTGCTCGCTGGCAGGTGCCTGTGTTTCTGCAGCCCTGAGCTTGCACTTACTCATACACAACAGGTAACGGCAGGTAAGTTCATAATAA
Source organism: Larus michahellis (assembly GCF_964199755.1). Lineage (NCBI taxonomy): Eukaryota > Metazoa > Chordata > Aves > Charadriiformes > Laridae > Larus > Larus michahellis. The sequence goes on along the minus strand of NC_133907.1, from coordinate 2,442,514 downwards.
TCCCCCTCACATCAGAGTAACTGCTGGCGTGCTAAAGCAATTGAGACTATTTGTAGGTGTTGCTGGAGTATCAAAACTGTGAGTCAGGAGTTTCAAATTAATTTGACTCAACATTTCTCTCAGATAACAACTGTTCTGCTCTTTTTGTTTACCTCCTCATTTCTCAGTCTGCAAGGTGTTTTCCTTCACGTATGCTTAGACTTCTTCCGTGATCACAGATTTGAAACTTTTTTCCACTGAAATGTCTACCTCCCTCCCTTTTCATACCTGAAAGGTAAGGATCGAATGCAATCTCATTGGAACCAGCAACCAGGACTTTAAAAGGGAAAAATAAAAAAGATTACAAAGCATGGAAGTACTGGAACAGGCTGCCCAGGGCAGTGGTGGAGTCGCCATCCCTGGAGGTGTTCCAAAGCCGGGCAGACGTGGTGCTGAGGGACACGGGGCAGTGCTGGTTAACGGCTGGACTCGATCTTAAAGGTCTTTTCCAACCAAAACAATTCCATGATTCTATGCGCAGAGCAAGGTGCATCAGGAGATCAGCCACTTTGCTTTTAAGCAAAGACCCACAACAGTAAGTGTGTGTCAATTTAATGATTTGCTGACTGAACAGGCCTTTGTCATGAGTAGGCAGCTGATCTGGAAGAGTTCTCCAAAAGGATCATGGAAAGAGAAATCCACTGATTCAATGACCAAGCAATACTGAATTTGAGTAGTTTTTTTCAGGTCTTCATGGAAGGTGTGAACCTTCTGAGCCTGCCACAAAAACCCTTCCCCCACGCATTTTGTGGGCATTTGAGCTAAATGCTCGTGCTTAGCAAAAGCAAGGCTAATGACAATTTCTTCCTTTTTTAAATATTCAGAGGCTACTCTCTAGTAATCCAAAATCAAAAACCACAAAACTGGACAGGGAGAAGAGTCTAGCTCCGTATTTGCCTCCTTCCTGTGTTGGCAACGAGGAGAGAGAGCAGTTACCTTTTAAAGGAGAGGGCATGGAAAATTTTGCTTTGCTGGCAAAAGTTTTGCAACATTAATTAAAACGGGGGTTTACAGTGGAAAATATTGAGCAACTGTCTGAGGCATAGGTGTAACTGTCAGCTCCACCTGTAATAAACCCAACTGCTCCCCTCCTGCAGAATAACACAATCTGCTTAGAAAAACTGATCCAGGCAAACCTTGTCACTGCGGCAGATTTACCAAACCTGAATTGCGACAGAATGAGGAAGGGCAAAATGGAAAAACAAAACACTGAGTCTGTGATCTAGTGATAATGCAGGGAAATGTGGCACTTCACAGCAAAAATACTGATCGCCTTTCACCAGTGGTATGTGAGCAGAGACAAAAGCCTCTTCTCTCCTCCTCCGAGGGGTACGCAGCTTGTCCACACTTGAAAACTAATTTGGATTAAGGCAGGGTGTGAATTAAAAGCAAAGGAGCAATCCCAAAATATCTCTGGGCAGATAAGCCCCCCCCCCGACACCGAGGAATCAAAACAATTGATTAAACATACCATCACTAATTGCAAAATCAGTGGAGAAGGGAAATAATCGTGTTCAAGAGAGAAGAAGGTCATGGGGATGGGGCAGGAGCTCACAGCCCGGGGCAGGACCAGCCCCCACCACCGCGCCGTGCCCAGGTGGAGATGGTGATTTTTCACATCCCATTCCCCGCAGGTTTTGTGTTAAATATTAATTGTGATTCTTATAAGACGGCACACCCCTGCCACGCCGTGCTGGAGGCTGGGCAAACAGGGAACGGAAAGAAACTTTCTGCCTCAGAGAGCTTGCGGTAGCAGAGTCTCCCTCCTCCCAAGTGAGAGGATCATAGAATCATTTAGGTTGGAAAAGACCCTTGGGATCATAGAGTCCAACCATCAACCCCACTCTACAAAGTTCTTCCCCACACCATATCCCCTAACACCACATCTAAATGAGTCTTAAACACATTCAGGGATGGTGACTCCACCACCTCCCTGGGCAGCCTATTCCAGTGTCTGACCACTCTTTCTGTGAAAAATTTTTTCCTAATGTCCAGCCTAAACCTACCCTGCTTCAGCTTGAACCCATTCCCTCTTGTTCTATCACTAATTACCTGTGAGAAGAGACCAGCACCAACCTCTCTACAGTGTCCTTTCAAGTAGTTGTAGAGAGTGATGAGGTCTCCCCTCAGCCTCCTCTTCCTCAAACTAAACAGTCCCAGCTCCTTCAATCGCTCCTTCTAAGATTTATTCTCCAGGCCCTTCACCAGCTTCGTTGCCCTCCTCTGCCCTCGCTCCAGCACCTCGAGATCTCTCTCGTATTGAGGTGCCCAAAACTGGACACAATACTCAAGGTGTGGCCTCACCAGTGCTGAGTACAGGGGGACAATCACCTCCCTCCTTCTGCTGGTCATGCCATTTCTAATACAAGCCAGGAGGCCATTGGCCTTCTTGGCCACCTGGGCACACTGCTGGCTCATGTTCAGCCCCTTGTCAATTAGAACCCCCAGGTCCTTTTCTGCCGGGCAGCTCTCCAGCCACACTTCCCCAAGCCTGTAGCAATGCGTGGGGTTGTTGTGGCCCAAGTGCAGGACCCGGCACTTGGCCTTGTTGAAGCTCATACCATTAGCATTGGCCCATCGGTCCAATCTATCCAAGTCTCTCTGTAGACCCTCCCTGTCCTCATGCAGATCAACACTCTCACTTAACTTGGTGTCATCTGCAAACTTACTGATGATACACTCGACTTCCTTATCAAGGTCATCAATACAGATGTTAAACAGAAATGGTCCCAACACTGAGCGCTGAGGAACACCACTTGTGACTGGCCACCAGCTGGACTTAACTCCATTGACCACCACTCTTTGGGACCGTCCATCCAGCCAGTGCTTGATCCAGCAGATCATACGCTCATCCAGGCCATGAGCCTCCAGTTTTTCCATGAGAATTCTGTGGGGAACAGTGTCAAATGCTTTTCGAAAGTCAAGGTAGACAATATCCACAGCCTTTCCCTCGTCCAATAACCAGGTCGTCTTGTCAAAGAAGGAGATCAGGTTCGTCAGGCAGGACCTGCCTTTCATGAACCCATGCTGACTAGGCCTGATCCCCTGCTTGTCCATTATATGACTTGTAATGGCACTCAAGATGATCTGCTCCATGACCTTCCCTGCTACCGAGGTCAGACTGACAGGTCTATAGTTTCCCGGATCCTCCTTTATGCCTTTCTTGTAGATGGGTGCTACATTTGCTACCCTCCAGGCCATTGGGACCTCCCCAGTTAGCCATGACTTCAGGTAAATAACAGAAAGCGGATGCTGGATGCTATGTCCAGTTACAAGTCAGCCAGACACCACTCTGCAAACTGGGAAACATTTGACTCTCCCACAATCTGAAATAATAAAGGTTTCTTCCTGTAGCCTGTCCCATCTCGCAAGATAGACATGAATTCTACTGACGATAATAATGTATTTTGAGTTGCTGGTGCTGAAAAAGGGAAGATATTGTGAGAGAGCGTCACATAAATTTATTTAATATAAAAAAGACATTAAAAAAGCAGACATTGGTAACACTGATAAGGCTTTAGTGAAAAACATGGTAATGCTGAAACCACATGAATTTTAACCAGAATCTCAAAGAAAAGCAATTCAAGAGAGAAAGGAATCTGTAAATAATGAGGAACATGGCAAAAGCTGAATAAGTAGAAATAGCCAGTCTGTTAAAAGGCTGAATAAGCGTGTTCTTTGTAGCGGCATGGAAAGGAAAAGACACAATAGCCTGTATCCTCCACTTCAGTGACAATTTCCCTGGGAGCTGCACCCGTTCAGCCAAGGGCAGCTCGGGGGCTGAGCCACTTCTCTTCGATGTGAAATAAAGGTTTGAAAATCTCCATGGTCAGAGTTGTGAAACCTTAAAAGCCGAATGCGGAGCGCACAAGGGGCTTTCCGCAGTAAGCCAGAAAGTTTCTTAAAAAGCATGCTTTCTCACATACTCTCTGCTGAATCCTGAATTCTTCTAATTCCAGATATGACTCTTGGCACTGCAAACTCCCGCTCCTGGAGCCGAGCAGAGATGAGCAGGAGGTTGTGCTCAGGATAAAAATAGTCGGACAAAACTAGGTCGCTTCCATATCCCGTCCCGTCTTCCCTGGGATGAAAGTCCATGGGTTTTTTGCATCTCCAGAGCAGGGAATATGGGGAAGGATCAGCTTTGACTCACAGCTTCCATCCCCCCCATGCTTATATAGGGTTTGGGAGGCACCGTGGGGGGACACCAGAGCCCCCATGGAGCCTGACGTTAGGAACCCACTCCCACTGAGATCCAAGGAGCTTGGGCTGTCTGTTTGAGGAGCAGATCTGAAGATGCTCTGTTTTCCCAGCGCCCAAGCACCATCGTGCTGCCGCCAGTTCATCTGCCAACGATCAATGATGCTTTATAGCCTAATAGATGTTTATTTGTCAAACTTGGCCAGAAGAGCATCTTATTTAGAATTAATTACAATGTCTGGTTTTAGCTACGTGTACAGCAGCATGGCAAGTTACCTCGAACTCTTTGGGCCGAATTTCTATCTATGGATGGCAGTACTTACATCAGAGATTAATTCAATGGCTTGTGTGATGCTTTCTCTCTGGAAATTGAAGTCAATAGAAGCTAATTATAGTTATTGATGCAAGATCGGAATTGGCGTGCGAGTAAGGTTTAACCTGTCTGAGTGCTTCCTTGGTAACTTCTCTCTGTCTCCAGGATCGCGCCATCACAAGCATCTACGTGGGATGGGTCTGCACCAGGCAGGGGGAAGGGATGCTCCTCACAGCCCACAGCATGAAGGGTATTTTTCTTCGGATGCTCCCCATGCCGAGTCAGAAAGTCATACAGATTTCATTTCGCCTGCCCAGGTAGTATGGTGGTGTTGCTGATGCCGGGTAAATTAGTTTCATTATTTAGTGAATTAGATGCTATTAATTCAGTAGCACGGTGTTTCCCCTCATCAGCACCAGTTCCCTCGCCACGTCGCTGGCTTTGTGGATGAACAGGCAGCAGAGGGCTGTTTCCTGTGCCGGCCACACGTATTTTTCGCCTGTTGCTGATGACCCGTCTGCCCTGTGCCCCACAGCACGGGGACGAGCCGCGGGGCTGCCAGAGGTGACAGCAGGAGGACAACTGCCCCCACAGCTGGGGTGCCACCTCCTCACACCGCAGCATGGAGCTCAGGCATCTGCCGAGCCTGGGAATGGGCTCGGGCCACCTCAGTGCTGCAGTTTCATAAAAAAATCTCTGGATTTTAACCCTACTGCTTGTAGTTGCCAGGAACACCTGCAAAAAAAAGCCCCAAAACACTGGGTATTGCAGATGTAAGGTTTTTCTACTGATACACTAGAGACTGTTCCAAATCAATTCAGCATGTAATTTTCTTTAGCTTTGTAGAATTAGCACCTTTGATCCAGCAAATATTTATATGCACATATTACTTGCTGGGACAGTCTCCTGTACTGAATGTAACAAAGTCCTGTTCACTGGTCCCTAGGCAACCACTAGAATAAACTAATTAGTAACTACAAATTCATACACATCCATCGAAATAAGATCCAGGTTAATTTTATGTTGCCTCAGTATCTTCTGTGCTTGAAAATTAGCAGCTAAACTTTCTGGAAAAAAATTATACTACTTTTCAGATTAGTTTTAAAGATAAGTACAAAAAGGGTCTTATAATGAAATTCCACCAATAGAAAAAAAAGGAATAAAATAGGTAGGATGTTTGAGCATGAGCAACAAAAAAAATCAGATCCTGTCCCAGATCCTGTCCCAGATGGAGCTGGGAAGTTTGGCTCTGGATCTGAAGTCTGCTATACAAGCAATCCCCGACAGGCCAACAAACTAATGTGCCTCCCTCATCAGCTTCTGTGTCAGCTACAGCTGACTCTATTTGCTTTTAGCCCAGAGGAGGAACTGGGAGCAGAAGGAAAAGAAAAAAACCCTTCATTGATATTCACAATGATGTCTTACATGTCCAGCGTTATTTTTGTCCAAGGGAGCTCCTTCAGAAAAGGGGAGAAAACAAGTGATTAGGTGGAAGAATGGCTGTCAGGAGTGAAGAAAGGACCCTGTTGTGGAGGAAGGGGCTGTATTACTCTGTCCATTAAAGTACCATGAATCATTTTGATTACTGGGCGTATATTTGGTAACAGAAAAGTAAGGTGGACTCAGCCTGGGCACCGTGGAAAAACAGGGTTTGTTACCTTAACTAAGCTAAGTGCCAAATTAGAAGTCTCTAATGATGAAGGCAGATTGAAATTGCAGCTGGCAAGTGGCTGTTCCCTCACCCTGACAGTGAAAGGAGGATAAAATCCCTCCTTGCCCCCAGTTCCACACAGAAGCAATGATGTCCTGGACCCAAAGCAGCCTGGGGAGCTGTGCTGAGGCGAAGGTATTCACCATGGGGGAAAATCCAACCCCTGAGCTTTGTAAGGAGAGAAAGGCAGACCTGGGGGTCTGCCTGGCTGGGTTGGTGGTGTTTCCCAAGCGCCGAGCACGAACGCCTGCATCCCTATCCATCCATCCATCCATCCATCCATCCATCCGTCCGTCCGTCCGTCCCTGCAGCCACGGGCGGCAGGAAGGAGCCCTGCCAGCTGGCTGCCTGCTAAGGGTTTTCAGCAGTGAGAACCCGCTCCACCGGCATCGCTGCCCAGCGCCCCTTCCACATTCCGATTTATTCCTTGTCACCGGGGATGAGGACCCGGCTGGGAAAGGGAGGAGGAGAAGGCCCTTTACCTGCGCTCGGCCACTCTGGCTGCAAAATACACTTGCGTTTTTCAAGCCCTGTCACTAGGAAGCAGATTTTGCAGGTACTTTCCCCTCATTTGCACATAGGGAGGGTTTCTCCCTGGCTGACAGAGCTCAATTTTGGCTCCAAGCATGGCATTTACACTGGCGGGAATAATGTCCAAGAAGGCACGACTCACAGGAAACTTCTAATTGACCAAGATGTGATTCATTAGAAGGCTTGCACTGGCTGAATTAAAACAGCATCACAAAAAAAAAAAAAAAAAATCACTGAAAGCTCCAGGCTGTCTGGCAAGCAAGTGCCCCAGTGACCCTGCTGTGCTGGTGGGCATGGCCAGGGCTTCTTGCAGGCTGCTGCAGTGCCGGAGATGCTGCTGCTGATGCTGATGCAGCTCGAGCTGGGTTCAGCTCAATTGTCCTCCCTCGATGGCTCCCCGGATGCAGCCACTTGTTTTTAATCAGTGGCTTTGCACAGACCAGAAGCAGCCCTTCTCTGGGAGCGTGGAGGCAAAGGGAGTGAAGGCTGGGGCAGGAAGGAGTGGGGTGAGGAAGGAACAATGACCAATGAGCCTCCGATTTCCTTGAATTAATAGTAGAACCACAGAATGGATTGGGTTGGAAGGGACCTTTAAAGGCCATCTAGTCCAAGCCCCTGCCATCAGCAGGGACACCTTCACCTAGACCAGGTTGCTCAGAGCCCCGTCCAGCCTGGCCTGGAACATTTCCAGGGATGGGGCAGCCACCACCTCTCTGGGCAACCTGGGCCAGGGGCTCACCACCCTCAGCGTAAAAAATTTCTTCCTGTGTCTCCTGCACACCTCTGCCTGAGCACAGGGGAAACCAGACACGCAGAGGTGACTGGAAAGCCAGGCAAGAGACGGGGACAGTCAGGGAAGAGATTTCAGCCCACCAAGTGTGAGCACGGGAGCGGCCGCTCAGCCCTCGCTTGGGTTGAACTGAGACGGTTCAGCGTTCACCTCTTTCAGAGCCCTGCAAAAGACTTTCATGGAGACAGTTTCCCAAAGTCAAAAAGACAAATGATTTATTAAAGCAACAGCGGTCCACCTGATGATGCCCAGCAAGCCCAACCTGGTATCCAGTTGTAGAGGGGAATAGATACGCTCCCGGGAGAGGGATGTTGTGAAATTGGGCTCTCTGGCTTCGCAGGCACCGAGGTGACAAAATGCAGTGGTTGGAAACCAGACAACCAGCCCTCGCTGGCCGCGCTCAGGTCAGCACGGCGTGTTCCTCTCGCCCAGGGAGGGATTAGTCCAGAGCAGCCCCGTGCCAAGTGTCAGCGAGGAGACACAAGTGCCCTTTCAGCCACGGTGAACTTTATCAGGTTTTCGGTAGGAAAAAAAAGATGTATCTGCTCACCACAGCAGCCTTGTGAGGCTGCACGCCTTCTCACCGCTTCAGGCAAACCGAAGGGGAAGGGCTTTTTCATATCTTTTGTATGTGCAGCTGCTATTTAATGTAAATGTACTTACCAGAAATTGAATAACTCCCACGTGAGTAATTTTATACCCATCCAACATTTAAATTATGAATGCAATAATCTTCAGCACCACGAGTTACAAGGCAAGGCTAGAATTCCCAAGGCAAGAAAAGTCTATTTTTAGACCTTTCAAGCTGAAATTTTTACTAGATGTAGAGATTTGCTTCCTTCTGCTGCCCCGGGTGTTAATCTGCATTAAAAGTTTCAGGGTTTTGTTTTTCAGACTTTTGGGTGGCGCCTGGTCAAACACCAGCAAAACAAACCAGCTACTTTCTGCCAGCCATCTCTGGGGCAGGAGTGGAAGAAGGAACCCCCCGCGGTGCTCTGCAGCCCTGCCCGGGGAATTGATTGCCTAACGAGGTTACTCTGAGACCACAGAGAAATGATGAAATCGGTTGTTTCCCTTGGTGACATCCTCTGGCTGGGACGCAGCCTGGCTCAGGAGCTGCTTGTGTCCTCCTCGTGCAGGGGCTGTGCTAACCCTCCCCGAATCCTTCCAGTTTCAGTCCATGTAGCCGGCAGCAGTTGTACACTGCTGCTGTCTAGAGATTTCAGGAAAGATAATCCTGACTCCTGTTTGCAAATGCCATTTAAATTCATTGGTTATTTTCCTCTCTAACTTTTTTGAGGGTTTTTTCCTGTTGCAGGGACTTGGTGTTTTACTTGCTCTTCTTCTGCATGTGGTACCCAGGAGAGACCAAAACACGGTGCAAACCTCTTGTTATGTGGCAGTAAGAGAAAATAAATGAGAGAGAGAAGCGGATCAGATATGCCACAATAACCAGCAGCTCCTTTCTGCTGGGCCCCACGAGGGCTCTGTGTCACCTGGAGCACGGGAGAAGCACTGGATCAGGATGAGCAGCGCAGGGGCAGGTCACCCTTTGCATCACATAAAGGCATTTATCAGCAGGGCTGATAATAACTGGCTGGTGAGATGTGATGCTCCTTCCAAACCAGGACCAGGGAGGAATGCCTTCCATGCCAAGCTCCGTCTGGGATTACAGTGGGATGAGAAATCCCAGCCCTGGCACTCTCTTCTCCAGACAGATCACCCTGTTGCTATTTCTTAATCAGACGCTGCCAAAATGGGAGTTTAGTACCAGCTCGTCTGCTCAAACCCAGCTGTGTGGCCACTCGGTGACAAGAGCTAAGCACCATTATCCTGCCTCTGAATATCATATATGGACCATGTGTAGAAACAGATGGGAAATCTCTGCAGGAGCCCATGTAGGAGCCATGAAAGGCTCCAGGAGAGTAGCTGGACCTTCATTGCCTCCTCTCTGCAAAGAAATGCACTGCTTTCCCTGATGCCATCAGGCTTACGTTGTGCTTGGGGAAAAAAAAAAAGAGAGGAATTGTGGCAAATGGAGATGCAATTCTTTTAAAATGTTGTCTTTTTAGAGAAGTAGCAGCAACAAAAATTACACGAAGATCAAAGAGAAAGGAGGCTGTACTCAGGGACAACTCAAAAATAATATAGGGCAGTCGCTGAGCAACTCTCCGATGCAAAGTATTGCTATTTTCTGGTACCTCCCCCATCTGCACAAGAGGGATGGTGTCTACTATTAGCCAAAGAAAAAGTCCGTATGATTGCCTGAGTACAATTAGATGTAAGGTCTTTGCAAACAGCTCCTATCAGTCAACCTCAAGCCATTGATCTTACATCTAAAGCACTTATTGAAAAACAAATTATGCTTTTTTTGATCTAATCAACTATTAAGGATTCTTTTCTTCCCTTTTTGAGGCTGGGTAAATAAAATTCTTCCATCAGAACTTGCTTAATAATTATTCTGGACACACAGTGGACCAAATCCTGAGTGAGAAGTGAAGCGATGACTCAGAAACCAAAGGCTGATTTCTTTTTCTCTGGTCTTCTTTTTTGGTTGGAATAGCTATTCTTTAACCAGGCGTTCACACAATTTGGTGCACAATGCTAAATGCATTCCCATAATCAGGGTATTGTCTGTTATCTGCCGAGAGCAGCAAAGCACATGTGCCGGGGGGATCTGCCTGCTGCGAAGTGCTACCGGAGGATTTTACCTTCCTCCGCCCGCAGCTGCTTCGTCCCCATCCTGCTTTTGTGCGGCTGCTCGCGCTCCGTTCCAGATGCAGAGATGCTGCTGTCCTCTGCGGAGGGGCAGCGTGTGCCCAGCCCTGGGGATCCTCCGGCATCAAGATCGCGCTGACACCATCAGCATCGCGTGGCCCGGGAAGGGCCGGGGAGGGCAGATGCCATGACAACTCCAGAGCAGGGCTGGGACCTCAGTCGGGTGCTCGCCATCCTTCGCTCCTGCTGGGGTCTCTGGGGAGGAGGTGTTTAGATCCCCGATAGCCATGGAAATATGTCGCTTCATCTTGTTTTGTCACAGAAGTGAATAAACTCGAGGCTCCAAAAAATGAGGAATTAGCAAGACTGCCTCGGGGCTGGCGCAGGCGAGCCGGGCAGGCTCTGTGCGTTCAGCTCTCTGCACATCTGGAGTACGAGGCCGTGGCCCAGCGCCCGCAACCCCTTGTCGCACACAGAGCAGTGCAGGGGAAAACCCCGGAGCTCCCCTCACCTCCACCCGAGCCGGCAGAAATGTGGGAACCCCACTTTTCCATCACCTTCTCCGGCGTGGCGGGACAGGGACGAGACTCAACACCGCGCCAGGCAGGGTCCCCATGAGCATCCCCAGAGCGGGGTCAGCCACAGCATCGGGGACCCGCCGAGCCCCCGCACGGCACTTCTCCCCGAGGGGACGGACCCGAGGCAGAACAAACGCTTGACCCACGCTGGCACCGGCACGGCAGGGCTTGCCCTGCTGTTTCCCAGTTTTTTTTTTAAAAATGCCCCTTTGAAAGCAGTGCAGCCAGCTCGGCTCTGCCTCTTGGGTGCTGGCAGGCTGCCACCCTTTAATTAAGTCTGCTGTTATGTCTCACGCTGGTGGCAGCGTTTCAGAGCGGCAGCGCGGAGGCTGTGGGAATCGGCGCCGGAGATCAGGTGGCTGCGGAGCCAGGTGATGACTTAGACATTTGGGCTAATATTCCAGAGTGTCATGGTGTCAGAGTCCATGGTGTAGTGTCAATATTACCACCCTTGCCCATCAGACCGGCTGGTGAGCACAGATCCAGCCAGAGCATGGAAAAACGCCTTTGCCTGCAGGGAAGGGGGTGGCCGGGAGCAGAGAGCATCGGTTTGAGACCCAGCTCCTCAATTCATGGCACAAACCGTGGGGAAAAGTGCTGCCAGAGCCCTCTCTTAGGTCCCCGGGTACCACGGTGCTGGGAAGGCAGCTCAGCAGGCACAAAGCCACACACACCTCCACCCCCTGCACACTGCAGCCCACACCCCAGGGCTGCCGCCGGTCCCTCCTGGCCAAACTGGGCCGGAGCTGAGCTCCCAGCCCAGGCGAGAGGAGCAAGGACTGAGGAAGGGGCAGGTTTAGCATCTCTCACTGCACTGGAAACAAGATCTTAGGTGAAATCCAGGTAGTTTTGCCTCCACTTGTGGTCACTGCATAGAATCATAGAATCACAGAATGGTTCAGGTTGGAAGGGACCTTAAAGATCATCTAGTTCCAACCCCCCCTGCCCTGGGCAAGGACACCTCCCACTAGACCGGGCTGCTCAAAGCCTCATCCAGCCTGGCCTTGAACCCCTCCAGGGATGGGGCACCCACAGCTGCTCTGGGCAACCTGTTCCCGTGCGTCACCACCCCCACAGTAAAGAATTTCTTCCTGACATCCAATCTAAATCTAGCCTCTTTCAGTTTGAAGCAGTTACCCTGTGTCCTATCATTACACTCCTTGACAAAGAGTCCCTCCCCATCCTTCCTGTAGTCCCCCTTTAGGGACTGGAAGGCTGCTATAAGGTCTCCCCGGAGCCTTTTCTTCTCCAGGCTGGACCCCCCCAGCTCTCTTAGCCTGTCGTCACAGCAGAGGGGCTCCAGCCCTCTGAGCATCTTCGTGGCCCGCCGCTGGACCCGCTCCAGCACGTCCATGTCCTCCTTGTGCTGAGGACTCCAGAGCTGGACGCAGTGCTCCAGGTGGGGTCTGACCAGAGCAGAGTAGAGGGGCATGTGCAGCAGCTCAGGCTGAACGCCGTATCACACGCACGTCATTAAAATTAGAGTCTGTGACTGGCTGCGTTTCAGTGTTCCGGACCCTCTTTCTCTCAAGACGCGACTTTATTTTGGTGCTCTCTTCCACCCCCCTGCTCCTGGCACTGCCTCCCGGCAGCAGAGCTCTGTTCCCCCCCGGCCCCTGCCGTTGTGCAGCCCCACGGCTGCGCTTTCGTGCCAGTGTGCAGTGACCGTGCGCGGGACGCGGTGATGGGGCACAGCATGGCGTGTCCCCACCTCAACCCCAGCTTTCCAGCAGCCACCGCGCTGCAACTCCCTGTCCCCGCTGCCCGCCGCGGCCGGCGGGGTGCGAAAGCTGGAGCAGCTGCTTTGGAAAATCAGCCTCACGTTGCAAAGTGCTTTGGGATCTCGGCTGGGAGGTGGGACTCTGCCTCCACCAAGTGATCGGCAGAAAGAAGAGGAGAGAAGAGCCTGCTCCAGGCGGCACTTGTGTAAGCGCAGGCTGGTGCCCAGCACCCTGCCATTGGTATTCTGCCGCTTGATCTTCATCGGCTGCACCCGCCGCCCTGCAGAAGCTCATCGCTCCCTCGTCCCCACAAGGCAGGCTGATTCGATCTGCTCGGCTTGCAGATAATGCCATAGACAGAGCCATGTTGCAATTAACTGTTTTCCGCGCTCTATGCTAATGAGAAGCAGGAAGAGCATGCACAATGGCAGATAATTACAGGCCAGCAATTACCCACACAATCCTCTCTCCTCCTTGTCCTCGTGCTGCTTTTTCCGCTGCTCCACACTTGCCACGAGCCTGACACAGGGACCGGAGCCGTGAAGGCGACGAGCAGAGCAATAGAAAAGCTCTTTGAAGCGCATCCCCTGAAGCTCCGTCAGCCCTGACGGTTGCTTCCCGCCATGCTTCTGCAGGGCTGCGCGGCCGGGGCAGGGAGGGGGAGGTTCACTTCAGCTGGGCTGAGCTGCTAAAATTGGTATCATCATTAAAAAAAAAAACAAAAACAAAAACAAAAAAAAAAACCAAACCTTAATCATGATAATTGAATTAGAGGAATATTATGGAATATTTCAAGCTTGCTTTCAAGAGAGCCTCTAACTTGCTAAAACTTTTTGAAGTCTAGCTGCTGTGAATCGCAACCCATGTGCTTTCCAATCGCTTTCATTTCTTGCATCAAACCATATATCTATTTAGGAGCTGTTTTTCAAAATACTGTGCACTTTGCACAGTTAATTTGGATGTGAAAGCCTGCCAGTGTGTGCCAATGCTCAAAAGAGGGCTGTGACAGCCTAGGGAGATCACACGTATAATGTCGACGTGCGCGAACAAATAAGCACATTTTTATACGTGCAAGCTCAGATGGGGTCGCTTTGGAACTGGTGAAGTGCTTTAAAACAATGCCATAATATTCTTAAATGCCAAGTGTCTCACGAAATGCTATTCGGAATCAGTTGCCGCTCCTTCCCAACCTGCCTGCAAACAAGTGGGATCCACAAAGCCCGGCTGTGGGCGCTGGGAACAGCATCAGCTGCGTGCGATGCATTATTAACAACTGGAATTATTAACTCTGTTTCAGGAAACCGTTCTGTGCCTCTGCACGCAATTGTTTGCAAAATGATTTGGACAATTCATCTTGTACCTGAGCAAATGCAATTAATTTATCGCTGTGCTCTGCGATCCCTCCCTTTCTGTACCCCGCCGTGTCCTGCTGGCAGGCAGCGCGGACGGGCGGCAGAAAGGGAAGAGAAGGGGGCAAAGCATCCGAAGGGCCGGGCAGAGCCGCGAGCCACCCAACTCACAGGGTGAAAGTGGGGCACGATGAGGGGAAATTAAAAGAGAAATTGCACTGGGGTCCTGGCTGGGAGGCAGCAGCAGGATGGCAGGACTGGTGAGAGGTGGGGAAGGGAATAACCCAGCTCCTCACCTTCTGCCAAAGCTTTTAGCCACCAGGGAAATGCTAAAGGCAACTGGCACCAGTGTGGTGCCCTCCTCCGTTCCCAGTTGCCCTGACCGTGCTTCCCGGCCAGCCCCAGTGCCGGCGGCAGCTCCGGGGAGCACCCTCTGCCCGCGGGGAATCGCTGCTTTTTCTCTCCTTTAGCATCCGCTGGGAAGTAGGAAACCCCAGAGTGGCCCGAGAGAGACCCTGTGGGAGGCCGGTACCCGCCAGACTCTCTGTGCCCTCACGCCAGGTGCAGGTCTGCATCTCCTTCCTATTTTTGCCGCTCATCCTCTCTTTCCCAGGCAAATTACTGAGGAATCCTCCACCCGCCCAACACCGACCCAGCCTCCACCAGCTAATACCACCTGCAGAAATTGCACGGCAGAGTTTCGTGTCTGGTTGACATTCACTTTCAAGCTTCCCCGTGTCTCGTAAGCCCTGTGAAAGAAAGGGAAGAAGAACAAAAGAGACAGGTGGGGAATTATTTCTCACTTTCCCTTCCCTGCTAACAGGCGACGATTCACAGCCTCTGCGGCGGAGAGGTGTGGGAAGAGACGGGGGAAGAGGAGTTTCTGTGGCCGCTGGTTTTGGGATAAGCGGGTAGGTTTGTCTTGCAGGCTAAAAGGAGACCTGGCTCCTGGTATCCCCCAAATTCTCACTCCTATAACGTGCACTCCTGCAGGCAAATTGCTGGTTGACCGCTGTCCCCCGGAGGGGCAGGATCCGATCAGACGCCCTGTGTGTTACCAGCCAAGGGCCAGGGGCTGACAGCAAACGCCCCCAGAAGGGAGACCTGGTTCCTGCACAACTTGTTTTCCTGCAGCTCTTGTGTGATTCAGTCCCCTAATTCACACCGGAGGCGTCTGACGTTGTTCCTTGTCCTCGGCTTCTCCCACCTCCAGCGTGGCTGCGCCCTGGCTCGGCAGAGGTCAGCGCTGGCAGGACACAGTTACTTCATGCGGAAAGGAGGACTTTCGGTTTTCCATTTTTCCCCCCTGTTATTTGTTCCAGGATGTTCTGAACTCGGCTACGATCACAGCAACTGTTACATTCGGTAGCAGCTGTGTGGCACCGGGGGTCCCCCGAGACGGCTGAGCTCAGCGGCTGCGCCAGAAGAGGAGTATCACAAACGCAGCCAGGAAAATGAGAATTCTCTTGCTTACAGCAGCAGCAAACTCCCTCCCGTTACAGAGGAACAGCCCAGAAGCCTCAGCAAACACCGGGCTGGTGTGGGATGGATTTTGTTTGCTGTGTTAATAATCACAAAAAGCCCAATAATCAGACCAGGGGTTCAGCTCCTCTCCAGAGCCAGGAGGGCTCGAGCTCCTCTGCCCCCTCCTCTTTCTCTCTGCCCAAATCCGACTCCAAATGCACGGCTTGTCTAGAGGCCAAGGCAGCTCCAGGAACATAGGTTTGGGCTTGGAAGGGGAGGACAGTAGATAGCAACAGAGGCAAAAACATCCTGAGCATCATTGTGGCTTCACCTGCAGAGAGCTGATGCTTCCTAAATGCTTTGTCTTCCTCCTGTCACCATGTCCCTTTTAATCCCTCTTGCCCATGCTTTTGTAGTCGGATGCCTGACATACTCTCTATTAGCCTCTGCTGCCTTATAACGAACATCAAAAGGGAGCCTGAAAAGATGAGGAATCAGAGATCAGGACCCAGAGCAATAGCTAATAGAAGAGAATACATTAGGCACACCAAGGCTCAATACGAAATACATTTTCCGTCTGCCTTTGTTAGACAGATCTAAGGGTGGGCTTGGCGTTGTCACGAGCAGCAAGAGATGGGGCTGAGACAGGGGGTTTTGTGAGAAAGGCCAGGAGTCAGGGAAAATCCTTGAACAGATGAAGGTCTTTCTAAACGAGACGGGTCTGGAGACCGTGGGCGAGCGGGGTCCAGGCTTCGGGAGGCAACGGGCAGGCGGGGGAGCAGCATCCATCCCTCTGCGAGCAGAATCCAGCCTCTTCCAACACGGAAAAGAAAGGTCACAGTGGCTCACAGGGGGTGGGACGGGGAACCCAGCTGGGGGCTGGAAGGACAGAGGGATGTGTCCCCCACTCCCCAGGAAGGGCACCTTCCTTCGGAGAAGATGCACTTGGTAAGTCACCATGAAGCTGACGGACCTTACAGCCTTTGACACATTGCCCTGGCAAGTGCTTTTAGCAGCACAGCCAGCTGAAATCCCTGCTAAGAATGACAACAGGGGTGTCTCCTGTGACTTTTGCCTGCCCTTCACCCCCAGGATCCCTTGGGGATGGATCTGGCCAGCCCAGGGTACCCTGGTACCCCCAGGGTCTGAGGAAGGTGCCGGTCACAGCACATAACCCCACAGCGACTTTCTGCAGAGACAGCTTTGGTCCAGCCAAGCCGATTCTACCTGCACCTCCGCTTACCCCCCCGGCATCTCCCCCCTGCCCTCCTGCGCAGCAGAGCGGAGTTTTTCATTTTAATCTCCTGTTGTCCCCACTTAGGGACAGCCAGCACACGGAGGTCTCCATCGGCGCGGAGGTCACCGGTGAGAGCCATGTCCCCATCCCAGAGCAGCGCGAGTGCGGCGTCGGGCCGTTCTCAGGGGCTGCGTGTGAACAGGAGCCGCTTCTGCTGCTCGCGGCTGGCTCAGATGGAGATCCCCCACCCCGAAGAGCTGCCCCCAGCCTGGAGCTGCGGAGGTTGTCCTGTCTGCGTGGCAGAGGGACTTCTCCTCAGAGGGTGTCCTGGGGAATGAGCCTGCTGTCCGTAGGACCTGGGCAGACGCTGCTGGGTCATTTCACAGTAGCCACCAGAGAGGGAAAGAATAACAAGAAGCTTCAGTCCCTCCTGGCTAGACACTTTCCAGCAGCCTGGAGACACCAGACTTCATTATCAGGGGCTTTGCAGAAGTCAAATGGTCAAATAAACAAGTTAAAGCTAGCTAGACTGCTGATTTTCCTAATCTCGGCAACAGAGATCTTGTTTGCCTTCTGCTCTTCAGAGAAATACCTTTCCTTCTGTGCTGTGGTGCTCTTACCAGCTCATGCGCTTGGGGAGTAAGTACCAGACAGCGAGTCCAAGCTTGGACTTACAGAAAAGCCTCTCAAATATTGTGCCCGAGGGACCCTCCAGGTTGTAAGAGACTGAAGACCCGATGGGAGCGTTTGGGGACGGCTTCTGCTCTCGGCTTCCCCAGCCCGGCTCTGAAGGAGCTCTCTGGGTTCAGCCAAGTTGTGCAGAGACAAGAGCAAAGTTTCCTTTGTATTTCTGCTTGGAAATGATGTGGCAGAACGGGGGCTGCGGTGCCCTCCCTGACACGCACAACGAATTAACGCGGCTGCGTCTTTGTGAGGGAGAAGAGAATTGGGCCCACGTTGAGCGGCGGTAATGAATTAAATTGAATTAAATTTTGATACATATTAGAGATATGTTAGTTACTATATAAAGTAATATGCTTAATTAGCCCAGGAAGTCTGTTAAATATTATATGAGGTTACCAATGGGTTCCCCACCCCCAGGCCCCGCGGGCCAGCGGGAAGCGAAGAGCTGACATTTGTAGGGCTTCTCCCGTGAGAACCTGGGGGTAGCTCTGAGGAAAACCATGGGCTCCATAAGTGGGCTTAAACTCTGCCCTCTAATTGCTCAGTGCCACGAAGTTTTATGAAGTTTGACAAGACGTTAAGGAGCACACTGTGCTGCCGCTTGCACCAAAGCCCAGAGAAACCCAGCGCATTTCTCTACAGCCGCTGCCTGGCAGCAGCACTGCCTTCAATTAGAAGCTGCTTGGTCCTTCTCAAATGTCCTCACTTCGCCCCTAACCCACGCCACTCGCTGCCATTAAGAGTATTAGGAACGAAGCCCGGCCCTGCTTATTAAAGTGTCCCCTGACGGAGTACCAAATTTAACAGATACGTTTTCAACAGAGATTTAATGTTTACTCCTCCGCATGGCAAAAAGCTTCCCGCGCCGTTGGTAGCAGCTGTGGACGGGTATCATGTCTTGTTATTCAGACCCCGCTGTCTCTCTCCGAAAACATCTATTGGTCTTAACAGCAGCCGCCAACTCGGTCCAAGCTGACAGATGCAGGATGACTTCTGTTTTCATTCCCCCTGTGCTCTGAAATTTTCATTTCAAAATGCAATATTGAATTGGCCTTGACAAGAACCAGGCGTTAATTCTGATCAGACAGTTACTTCGCTACTACCGACGCTACTCCTCCTGCTCTGCTGTGTTTTCCTCCCCCAGAGCAGCTAAACTCAGCATTTTCATGCTCACAAAAGCGCGGTCGGTTTGCACAAGACTAGAAATGTGACTTTCTTTGATGACAAGGTGATTTGTAATTTTAAAAAGTCAGTTCCCAAGAAGCCAAAAACGTCACGGCACTTTGGGACAGGTCCAAACACGAACAGTGTCCCTGCACTAAAGGATGCATTTTGTGACACTTTGGGAGTTTGGATTTGCAGGTTACAGCTACAGCTGGGAACGGGGAGAAAGAAGGGAGGAAGGAGAGGAAAGAAGGAAGGAAAAGAAAGAAGTGCAAAGGTGTTGGACTTGTTTTGAATACAGATGGACACATGCCGTGCCCATGTTGGGGCTGATTCCCCTCCGGCGTTTGTGGTCCTCCCCAGGGCCCCGCGGCGGGTGCTGTGCAGTACGGCTCTCGGCATGTGCTGCTTTAGAGCAGAGGTGTTAGCAGAGATGCTCTTCCTACCCTTTTTGAAAGCATTTTTGAGGACTATTCCCATCATCATCGTCTTTCTCCAGCATTAAACTTTCTCAACTAAGTCCCTTGCAATACAGCAAGGAAAAGGCCTTCTTCCACCAGCAGAAGTCGTTTTGACATCTGGCTGAGCAGCGGGGTGAAGCACACCCAGCAACTGATTTCATGATGTCCCATCCAGGTTTGGATTGGCGTTGCTATTTTTCAGTCCTAGTAACTCCCCAAGTTCGACAAACAAGTTGTTGTTGGTTTTGGTTTTTAAAAGAGAAATATATATCAAAGAGTAGCATTTCACTGGAAAGGCACCTTTAGAATGGGAAATGCTCCCCTGGCGTTTTCTGTGTCCTGTCTTCTGATTCTGCATGTAAAAAATTCATACTGGGGGTTGGCTTCCCCCTTTGTGCAGGAGCTCGATGCCTGGCAAAGCAGCAGCTCAAGGGCTTCTCCAGAGATTTGGTCCTCAGTCGCTCTGGGATCTCTTTTCTCTGCTGCACTGCCCTTACCCTCACCCGCGCGTGCTGGCAACTTGCGAGGGATCTCAAAAAAGGGAATTTTCCAAACTGAATAAACGTTTCCCGTGATGAAAGGCAGAAGAAAAGGAAATAAAACAAAGGGACGGGTTTCATAGTGACAGATACTTGTGTGAATGCCAGAGCACTTTCAACCTTCATCAGTAAATACGTGAACACAAAGAGGTTTTTTAATCATCGTTTTCTTTAAAGTTTGTTCCACAGACAAGCTGGCTCCATGGGACGGAAAGAAGCAGTGGAAAAACTACAGTTCGTGCATAGCGATAACAGCATATCTCCTGGAGCCGCGCTGCCTCCAGCCCTGCGCGTCCTCCCTGCCCCGGGAAGGGCAAACTCCTCGGCACGGAACCTCCGCCTCCGAGGGAATGCAGGCACAGGCACACATCGGAGAGAAGGTGTCGAGAAAGCCCTCATTTCCCCGTTAAATATAACCATGCTAATACGCCTTCTGATTTCCATAACTCTTGATTTCGGGACACAGCTGTCCCCACTGTGTAATTGCAATGATGCGTATCTAAACCTGTACCAAAGAGCAAATTCCTCCGAGGGAGGGTGGAAGGAGCCGGCTCAGATCGACATCCAGGGGATGTTACTTCTGTCCCTATGGATTATGAATAACGCCCTCATCGTTAGCACCTAATTTACCAGTTTTATTTGATTCATTCCAGGAGAAATGGGAGCTTCCATCTCTCCCCTTCTTGAAGAAGAAGGGTGGGCAATGCCCCGGCGGGCAGAGCCGTGTGCCCGGGTGCCGCTGGGCTGGCGCGGGCTGGGACGCTTCGCCCACGCGTCTGTGCCCCGCGACGGAGACGCTTCTGCTGGTGTCGAAGCAGCGTGTGATTCCTGAGCGGAAGCCAAGCACACCAGCGCAGGCACTGAATCAGAGATGTGCCTGGAGGAGACGGGCAGGAAATTTTGGAGCCTTTTCAGCCATCTGCTGCCTCCTGGAGCTGGGGGCATTTGTATGTAGAATTTGGCTGCGACCATCTTGGTTGGTTTGGACGGGGATGTGTGTGAAAGCGATTTCGGTTCATGTATTCTCCGCGACAAACCGCAGGGAGACAGTGTGTATTAAGTATAAATTTGTTTTTCTTTTAATGACTCAGGCATGATTATCACTTTGTCATTCGTAGAGGATCACAGCCTCTGAAGGTGGGAGATGCTGTCAATTATGTAGCAATATTTAATCAACCGGCTAAAAAGGAATGTCCTCCTAGCTCCGGGTTTACTGTATGGAAGAGCTACCTGCGTGCAAGAAGGTGCCGTCTTTAAGAAACACTTTAATGTACTCTTCAGAGATAAAAAGACATTTCATGGAATAAAACTTAAGTGGATCAGATAAAAATAACAAAGCAGGCCAACGAAGTTCTCTCATCGCAGACATACTGACGTGCCTCCCAGAGCGGGGAGCGATCCAAGTCCTTGCATCTGGATTTCTGGGTTCATTAGAAAGAGAAGGAGCGTCTAACAAAATCTAGGAACCTAAACAATCATGTAACGAAATCTCAGCACCTCTGCAGCACTCCTAAGAAGCTGAAAACTGGTTTTGTAGCATGGTTCTCCACATCCAGTGTTTTGGCTTGTGTTGTCTTGAGATTTTCATGAATTGCAAATAAATGCATGAGATAACGAGTGACAGTGGTCCAAGACAAAGCAGATGCCTGTATAATAGGCACTAATTTGACATGGACCATAGCATACGCCTTGTAGCTCAAGGAACCCCTCGAGTGTAACAGTGAAAACATCTTGAACTGGGTGTTTAATAAAGCTATGGTATTTTTATAATATGGGAACTATGGGGATTTAATAAAACTATAGGATGCTAAATTTGAGGCAGAAGAAGAATCAAACCTGGCCTGTAGAAGAAGGTGCCCCCCGGGAAGAGCGGATCCCAGCACTGTGTCTTCGGTGGCCAGCACAATCAGTCCGCACAGAAACTTTATTTATTTGGATGAGAGTTCTTGGAGAAGACAGAACTTCTCCGTACCTCCTCCGTCCAGCTTGTAAATCTGTGTGCGATTCTGCAAGTCACAGGAGAAAACAGAAATGAGATGCTGAACAGAGGAAATGCATCTGAGCAAAGGAAACTCCAAATTGGTCCCTCTAGGACCTTCAAGCTAAAATAATAACCAGCAGAAACAGAAGCAAGTGGCACTAAGCCACATGCACACAAAGGATGTACAAAGCACCCCGTGAGTCAGAGCGTGGCCTGTTTCCCCACAGTAACCGGTCCCCAGCGGGGAGGCGACGGTCGCCGGCAAGGCTTAGCAGAGCCGGCAGCAGGTGACGGTCCTCAGGCACCGCTCTGTGCTGCGGCGCTACACAGGCTTTGCGGTGCCCGAGCCCCAGGACAGGGCCGACTGCTAAATTACATCCAAAGCTCCGCTTCCCTAAACACCAGGAGGCTGCAGAAGCTGTTTGTCTCTTAGCCCCAGGGCTGCACACCACAGAGAAGCTCCCCAGAACAGCCATCTTGCAGGAGGGCTATTCACTTCTTACTCACCCTCTGCTCAAATGCCAAACAACTTCCAAGTGCAGACTTCTCTTCCAGTACCAAGCAGCCTTAAAAAGCCACGTATTACCCTTGCCTCTTTTTAAAGGCATAGAACGGCTGCAGAATTCATGCTCAAGCTGAATGTTTCTCAAAAATAACGCAGGGAAGGAAGCAGAGAGGGGAGGAGAGCTCCCGGCCCCCTGGCTCGGGATACCCCAGGAGAGGATGCTTTGCAGGCAGCGGTGGCAGGGCTGCCCCCGCTCTTCACCCTCCCTGGGGGCTTCTAGGGCTTCTCTGCCGCTGTAGCTGAGCCTTGTGTGTGTTCAGCAACCGCCGAATTACCTCGGTGCCCAGGCCGGGAGCTGTGGCTCTTCCAGCGCCTCGCTGCCGCCGGCTGGGACCTCCCCGCGGCAGGGGAGAAGCTGCTGAGAGCGGGCTCGGGGGGAGCTCTGGGCTGGGACCGTCCCCAGGCCCTGCTTCTCAGCCACAACCTTAGACTAAAGAGAAACTCAGGAGAGCTTGTGGCTGAGCTGTAGCTCTGACCCCCCGCAAAGGTCCCGTTTCGGCCCCTGTGTCTGCACAGGGACTGAGCAGTGCTCGGGCTGTGGGGCTGCGGGAGGGCAGCCCAGGGGCTGACTGCGGGGCGAGCAGTACACCCCACGTCAGCAGTACACCCCACGTCAGCAGTACACCCCGCATCAGCAGTACACCCCACATCAGCAGTACACCCGATATGCGCATATATAAGCACTCACGGACATGGGGATAGTGACTTGTGGCAAACGTACAGCATAAGCCAGGCCAAAACGTTAGTGATCGTACCATCTGCTTGCGTGTCTGTGTGCAATCTGCTTTACCTGCCCCTTCGAGGTTGGGTGATTTCCTTTGTTTATTGCCAAGATAGCATGTTTCCTGAAATATATTAGAAATATATTTGTCCTTCTGCTGAAGCAAGAGAGAAACATCAGAGCCAGGAAACCTATAGTCTGCTAAGCTCTGTCATCTCTTATTTATCCTGGCAAATTACTCTGGATAAACAATAATTTAGATTTGTCCACGTTACATTTTGCAAATCACTTCATAATTCACCTTAGGTACAAAGTACGGTTTCTGCTTTCTATCTGGATGGTGAGAATTCTGAATAATGAATGACAGCTGGCAAACAGCAAACAGCTCCTAGTGATAATGCCGCGACATGCACACAATAATTTGGAATTTGTAAACATTTCAGTGAATACTAATGATTGTCTGAATAGCTAGAGATTACAAATAACACCCGATCACAAACAGTCGCGGAATGAATGTGGTCTGTGGGTTCATTAAACAGGGGGAAATAATAGAAACCCTTTCTCTGTCACATCTGAGATGATTTGCACAAAATTCAGGTGCTCTGGGCTGTGGCCATGCTGCAGCTGCACAGCCGGGCTCTCACCGCCCCGCAGGGAATTCACTCGGGTCTGGTGTTAAATCTGATCTTTCTCCAGCGCTGAACCCACGCGTGAAGTTCCTGGAAGCCTCCCACGGGCACAGCGCACCCCCCAGCCGTGACCCCACCGACCGGGAGTTTCTCCCACCCGCAGCATCGTCTGCTCTCCCACCCGCGGCTCCCACGAGCCCACAGTGACATCCTTCGTCGGGACGCAGCAGCAGCGGGGACCCAGCCTTCCGTGGAGTGGCCTGGGGACACTTGTCTTCCTGAGGATGGGAACGCCCCATGTCAAGCACAGCCTGCCCGCACTGCCCCTGCACGGCACCTGTAAAAAAGAAAGCCCGGATCGAACCATGGAGCCAGCAGGTCATCTCAGTGCTGGGCAAGTTAAGGGACAGGACGAGGCCGGTCCTTGCTGGAGGCCGCCCTTCGGCGGGTGCCACCAAAGGCCATCCCTGCGGGAGCGCTTGGCAAGCTCCCTGCCTGCGCTGCGCGGTGCTCTCACCTCCCGGCTGTGCTGGCTAGAAATGATTTAGCGTGATTTAAAATAGCCCTTTCAGCCTCCTCCCAGCAGGATCAGCATCTGCTATCAAGATAGCGGCTGTGGTAGTGGGTTTGAAGAGGAATTCTGCAAGGCTGTAACAGTTCCTGATGTGAAAATGGCTTTTGGAGTAATCAGAAGGCGGCAACCCCCCTGGGCATTATCTTCATGCATGGTTCTGGGTTTGCACAATTTTCTTGCTTTGCTTTTTTAATCGCTGTACTTCAAAGACGCACACAACTTATCAGACTTCCCCAGAAAGAAAGGCACTTTGCCAGGATCTCCAGCCAGTATCCCTCCCTGGATTCCAGTGCCGCTGCCCTACACGTCCCCATGCCGTTCTCCAGGGTGGTGGTTGTGGCGAGTTGACCCTACCCCGGCGACGGGACACCCATGAAGACCTTTCCACTCCTGCGGTCTGGAGCAGGCACTGCACACAGGGGTGTGGCGGTGGTAGGTAACTCCATCCTGGAGCATCACCAACTGAAGAAAGTATTCAAAGAAAAGTTACTCTCCTTAGGTATGAAAAGCTAAACAAGTGGAGGGAGAAGGAGGCACTAATCTTCCCCCTGGAGCTGGGCACTGTGGGCAAGGACTCCTTGGTTTGCAGACCAGGTGGCATGGCCACTTGGTGAAGAGTTGCCTGCTCCCAGGCAGCTTTATGTCTTCCTCCTGCTGCCAGCGAGGGGCAGGGGCAAGAGCATCACCCTCCCTGCTCCGCCTGCCCGGAGAGCGCTCCTGCCTGCCCTCCAAGCAAAAGGCAAGTTAAGCCTCGACCTCCACTGCTCTCCACTGAAGCAGAGACACCGAGGCAGGGACCTTAAGCGCTCCCCATGGCCTCTGTCGGGAGGGTGATGCACTGGGGAGGTGCAGGGGTGTTCCTGTGGGTGAATACAGGGTACTCTAGGAGGATTCAAGGACGTTTAGTGATGGTTTTTGTCAGGGTTAGGTTGATGGTTGGACTCAATGAGCTGAAAGGTCTCTTCCTACCCAGACAATTCTATGATTCTGTGTTCCTGATTGAGAGGGAAGGAGGAATGTAGGGGTGCTCTGGAGGGACGCAGGGATGCTCTGGAGGCATGCCGGGATGCTCTGAGGGGATGCAGAGTTGCTCTGGGGGGACTCAGGGATGCTCTGAGGGGATGCAGAGTTGCTCTGGGGGGACTCAGGGATGCTCTGGAGGGATGCAGGGTTGCTCGGGGCGGACTTAGGGATGCTTTGGGGGACTCAGGGCTGCTCTGGGGGGACTTAGGGATGCTTCGGGGGCTTCGGGGCTGCTCTGGAGGGATGCAAGGATGTTCCGGGTGGCCGCAGGGACGCTCAGGGCTGGATGGCCGGTCCCCCCGGCCGCAGGGCAGCACGGGGCTGCGGCCCCCGGCGGGGCGGGGAGGCGGGGCGGGCGGGGGCGGGGAGGGGCGGCAGCCCCGCGGCGGCGGCGCGGCGCGGATCGCGGGCCATGGAGAGCGGCGGGGCGCTGAACGGCTCCGCCGCCGCCGGGCGCTTCGCCGCCGCGGGCACGGCAGCGCTGGGCGCGCTGATGGCCCTGCTGATCGCCGTCACGGTGGCCGGCAACGCGCTGGTGATGCTGGCCTTCGTGGCGGACTCCAGCCTGCGCACCCAGAACAACTTCTTCCTCCTCAACCTGGCCATCTCGGATTTCCTAGTAGGTAAAGTGCCGTCCCCGACCCGTCGTCCCCATCCCACCGCGGGGCTCCGCGCCCCGGCCCGGCCCGGCAGCAACTTGGCGGCGGGGCGGGCGGGGGCTGCCTCCGGCCCCGCTGCTCTGGCGTCCCCCCACCCGCACCCCCGGGTCCCCGCCGGCCGTGTCCCGCTCCTGCCCCCCGACACCCTCCCGCAGCCCCGGGGTCCCCTCCGGGCACCCTGCGGTCACCCCCCGGCCGGATCCCGCAGCTCCCCCCGGGGGCAGCCGCCGAGCGGGCTCCCGCAGGCGAAGCAAAGGGAACCCTCCGGTTGCAGGTGCCTTCTGCATCCCCCTGTACGTGCCCTATGTGCTGACGGGGAGATGGATCTTCGGGAGAAGCCTCTGCAAACTCTGGCTGGTAGTTGATTACCTGCTCTGCACCTCCTCGGTCTTCAACATCGTGCTGATTAGCTACGACAGATTCCTCTCGGTGACAAGAGCGGTGAGTCCTGTCATGGCAGCTGAGGGAGGAATAACTCTCCTCCTGCTTTATTCTCCATATTCTCTGTAATAATTAAAAGCTCTTTGAATCCTCCAGAAATTAGGAATCTTTCAGCCTAGCGATGGAAAGCAATAATTACCCACAAATACATAATTCAGCTGTGGTTGCAGATTAGTGTTTCTGACATAATTAAATCATTTAGGGTCCAGACCCCATTGTGCAGGTGTTCCCTTCCCAGATGACAGGACAGTGGTGTACAAGTGAGTCAGCGAGGTAAGCAGACCTATTACTAACTTGCAGGGGCTTATTATCTCCAGGACAAACAGGCGGATTGCGGTCGGACTCCCAGCTTCTCCCTGGCTACCAAGGCAGGAGATTGCAGTACCAACTTTGGCAGGGCACAGCCCTGAGGTCTCCGGGCGCATGGTGAGATGAAAACGCTCGGCCTTTCACAAGGAGGTAACGAGCAGTTCGCAGGCAGATCAGATCCGTGGCTGTTTGTGTCTTCCCTGACTCCAAATGCAACAGGGATTAGGTCCAAGGCTCAGGGAGAGCCAGAGCTGGTCCCGGAGTTGGAGGCGTGCGTCTCCCCGGGGTTGCAGAGAGTAGCCGGGGACAACTCGGGCAAGTGGTGGAGTGCAGCAGACTGCTGGGCTCCAAACCAGTCAGTACATTTCCACTAAGCAGAAGCCACGTCTGCTTTTGGAGCTGCGAGATGAGGGTTCTAAGTCTTCCCTGCAGGAGTGTGATTTATCTAGCAATTGCTCCTGTCGCCTATGGCACATGAATTTGTTAGACCGCTGGGATATTGCCTAGCAACTTTGCCAGGAACGCTAGCAGTTCATTTGTGAAGAGCCTCAACCAGTTGGGGTGTGTGGCCATACTTAAGAAAAGGTTTCCCCGTTGCAGGTCGCCTACAGAGCCCAGCAAGGCAACACCAAGCGAGCGGTGCTGAAGATGGTGATGGTGTGGGTACTAGCGTTCCTGCTTTACGGACCTGCCATTATCAGCTGGGAGTACATATCAGGCCGGAGTATCATACCCACCGGGGAATGCTACGCTGAATTTTTCTACAACTGGTATTTTCTCATGACAGCCTCTACGCTGGAGTTTTTCACCCCTTTCATCAGCGTAATGTTTTTCAACCTGAGCATTTACCTGAACATACAGAAGCGGACCAAAATACGCCTGGATGTTTTCCACGAAGTGCACAACCACTCCTTCACCGAAGAGATGGAAATGAGCCCAGAAGCAAAGCTTTCTTTGAAATGCTGTAAGTGGGAGCAGAAGGAGCCAGCTGAAACCCTCGACCTCTCTAAGAGCAAAGCTCAAGCAGCAGCCTCCCTGGCCAGCCTGGGTGCCAAAGACCTGCTGTCAACGAGCTCCGAGAGCTCCAGGAAACCCAAGTGTTGCAACAAAAAGAGCTGTAAAAATTCAGCATCCACTCTGTCCTTAGAGAAACGGATGAAGATAGTGTCCCAGAGCATGACTCAACGCTTCAGGCTCTCCAGAGACAAGAAAGTGGCTAAATCACTGGCAATCATCGTGGGCATTTTTGGGATTTGCTGGGCACCGTACACTCTTCTGATGATCATCCGTGCTGGCTGCCATGGCCACTGCATCTCTGACTACTGGTACGAGACTTCTTTTTGGCTGCTGTGGATCAACTCCGCTGTCAACCCTGTCCTCTACCCTCTCTGCCACTACAGCTTCAGAAGAGCTTTTATTAAACTCCTCTGTCCCAAGAAGCTGAAGATTCAACCTCACGATCCCCTCCAGAACTGCTGGAAGTGAAGCCAGCCCCGTGTGCGGAGGAGAGGAGCCTTGTTTTAATACACCCGTGTTACGGAAAAGTGCTGTAGCTTGCTTCCTTGGAGAAACCTGGGAGCACTGGGCTGGGGCACATGAGGAAGGCAGCAGGGAGACCACTATTCATTTGTGCTAGTCCATCAACAACAAAATCACACGGAATGGAAGGGTAAGGGATTTTTTTTTGACATTAATCACATTCAGTGAAATCCGTGTCCTCCACTTGCAGGTGCCACAAAAGAGCTCTGCTGCCACCTAGTCAGCCAGAGTGGCACCAGCACTTCGTTAAAATGAAAAGTGAAAAATAAAAGCTAACAAAAATAAATATCTAGCCTAAAACTACTGGACTAAAGTACATTTCACCTGCTTGCAAACCTGATTTTTCCCATGAACGGGAGGGTTTTTTCCTTACACTTAAGATATTAAACTTGTGTGATGACACAGAAAGAAAAGAACGAAGCAGCAGGGAAACACCTCATTTCTCATTACTGCCCCAGCAGCCACAGCCATAGCCTAGATGCCCGTTGCATGTGGTGCAATCCGTGTCCCTTTCACTCCCGAAGCAGGGACAAATCTCTGCCCAAAGGAGTCTACAGCCAGACTGGGAGGCGTCGAGCATCCTGAAGCACCCTGTTGGCATTCCCTGATCCCGCCTTCAAAACTGAGCGGGTTTCTTTGTTCCCGGCCCGGCAGAGCAGGGCTCCCACAGCAGGAGCAGCCGGGGGCGGGAGCCCGGGCAGCCCCCAGAAGAGGGAAAGGTGCCAGCGGGGCATCGGCTGCTCCACAGCCTCCCTCACCATGACCCAAAGACATTTTAAAATCTCCTCTGCAGCATCTTAAAAATACTCTTTTGGCAATGTGCTAGAGAACGACAAGCACTGGGAAAAGCGAAACTTGTGTTCCTTTTTTCTTTAAGTTTCTTTCAGAGCTCTTAATTCTAGCAAGTCCCAGAACCCTTGCGTGCTTTCTTCTGAAATAAATAATTTGAATGGAGACCCGGCTTGAGCTGATCCAGGCAACATCACCATCAATGTTTTTAATTTTAAAATTTTTTAAAGCAGTCAACTCTTTTCACAGATAGAGCACCAGATTCAAGAGATCAGGGCTTTAGCCTCAGTCTTAACATAAAATCTTGGGCATTTTATCTCTGCTTCCCATCACGGGCTTTGTTATCCTTGTCCTATTCTCTAACCTCTTTGGGAACAGATGTAGCACGACCATAAAGCGAAAGACTTCAACTGCCCATCTCCATTGGCGCCGCTCGGTGATCTAGTAATACAAATACATAATTAGTTGCCATGGCAAACACTCATATTTAACAGTATTGTACAGGGAAGTTCAAGATCATAAATCTGAGAACTACAATTACAAATAGAAACCCAAATGCTGTGAAGTAGTACCCAAAAGCTTATGGTGTTGTGATTGCCAATTACACTTCGCTGCTGTAAGCACGCTGCTTTTTGGCTGCTGCTAGGAATAAAAGAAAATGCTATCCAACTTTAATTCCAGTGATATTGGTTGAGTAGGATCAGTGTTGTCACCTGAAATCAGGTTGTAAATGATGTCTGGTTTTGTGTATACGATATTTCAGTCTTGTGACATGTTCAGTCAGACCATTATATACGGGTTAAAATACATCCTTTGAAGTAAGTGTACTAAGAACTGACAGTACGTGCTGTTGAGCCTGCCTGTACCTTTCCTTGTGTCTGCTACCTTCTGAAAACCCCAATAAAGTATTTTTATACGAGTCTTGCCAAATATTTTACAGTAGACAGGGTGTTGCTGGAAATGATAAAATCCAACTGAAAGCAAAACATCTATGGATTTGCCTGAGGAGACAGTTAAAGCCTGTACGTTCCACAAAAAAATAGCTCCTCAAACAGCTGAGTTTCTCTTACCTCTAATAGTCTGGCCACAGCAGAGGCCAAGCAGCTGTTAAAGTGATACTAAATCGGTTGCAAAAGGGAAACAGACCCTGTTTCATCATTCCATCACTCAGAGAGCCAGCTTTCTCCAGGAAGATTTTCTCGGACTCTGAAGCCGTGCCCACAACACTTGCTCCTGTAGCGCTTCCTTTGCCCCAACATGACACAAAAGTCTCTTTTTTGTACCTGTAGGACACACATCCCTCTGGTCCCCTGATTTCTTTCACCAGTCCTTGGCATGCTTGCAAATAAACGTTGATTGCATGCCATGTACTGCCACCAAAACGAATATGATGCTACAGGCAGCTACTGAAAACTCAAGGCAGATACCAGTTATTTAACAAAAATGAGTAAGATTACAGCATAACGCACCTTGCTGGGTTCCTTCCCTTCTCCCTTTTTGGGGGGCTTGTTTTTTCACAGAAATACCCCTAAACATAACGGAAAGCCCAGCAATCTCATTAGCACAGACGCTTTCTATTATTTTAAGAGAGAGGAAACCTAACAGAAAAGATAAAAGCTCACCTAAACAAACTCTCACAGCTCTCTGTGTTAACAGCTAAATCTCTGATAAACGAGACGTGAGAATACCTTCTGTACCGCGGGTTTGTTACTTCAGAGTAAACGAATGCACAAAGACTTTATCAATTCCTGTGCAAGACATTTGCCTGGGCAGGGACGAGTAATTGGGCTTTCTAGTAGAATAAAATAGGAAGATGACAGAGGAGAGTGGGTTGTTTTTCTTATTTCCTCCACATTCCAATACATGTCAAGAATGTTAAAACATTATTATGCAAGAACATCAGAGCTAAGCAACAGGGAGCACATACTGAGTTATTTTAGCAGGCTTCCCCCCACCACCACCTTTCTAGACATTTTCCCTTTTTAGAGCTTGAATTCATGGAAACAACTGTAAAAAAAAAGAACAAAAACTAAACCAACACTTTAACACTCCGAGCTCCAGAACTGGTTTTCCTGCACACCACGAGCAGAGCAAGCAGCCATTTAAAAAGGGACTTGCAACTGTTTAAATTCCAAACGTGACTTTTTTTCCCAGATAGTCTGAGCCTGCAATCTCAAATTCTCAGCTTACAATTAAGAATTTGTGTACTGAAGGCAATCAGCAGTTTTCCCCCTACAAACCCAGGTAGTGACTCTGCTCAACAGCTGTGAGACCAGCTTTAAATTTCAAGGTGACTTTGCAAGCACATGGGGTAGGAATTCCTCCCTTTCACATGTTCACAAGTCAAAGAGCTAAAGCTGTAAGCAAAATACCCAGTTTTAGGAGACTCTCAAAATTCCTAATTCTCACGGGGAGTTGGTGGAGATTGGTTTTGCTTTCAGTGATCCATAAGACCACGATGTACCTGAAAAGCACATGCCATCTGTGCAAGCACCGCACTTTCTTAGACATCATCTTAGACTTTCTAGTGACATCAATGTATTTCTGTATAATTTAAAACCCTAATGGTACTTTTCTCTGAGCTTTCACAATGCGCTTTCGGTCTTAAAGTCCTTTCCCCAACGCGTAAAGAAATGGATACATTTCACCGCGAGCCTTCTGCACAGCATTTTTATGGTCTCTGACCTCCATATGGGCAGAATTACGTAAACTTAGCTGGAAGTAATTTTATTCAATGGTGGATTTTGCAAGGAATACACTTATATTCCTTCCTGAAAGAAGAGCTCTTGCCTTGCCAAATAAAAAAGAAAAATAACTACTTATGCCTGGACATGAGGTCACACCTGAGCCTGGGTTTCACACTGAAAATGTTATAAGCTAGTTTGAAGTTTCAGAGCAGCTGATTACCAATTCAAATATGCTTAAAAGAGTATTTGAATTCTGCTGATTTCTAGTGTTCAGAATGCGAAGGTCTGTATGCATTTGGAAGAGGCAGGGACTAGGGAGCTTCTAGGCATAATCACACGTGAACTGTGCAAACACGTTACCATTAGGCAAGGCAGGGCTTCTTGGCCACTAGCCTAGCAAAACATCTGTATTTTTTGCTACCATGCCTGCTCCCCAAAATGCCCCATTCCTATTGTCTAGACATAAACCGAGCAGGCAGGACCTGTTTTCCAAAACCATGAAAGGAGACTTGCTGGAATTACGAATACGCATCAAATAGTTGTGGAAGCACACAGGCTTCCGCACAGAAAAGAAACCCGGCTATTTCCAGAGAAGTCTGCAATTTATGCATGGAGTGTTAGTAAACAAAGTTGGTGCAGCTGTAAATCATACCCAGGAGCTTTTTAAGGAAATGGGCTGAGCGCCTTCCCGTAAGACCTGTGCGGAGGTAATGCCAGTTCCCTTCCCTTAACATAAACCCACACTCCATTAATTGAAGGATGGAAAGGCCACCGTAACGAGGTCTGTGGGCCTGCATATCAATAAACTGTCAAAGAACATTTTTCAGCACAGCTACTTTCTTTGTGGCTCTGTAACGCTCCCTCCCTAATCACCAATAACGAGAGATCTCTTTACACAGACAGAGGATCTCTGCTCCCAGCACCCCTCCTCAGCACCCTTCCTCAATTACTGTTCCTTGTTTGTTCTCCCCAACCCGGAGTTATACAAATTGCTCCGTTGTTCCAGGGGCATCACCAAAGCTTCATTAGCTCAAGCAGGAGGCTAGAGAAGAAGAGAGAACACAAGAAGGAGCTTTTGTTGAAAAACACCTGTCTGGAATAATTAATGAGATTTTGCGACAGGGGTGGTCTTTGAAATTGGGAAGATGTGATTACATTTTGATTTGAAAGAATGCTAACGGTTTTCCTTCCATGTTTGTAAATGAACACTCATTTTCACAGCAGAACTTGGATGGGAAGACGGTAGGTTAGCATCCTTGCTAGAAAGAAGTTTAACAACACAATTTCTATGAGGGAGGATTCATTTTTCATAACCCCAGCTCCCATGCAGCGATACCAGCCCAACTTTGCAGTACAGACCCGATCTTGAAAGAGACCTCCTCCTCTCCACAGAGCCCGTTCTGCAAATAGATGGAACACAATAAGGAGCGTTATTATCTTTACTTCTGATGTGGGAATTGCAGGCAAGAATAAAAACACTTCACCAGCCACCCTGAATGAGCGCCACAAAAGGGAAAAGCGCTCTCCATTTCTACCACCACAAAGCCAGCCTTTCACACACGATTTCACACATGTCCTGGTGGACAGTGGGGAACTCACAGCACTTCTGTCTTCCCTTAACCTTGATGTAAATCGCCTCCTTTCCTCCTTACCATCGCACGACGTACTTTTCTGCCAATATAGTTGTATTTGCAGCATTAAGGAATTACGGGGTTTAGAAAAGCAACTAGGAATTCTGCAGGGTGAAAGGTATTACCTATAACCCGGTACCATCGTTTTACTGAGATATAAAACTATCATTGGCATTCACTTCAACAAACCCAACTGCTACCTGGGAGAGGAAGACGCGTACACACCTCAAAGGCAAGAAAACCCAGGTCCGTCCCTAAAATTCTCGTTGCGAGCTCAGGAATGCTGATGACTCATTAAATCAGCACCATTCTTATTGCTACAGTCCAGGATGCATGAGCATTACTTATTACTAGGTATTCACAAGCTCCACATTTTTACTCCATAATTTACAAGCTGCTTGCACAGTCTGGGCACAAAAGGGAACTAATATTTAATCCAATTACCAAACATTACAGGTAGAGCTACGTGCGCACATTTGTGGGGGGAGAACAAGACTGTTATTTTTCTATTTGTCAAATTCTACCACCTGTAACAATTTTTTAAATGACTCAGATGCACCAAGCAGGACTTTTTGTTGTGTTGTAAAGGCTTTTCTTCTACATCAAATACCTGTCAATAATTCCTAAGACCCCCTGCCATAACACACAAGGGTTATTATATATTAGAGATGGCAAGGAAAGGGTATGAAGGCAGGCGTTTGCGGTGCGTGTGTGTACAAACATCACAAGTGTCCCTCCTGTGCATGTAAATGCACAATTCATAACAAAAATAGAGTTTCTATAGGCAGACTGTGCCCACAACTTAGGCATCTGTTCTTTTAAGCACAAAAATGCATCTGTGACGTGACACTGACTTTTGAATGGTTTTTAACACAATACCCTAGGGTTTCGCAGCACAATTAACACTGAAGGAAAACTGATTGCAAAGTAGTTAATAATCTCAGTCAAGATATCTCAGAGCATTCACAAGCAAGCAGCTCTCTGCTAGAAGGGCAATGACAGTTCTGGCAAATTTTTTAGCCGTTAAGTAACAACTCACACACAGCTTTAGTCATTAGAAGCTGTTTATTGAACAACAAACAATAACAGGAGTTGCATATATAATTCCTTGAACATGAGGTTGCACGTACGCCCTGCAGCGTTCATGAATTGATGACGGATTGACAAAGCAGAGCAATTACCCTCCATTACGAAACTAATTTACACTCTAAGAAGCACAAATCTAATAGACCATTACAGCTAAAGCACTGTTTAGTATCTCTGATACAGCTTTGTATTCAAAATATAGAGGGATAAAATAACACGTATACTTGCATGAAGCTTATGTAGAGCGCTCCGAGAACTAGGAATTAAGCTGTTATCCAAGAGCTTTCATGAAAGTAACAAGTAAGAAGATCCTTTGCTGTTGCCATTAATACTTTTAATGGAGGTCGCAAAGTACTTTATGGGACTATATAGCCAGAAGAATGTCAACATATAGCTAATTCTAGAGTAAGGGAAAGACCGAAGTCAAACATGCATGGACGACTGCCATTGCGA
Organism: Larus michahellis; assembly: GCF_964199755.1. NCBI lineage: Eukaryota > Metazoa > Chordata > Aves > Charadriiformes > Laridae > Larus > Larus michahellis. Next base: position 2,407,928 of record NC_133907.1, on the reverse strand, counting down.
GTATACAGCAAGAAGATAAATTAAAATCTCAGCAGAGGACTAAAGCACCCAACATACCCTTTCTGAAGTTCTCAGTGGGAAGAACTCATGCAGACTGAAGTACGCACAACAGTTCATCCATTTCAGAAAGACAGAGCTGAAATCCCTTAGAAATTCCCCCTCAAAAATCCCACATGCTCCTGACCTCTGCGTCAAACCAACCACTTCAAAAGTTGTTTCCAAGAACATGGGTTTTATAGCAATTTCCTTTGAGAAAACTAGAAATACAACCGTCCTTCATTCATCTCGAGAGCCTGCCCCAGCTAAAGTAGCGAACAGAAAAGTAACAGGGAAATCAACTATTTAAGGTCATTATGATCAACATGTTTTCACCTCAGCAATTAATTCACGGCGTACTATTTGCTATGCATCACTTTCAGTAGAGTGCCCTTCAATCACAACTTATAAATAGAGAAAATTTCTAATCAATATTAATCACTCAGAACTATGGCATGACAACTTAGCAAATCAGCAGGCAGTACAACAGAATTGCCGCCTCCACACCAAAGCAAATAAAACAGCAACTTCAGTGAGCCTAAACGTAACTTGTACTACAGTCTCTGAAGATGTATTTGTGTGCCAACAGGATCTACCAAACTGCCCGAGAAAAACAGATATATTAACTATCAAAGACAAGAACAAGCATAAAATATTTTTTGAGAAAATCTGACCAAGTTCCTTCTTTATTCAGTTACATTTGTGACCCGCTGCAATTATTTTCTCCATTAATATATCAGCACTCAGGCTTTACTAGCACGAAAGTGGGAATAGAACTATTTTTTAGGTGGAATATTCACTAAAAGCAAATTTCCAGCTGCGCAACTGTTCATCAAGCGACCTGGTTAGTTAAATGTATTATTGGTTTTGTTCCAGACTAAATACATTAGGAAATTAACTTCTCCAGCACTAACTTAATTTAGTCTTATTATACAATTCTAGAACTGTTCTGTGTTGATCAGTTTCACGAGCCACTTCAATACATTTAATAAGCATTACAAAAATTACTATCTTTAGAGCATTTAATTAGTGATAATGTGTAAGAATTAGTAGCATCAGCTAATAAACTGTACGTTTCAGGCGGCAATTTTTTTTATCTACCAACAAATCAAGTTTTATTTACCGTGGAAAAAAAATCCTGAATGCCTTCAAAACCACCCCAGGAATTATTTTGAGTCCGCTCCCAGAATGTTCCTGAGCGCTAAAGGCGACTGCGATACCGCGAAGAGGCAGAACAGACATCGGCGGATTTTGTGGAGGGCAGACACGAAGCAGCACCCTGAACCAGGCATCTCTTCAGGGAGTCTCCTATTCCCGTGCTCTGCACACATTTAGGTGAAGTTCTTTGAAGCTACAAATGCAAATATGACATACGCGGTTAGCTGCAAGTCACGCTGGTACAACACACCTAGATTAAAAATAGTAGTGTTACAGGACTAGCACTACACTCCATTTTTTCCACATCCCAGGTCTTCCACCTTGCCAGAGTTCCTACATGACCATGCTGGAGTCCAAATCCAGACAGATTTAAATTCAAAATTGCTGAAATTCAGTGGGACGTAGGCTTTTCCCTGCCTGGCTAGATTTGGACGTCAGCCTTCTGTGATTCAGTTTCTACCAGTGAGAGAAGGTTAATAAATCACTCTCAAACATAAGGTATTGTAATATCAAAAAAAAAAAAGAAGAAGATATGATGTAAAACACATGAAATTTTCACCCCTCAAAGCCATTTTCCTAATGGCGATAAATTAGTTAATGAAGGTAGAAAATTTTGGTTGGTACAGAAACAGAGATGCGTTAGCTTACCAAAATAAACGACGTTTTTTACATCTATAGTTAGAGGGGCCATAAGCCCTTGCCCAGCTAGCATGGGATTTAATCCATAGCTTAGACGGGCAAGCTTCAAAACCACAACTTCTGGCACTGAAGTGATTAATGTCACCAGGTTTTGTTTTTCTAGACAGAGCTCACTGTCCCAGTAATTGTTTATTTGAACTACTGTCCTAAACTTCCATTACATGTCTGGTGTGGGGGTGGGTAAATGAGGAAAATAAACATTTTCTAAAATAATGCAGTAAAAAAATGTTGATTTAATACAGTGACCTTTTACCAGGGTATTTTTTTAAAATGTGATAAATGTGTGTCCTGTCTGGACAAAGCAAACTAGCTGCCCAAACATATCTTCCTGATTTGTAACAGAGGAAAACAACAGGAAATGAACAGCCACAAAACAGTACGATTTCATGAATAAGATAATCAAAATATGGATACTTCATCTGTAATATCACAGATGTCTTCTTGACAACCAGTGTTTTAGCAATTACGTGGCCTCATGCAAATATTTTCCTTCATAAGCATTTTCCAATTTTAGTGGAAGATTAATTTATCTCGATTTAGCCAGTGAATAGCTAACTTCTATCAATGGCTGATTAGTGCACCTACAAAGGGTGTTCGGGGAGGGATTCACATGTCGTTGGAAAACAGTGATGTTCCAGTCTCAATGATAATTAAGCACGAGGAACCAAATGTCAAGATTCAAATGAAAAAAATCTTTAAAGCTATGACCAAGCTTTTCCATATGCTAAAATCAATCCAAACCCCTAGATGTTTTCTAAAATATTGACTCTTACCTACACATTAATTGACTATCGATTTCTTCAGTTACAAAGACAAAAAGGCACCCGCTGAGGATTTGAAAAACAAAAGATAATTTGTTCTGCAGTTAGTTTTTAGCCTTGCTTTTCAATCAGTGCTAGTAAGTCTGGATGTGAGTGCATTTCTAAAGTGTGTATTTTAAAAGGTGATTTAGTCTGTATAAAACATTTCCAGCATATGTGAATAAGCACAAGGCTCTTCATGTTTTGTGCCTTATTTCATCCAATAATGATGACATAAAATAACAGCATTTTACTATACTGCAATGGTACATTCAGGTTAAAAAAAAAAACAACACAAAAAACCCGACTTGGGCCAGGGTCACCACTGCATTATGCCAGGGTGACTCCAATTAAAATTAATGGAATGTTACCAGAATAAAATGGATTGTAACAAAGTAACCAGCCATACCCATTACCTCTTACTGAAACTGAGCATGCAGACATGAGTTAGTTATTAAACCATAATTATACGGTTTAGTAGTATGGCTAGTCTTTTGTCTTTACTCATTGCTCAGGAAATACAAATATAATACACAAATACTTCCACCTCGGTGACATAACAGTATAGCAAAAAGCAAAAAATAGAGCTTAAGCAAGGAACGCACACTTCAAGGCGTCAAAGTCATATTTCATATAAACAAGGGCAGAGAAATAAAAAACAAAAACAAAAAAACCAACCTGTGTATAAGAAATCAGACGCTGTTAAGGCCTCCTTGGACAATTTTATTTCAATCAGGAAAGAGGAGGTGAAAAAATTACTCTCAGTGGGAAAATGAAGGGCAAACACAATCTAAATATTAAAACAAGGTTGATAAAAATCTCCCTGCCTTTGTCCTACCAGCTATGTTTTATGTCTCAGAAAAACGGGCACATACCACATAATAAATTTCAGAACCGCATAGAGAAAACTCGAGAGTGCAGCCCGAAGGTAGCTTTGTTCTATTATCAAGAGTTGCAAAATCATCCCGTATCATTATTGGCATACATATATAACCTCCCCTCCAAATATTAATAACTTCAGTCTTTCCAGACCTCTGTAGTGCAGGCACAATTAATCCCTATTTAACAAGATGGGGAAACTTGTTAACGGGGAACAGCACTGGAAACTGCAGTATGGAAGACAAATGGAAGAAAACAAAGCTGTTCTTCAAAGGCCAGGCACACATCGATATTAGGATGCAGTTTAGCGGTTTCAGGATTAAGTTTTAATTTATACCAGCCCTATTTTCACAATGGCGATGAACTTCATTATTAACAGAAGTGGTCCAAAACCGAATATATAACTTCCACAAGAACGACAGGGCTGCAGACCTATTGAAAAGATGCTGAGCTCCAAACCTATCCATTCTCCCTACACATGGTACTACCTCTCCCAGGAAGCCTCATCTCTTGGAACTTGTACGCAAGACAACAAACTCCAGGTTATGGGTTACAGTGTCCCCAAAAATAAGAGCTCCCAAAGTAAAGGTAATTTTGCTACTAGTAAAAATTCATTTTTACACAATAGTGGTGTTTGTAGAAAGATTAAGCCAAAGCTTATATTCATTGCCTTTTAATTCCCATTGCAGAATTAACAAACATTAGCATTCCAGCAGCCTGTCTGCTCCTATGTCTGTTCCACCTGCCGTTCAATTAATAACTCATTAAGTTACACATCTGCAACACACCTAACCTCCGCTCCCAGCATTAACCTTACATTACAGGTGGCAGCCAATGAGCCCCGTTAGCAATATCCTGTGGAAGACAAGACAACAAAGAAGTTAGATTGGTGTTCTGTGTCCAGTAGCTTGTACAACCATGTGCAAACTACGGCAAGGTCCCGTTCTACCAGCAGTAACATTTCTGGTTCATAGACATTCCTCTAATTTTGTGATTTGAATCAGTATTTAAAAACAACAGGTTACGAGATTTTAAACATGTTCAAGTCAGAGTACCTATTCACTTACTACAAATTTACTCAAAAATAAAAATCACTATGAAGAGGCTTAATAAATACGTGTACAATAGTGAAAAAAGTTTCCCTTGCAATGGAAAAAGAAACCAAGTGAGAACTGACACTTGTGGAAATGAAATGCCTTTCATTGCATTCGAGCAACTGGTGACGTACCACTACTTTACTATCCCACACCTAAGCATACGTATTACCAGAATGTACACGGGCAGGCATCACACAGCATCTGGCGTGGTGTCCTACACCTCCCGCCCGTGCCGAGCTCCCGAGCAGTGCTACCCACCGGGTGGAGGGGTGGCAGCCCTTGCTCTCCTCCCAGCATGGTCCTGCAGCCCAGCAGAACTACCAAGAACAACTTCAGCCAGGGCCTCATTTTTATTGCCATCAGGTCAATTCATTGCAAAAACGTTCTGATTCACCTTAAAACTTATTATGTAATACAAAAAAAAAAAAGTGCTTAACAATACCATATAAGTAAAGCAGCTTGCAAAATACACCATGCTTAAATGCACTGATCCAATGTTTTATTTAAAGCATGTACCGCAATGAGTCCTCAATATCCATGTTTTAAAAGTGTGATCCTTTTTAATGCTTGATTTTGCATTATCATTTCATTTTCTTTTTTGGTTCAATTGATACCACCTACACTTTCCAAGAACTTACAAAGGGGGAGGGAATTGCAAGTAAACATATAAAAACCCCCCACAATTAGCACTAAAATATTCTTGTAATCATGTACTAAAAAATGAATTCAAAAGATGAGTACTAGAACTGTAAAGTGCTAAACAAAATTATGGCTGAAGCTTCTCTAGGAAACATAAAATAGACTGGACTTCAATTTACATTAAAATAAAGCTTATTGTCAAAATAAGAAATAAAATCCCCCGTCTCTTTCATCTTGTCAACCTGAAAATCAAGAACATCAAAAGTTTCAGCAGCGGAAAGCAAAAGCTTGTTAAAGAATGTCATGCAGAAGAAAGCCATCAAAACTCCTCCAAAACCTAAAAGAAAACAAGCCAGCCCACCCCAACCCCAGACAAAACAACAGTGGGAAGAAATCCTATAGCGTATCATTCTTCTCTGAAATAATTCGTCATTCTCTCAACGTGATTTTTTTTTTTTTCTGTTCCTAGAGGTAAAACAGGTTTCCTTTGCAAATACCTTCTTTTCAGCAGAAACAGAGGTTACTCCTCAGTTCTGCACCTCATAATTAGAATGGGATGCAAGAGATATTCCTGCCACACTGGAAAAACGTGACCCAGGCTATCAGCTCCGATTGTGCTGGGAGCACACAGCCGCTCCTTCTAGCATTAACACAGGGACCTCCAGCACGAGGTTACTTCATTTGGTATAGATGTATATTGACTACAGTAAGTTCAAGTTCCTACAAGCAGTTGTTCCAACACTAAAGCTGGAGCTATTTGGCTATTTTCATCAACAGATGGAGGAGTACGGGCTCCCGTAAAGACTCTTTGAACCCTCCAAGCATGTGGTTAGGAACTTGGTACTGTCATCTCAGAACAGGTGGCCGAAATGTTAAGAACAAAGAAACCAATTATATGATCAATAGGACACTCTAACAAGCCATCTAGCAACCTGCTCTGCTTTTTGCACATCACTACATAAAATACGTTCCGCTCCAAGAACTGAGGTTGTGCAAGGACTAGAAAGTAAGGGTGAAAGCTCCTGTGAGTACAGAGGCTTTTAAAACAGCATCTGTCATTCTCGAAGACTGCCAAACACTAAAATACAGCCAGAGAGAGCATGAAGTATTTGTACATATCAAATGTTCTGCAGAAACAGAAACATTTGCGGAAACATTTGTAGGTATCAAATGTTCTGTTTTTTTTGAGGAAAAACAACAGTGAAGCCTAAAAAACCTGCAAAACCCAAACAGAAGGGCAGAACTGAATATTAACTTCTACCTAATTCAGTTCAGTAAATCCCAGGGATGAAGCAACTACAAAGCAAAACATGAGAGTGATTTTGGGATTTAATATTTGTTTTCACTTTTTCCTGATAATATTTATATCAATATCACTGCTTATAATGCATAGATTACTTTCCACACCTGATCGCAGCAAGAAATTCTCAGAATATGAATTTAGGAGAGGTAATTACCTGGTTTGCCCATATTTTTTATTTAATAATTCAGGCATTTGAGTTGACCTTGCACTTTTTCCAGAATAAAACCCTGCTGCTCTTCAGAATAACATGGGGCATGCACCTTCTTTCTTATATAGGCAAGGCCAGTTCTAATTCATAATCATAATCACAGAGCTGATCCCAGCACTGACAGAACAGGAGGGTGTGAACTGAGGTTTAATTTAGAAATTGAACAAGACTGCCCCGTTCTAGCCATAGCCAGTCCATTGCTCAGAAGCCTTTTAAGGATGCACCATTCAGAAGCATTAGAGATTAAATCAAACAAAACATGCACAGTGGAAAAAGCAGAGAGAATCATCACCTTCACTGCAGTGTATAGAAGTAAGTAGTTAGAGGCTACAGCTGATTTTTTTTTTTAAACCCACCAAGTAATTCCTACTACTGCTGATAGAGCAGAAAATAGTCAATTTTAGTTTAAACATAATGAAATCCTTATTTGTAAGCTAACAAAGCTAAACCAAAGACAAGAGATAGGTGCGTGTTTTATAATGCACCAAACTGTCCTTAAAACTTAACTAATGTATTTCCTGAAAAAACAAAGCCAAGTTTACAAACATCACATCTTCTATTTTATGATGGTGCTAATGAGTTTACTTTGTACTTCCTTGATACGGCAAAGTATGTGTAAGGTCTGTAATTCCAGGCTGCTGTCTTGGAAGGAAAGTTAATCCGCTTTAACAATCAAGAAACTTAAGTAAAGGCTCACAAACAACTGTTTCTCTTGACCATTTATTTGTATCTCAGCATTCCACAAGTCTGTTAAGGTCTCTTATGAAAAAGCTTGATAATATGTTTTGATAACTTTTGACTTTTCACTATTAAGATAACCATCTTTTACACAGAAAATAACCAGAGTATACTGAAGCAGCTCTGCTTTCAGCATGAGGAGACAGCAAAGAGCCACTCTTCAAAATGGAGATTTCTGAACTTCTAGAAAACAAAATTTAAGAACATTGTCCACAAAATTATGTAGGAAAAAAAAAAAGGGGGGGGCACAGAACTGTATTCTTCTTTTATTTGGAATAGCTAAGCCTTGGATTTCTCAGAACATTGCTTGAGGTTCCTCAAGGAAACTAGAGAAGAACTCAGAAGTTAGTCTCAAATGACTGTTCCCTGGCTACTTTATACAGCTACTTAGCTGCTGCCTGCATTTAAAGATAGTTACTTATTTATACTAACAAGGAAATAATTTCAATCATTAATTGAAGCTGTTTCATACTCCTCCTCCCTAAAAACACTGAGCAGCTGTGCCTCCTGAGAATTAAAAAAACCCAACAAACTAAAACAATCAAAACAGGAGAAAAGTTTAAGAGACAAATGAACGTGGTTATGGTATAAAAAACAGATAAACGTGGCACAACCTTATTTTTATTTTAAAATTTTTGATTAGTGAAAATTGAGAAGTCACTTCAGTTCAGAAAGCAAGCCAGCATCTTCTGCAGATCCTGAATTTCAGTCATTTCTACTAGATAGCATTCTCTTCAGTCCATAATTAACTACCTAATGCCAAACAAGACCCAGGTTTCCAATTCAACACCCGTCATGATTACAATTTTCAACTTTTGTTGTAGAACACCTGAGACACCTCAAAGATGAACAAACAAACAAATCTTTCCAATGCAACAGTCCAGAACAAATCCACATTCTGTGGCCCATGCATTAAAAAAAAAAATAAATTCCAAAACCAAACAAAACCACACAGATGCCATCTAATCAAATTACGACATTTTTTTTTCTCCTTCCAGTACAGTTCACAGTAGTTCTGGTTCCTACCACTTGACCGGGCTCTGCCCTAGCGATTGTTCTGTCTTCACATAAGTGTCATACAGTTCTCTTAACTGCAATAAGAGTTCCTCGAGGTTGTCTCCTGTCAATGCAGACAGTGCAATGACCCGGTCATCTGTCTGTTCTTTAAGGAGTGGCAGATTGATCCTGGACTGAGCAAGATCAATCTTATTCCCGATGACAACACAAGGCCTCTCAGACAATCCTTTTTTATATTGCTCCAGTTCATATTTTAAGTCTTGCAGCTGAATCCATGGCTGAGACACAGAGAGATCCACCACATATAAGAGAAAGTGGCAGCGTTCAATATGCCTTAGGAAGGCCATCCCGAGGCCCTTGTTTTGATGAGCTCCTTTGATTAAGCCAGGAATGTCGGCAACTACAATGAGAGAAATTTCACAGTGAATTCAACAAAACAAAAAACCCCAGTCTTTTACTGGCCAGTGCAAACACTTCTAGAATTAAATCTCAATGCATCAATATTTAAGCCTACCTCATGCTAAGTTTGGCTGCTATTATCCTTTAAAATCCCTAAATTTAGATTATTCCAGTGAGGACAGAATACAGAGTGCTACTTTTGATACTAAGAGCACATATAAATGAATCTGAAATGGGCTCTCAGCATTGTTTTGTTTGAAGTTCTTTGGAAGTAGCAAGAATTCTACAGAACTACTAAACTTCTGCAGCATTTCAAAGAATAAGACAGGTGACACAAACTGCTATCAAGGCACACACAATGTACTACAATCCTTACCTGCTACTTGTTCATAGTCTTGATAGTGGACAATGCCGACATGGGGATTTAGGGTTGTGAAAGGGTATGCAGCCACTGCTGGCTTTGCATTAGAGATTGCTCTCAAAAGTGATGATTTGCCAGCATTGGGAAAGCCCACCTGGAATACAAACACTCATTAAAGCCACAGTCGTAGATTAATCCCAATAAAAAAACACTATAAGCTTTTGCAGATGTGACAAGGTTCTTCGAGCATGAATATAAGAACATTAATTTTGCATATTTAGTTCTGAAAAGCATCCTGGTTTCCCTTTTTTGTTTCTCCTAAACCCTGTTTTATTTATATGTGTATTTTCTCATAACTGTTAAACAGATCAAATGTAGAAGGGTCCCCTTAACTTTTTTGTGCCATCTTAAGTATTTACTTTGTTCAGAACCAAATGTGTAAATACCATAAGATCTCTTTTACCCTGAAATAATACTATGACACTTTGTCCCGCACTTTCCATTTTATCTGTATTCTCTAACTCTGATTTATTATTTTCCAAATTAATACAGAATTGGCTTTGTCCCCGATTCAGTAACATAGTTTGGCCTGTAAGTAAAAAGAATGCCTACAAGTTTGGGATTTTACAGCTCTTCATAGCCTTGACATCAAAGAATTAAATTGAAACTTGGCCTTCTGGCAAGAATTTAAACAAACCTATCTCAGAAATAAAATTACTCTGGGATATCCAATAGTTGATATATGAAAGCTACATAGATGGTCAATAATCCCCAGATGAAAGTAGATCAAATCCTAAATTCTCCTACTTGCTGATGTCAGACACTCTGAATTCTTGAGGAAGTGAAGTACAGAACAAATTCATCTCAGATTTCCAAATTAGTGCCAAAGATGTGAGAAGTAAACCAGAGTGTCCAGCTGGTCAGAGAATTAAGTGTATTGATCCACCAATGATAACTTTTTTCTCAGATGCTAAATAAATTCACAAAGTTCTGCTAGACCAGACAGTTATTCTGCAGTTGTTGAACTACAGCAAGAACTCTTTGCAGCAAAGCATAATTTTAACTGCTTTACCAGCTGGTGTTAAAACATTTCCATACTTAAAAATGAAAACAGCTTAAGCCCTAAATTGACTTAGCATTCATGTCTAAATAGTATTTTCATTTCAGAGGATGCTAAATCTAGAACTAACAAAGTCAAACGTTTAGTGTCTGTAAAAAGAGAAATGTAAGGATGAAATAGAAGATAATTTGAATTTTACCAATTTTATTTTTTTAAAAAAACAAGAAAACAGGAATTAATTTAGAAGAACTCTCCATACTGTTCATCTGCAGAACCGGCAGACAAAGCCTGCTGTACATCATCAGTCAGTCTATTAATCACTGATGAATCTTGCACATCGCTTTCCTATACATAGTGTTGATTTTAGCGAAAGTAGGATGACATCAAGTAGCAAGAGAGTGACAGCTCTGCAAATCACTTTGGATACCCTTCTACCAAGTAACAGCAAGAAAGCACTGAGTTGCATCTCTAAACAAGCAAGCCAAAAGGCTAACAAAAATGTTATCAAACATTATTTCTTCAGTCAGTCAAGTGTCATCCTACAATGATTACCTGAAGAACCACAGCAACACTCACCAGTCCCGCATGAGCTGTTGTCTTGAGTTCCAGATGGAGGACCCTTTCCTGACCCGGCTCTCCTGGAGTAAATAATGTTGGAGCTCGGTTTTCATTGGAAAGAAAAAAGCGATTACCTTTCCCTCCAGCTCCTCCATAAGCTGCAACATACTCTTCACCATGTTGAGTGAGGTCAGCCACAACCTTCCCATCCTCTTTAACCAATGTACCTACAGGCACCTTAAAGTGAAGGGAGATAGAAGCATTACACTGCAGTCCAAAGTCTGCAGCAGAGCTGTCTTCAGCAGATCCTTTACCAGCAGATTTGTTGAAATTTAATACTCTTTATTCTCAATCTGGGGAATCCCAAAAGAGAACTGGACTTCATGAGACTCAGTTTCTGGACCTAAATGGCACTGTCAGACATTTACACTTCATTGAAATGTTAACAGTGCTATAACTCTCTTTCTCTCCTTTTATTCAAAGAAGGCTAAGCACAGTAGTGAGCTAAGAAATATTGTAGGTGTGCACCAAAACAGGCATGTTGAAGAAAAAAAAATATGAAAGAAAAAAGTCTGCTCCTATTTGAGAAGTTCTGTGTTCTGACTGCTCTAGGCATATGAACCCTAGAAGTAAAGCAAATCAGAATTGTATTTGTTTTGGCAAGATGTACCTTCCAAAGAAGTCTAATTTTTCTTTTACAAACAACTTAAAGCAGCTTGACCTGCCTGTGTGCCAACCAGCACCGTCTCAGCAGAGACAGCACACAAGGCTCCCTGAAAAAAAGCACGAGATTTTCTCACAATAAGGTCATCCAGCTTGAAAATCAGCCATGTTAATACAAAGCTAACACACTAGCACACAACCTAAGTTTACCTACTTTAACATACATGTATGCACCATTAGCTCCGTAACAGTTTTTGCTTCTTCCTTTCTCTCCATGAAAACCCTGATAGAAGGGGAGGACTGAAGAAAGTGATTTCATTTGCCGGTCAGCTGTAAAGCAAAATACGCATATTTTAAACTCATTGTGTTAGTACAACAGGCAGAGAAGAACAACCTTTTGACTGTTCTTTCCCTTTCTGAATGTTGCATGAATGCATATCCTATTTACTGTCTAACAATAACATATCAGGGAAAACTAATCTTAATGTAAGTCGTGATGAAGTTTATCTGCCCTTACTTAGGTTTATTAACCATGCGCTTCATTATGTGGTAATTCCAAAATCAACCATTCCAAAATACTCTGGAAAATTCATTTGCTAAATTAGAAGATTTTGCAGCAGGGTGGTGGCAGACGCAGCTTTATCCATCTCAAGAGTAAAATTTGATCAGATCCTAGCCTTATCACAACATAGTCATGCACCTGCCACTAAAATGTCTGCAAAATATCTTGATTTTCAAAATGCTTTCTAAGGCTGTCAGTGTCATTTCTGTCCCTGTTACCACAGCTCAGGACAAAGCTTAAAAAGTAAAGACATCTTACACAGAAAGAACCATTTTAACATTTTTGACATTTACCAGCTCCCACCATACATACAGTGTGCTGTGGGATTGTTTTTGCTGGGGGGTGAGGTGTTAAGTGATAAAACAACAAAAAACAAAACAGATTTAGTGACTCTTACCTTTCAAAATTACATGACCCCCATCACCTCCATTTCCACCATCAGGACCTCCAAATATTTTTCTGGGTTCACTATAAAAAGAATGACCCCCTCCTCCTCCTTGTCCTCCAACCACACGCACTTTACGGTGATCCACGAAATAGCGTGTCTGTAACAAGGATGGGTTTTGTACCCTTTAAGTACAGTTTATCAAGAGTCACCTTCCAACAAGTTGACTGTTATGCAAAACTCAGTAATATGCAGACCTGCTATGTCACAATGAGTTCCATTCAACCGCAAAAAAAATAAAGAAATCAGAACTCTGCTGTCATTCACAGATCACATAAATACAGCATACTAAGTATAATATTAAAGAAAAACAGATTTAATTTTTCAAGTATTTTTAGGAACCCCCTTAAAGGTACCTCCCTGAGGCTATGTCGATATAACCTAATGCAGCAGGTCAGATGCCTAAAGTGCCAAATTCACATTCAGGGAACTAATAACAGGAAAAGTATCCTTTTAATAAATTTATATAATGCTGACAGGTAGCTCGAGAGGGCTACCACACGATAAGCAAAAGTCTCTCAGTAACTGTGTTCCTACTCATGAAAACAAAAATTTAAAAAAATTATATACATAAACATTTTCCTTCTTTAAATTGAACTGGAATTTGCAGAAAAGACATAGTACATGTATGGCAGAGATATTCTCACACAGACTCACACTTTCTATAACAGCTGATGAAATCAAGGCAAACTTCAACCTTCCAACAATCAAAAAAAGTATTAAAGACAAAGAATATAAAGTATCTGCAAACAAAGTAAGCACAGGAATTCTTAACATATGCCACAACCTGTTGCTCAAGAGCTAAAAAAATATAGTGTCAAGAGAATTCCAGATCTTAGCTCTATTTCTGACACTAACTTCTAAATACCTTACTTCTGGCAACTAATTATGCTGCACTACGTTTCAGCTTCTCTGTCAGCAAGGTTTGATGATATTTACCTATCTCCAGGAATTGGGCGGAAATCCCCAAGGGAAGGTATTAGAGAAGTACATTCATACAGGCAGCTGAAATTGTTTATGTATCAAGAATGAAAAGAGAAAGCATGACCTTGACTGTGGTAACATTCAAATTCTGTCAATTACTAGGGGACTTCATAATGAGAATGAGAAGGGTCACTTCAATTAAATAGCCCAAACAGTATTGGAGGGAGAAAAAGTCTTATTAGTATTATGATACCAAAATGAGAAACTGAAAAAAAACCAAACCAACCTTAACTCTTGATTATTAAAGTTATACTACGGCCAGTAATTTCTTAAAAAGCCTCTTTTAGAAAAGTATTTGGCACCCCCACACGGCGAGACAGGAAACTATCGCTTTACATGGGAAGTAATTTATTGATCATTAGAAAATAAGGTTTTCCCTAAACGCGCAAAAAGACTATGAAGAAAAAGTTCTAGGACCTTGCAGTTTCTCTGACATAAAGCACTGTCTGTTTGGCAGCCGGCTACTGTGTAAGACTATAAAGCCCGTGAGAAACAAAACGGTATTTTAGCTTTAAATCTACACAGGACCCTCTACTTTCCCGACCTATGGGTGCTTCCAGCCGCGGCTCAGGGCACCCGTACGGCTCCTGCGGCCTCTCCGAACACCGGGAACGACACACGACAGACTTATTTCCTCACTGTTCACAAACTTAATCCGATTTTAGAAAAACAGTCCCTCACATCAGGAGCACATACGCGATGGCTGTCAGGAGAGCACAGGAAGGAGCGGGTAAGCTGTTCCCTGAGGCGCCTGGCAGGTTACCGCCCAGCAAGGTAACCCCACTGCCCACCGACAGCTCGTTTACTTCCGGACTTACCAGTTTCCTTTCCGAAATGACTCTTTTTTGCCTCAGCCGCCTGTTCTTTGAGAACTTCGCGCAGCTTGTGGAGAAAGTCGGCTGCCGGCCCCCCGCCGGCACCGGCCTGAGGAGATGGAGGAGGGCCGGCCTCCACGGGGCCCAGCCACCCCGCACGGCCCCAGCAGCTGCCGGGAGGGCCCGGCACAGCGGCAACATGCCGCTGACAGCAGCCGGCAAGGCCCGGGCGGCCAGCAGGGCCCGGCACGGCGGCAGCATGGCGCCGGCAGCCGCCGGGACCGACCGCCCCGCCCCGCCCCCGGCCGCGCGCAGGCGCAGTTGCGTCGCTGTGGAGAAAGCGCGGGAAGCTGCGCCCGGCTTCCCCTCAGGCAGCGGGGCCGTCGTCGTGCCTCACAGCCGCCGCTGCAGGACTAGCGTCGATCCCGGGCTCCGCGGTACGCACAAAGTCTGTGGTACCCGTGAGGGATGAGTAGAAGAGCGGTACGGGGAGCCGGGTTTGGGATCCCTGACTCTCAGGGGCCTGCTGAGTGTCCTGCCTGCCGCGGTCTTAGCAGCGCTCGAAGTCGAAGCTGGGCCTGGAGCTGGCTGCGGCATCTGAGGTAACACAGTGCCGCCCGTGGAGCTCTGTCACTGACCCACAGGGGTCTCTGCCTCTTGAGGTGTCTCCCTCGGCTGCTTGAGAAGACAGTCTACCCCTCAGCCCCTTGAGGTGTCTCCCTTGGCCCTTGAGGAGCCCTGCGCCATCAGTCCACCTGCCGCATGCCTCCCCCTCCGCGCTGTGAGGTGAGCTCTTACGTACACACACCCACTCTGCGCACACACAGCGTCTGATCTTCACACATCAAATAACTGGAAAGCTGAGACCAGCTTTCATCATATGTAATTATCTATGAAATGTATCAGAAAAGTTGGGGAGAGGGTGCAGCTCAAAGGAATCTCCCCTTGTCTGTTGTTTCCATTCAAAAGTCCGTGTCATAAGAAAAGTACCACCAACTTTGTTTTCAGATAATTTTTAACCTAAACAATTTTCAAGCATTCTGTATTACAAAACAGAAAATGATACAACTAATGGAAGAGGTCAAAATGCTGGCATCACTTTGTTTCCACATTAATACATAAAAATGGACAACACATTAAATAAACATTTTGTTATTAACAATTATAAATATTAACACCAAAAGTCATGTATAAATTAGGAAATAAATGTACAAACTATTTCAAAGTGCTCTTTCAAATACATTATATACACAACATTCAAGAAGTTCTTAATGTAAGACATTTCAGATTGATGTAATGTTGCTGTTTCATTTTAAGTGTTGTTCATATTCTCTCAAAAGTATTTCATCACTTTCAAAAACCACATAAAAAGGCATAATTCCATGCTGGCAAAGAGCAATATTGCATTCTTCTGACTACCTGTATTATTAATTTATTGTAAAAAAAACCAATCTTACTTCCTTTCTATTCCTTGCTATTTGAGAGTACTTATTTATATGAAAACACCAGCAGGGAAGATGAGAGAAATGTGAATGACTAAAAAAAAAGGTCTTCTATTTTCATCAGTAATTTAAATTGTTAATGTAGCAAGGGCAGTGCTTGGACAACATTTAATAGTAAACTCTTAATCTGTCCAGTTAAAGACTTTCCTCTACAGAAAAAAAAAATAATGAATTGAGAGATCTCTTTTCCTGGTGGTCTCGGTTTTTCAAAATATAAAGTACTAGAACTTGAAATCCCATAAATACACCATTTCAGACAAAGAAAAGGAGAAAATCCTACAGAGGATGTATTTACTCTATATTGTAAATTTGCAGTTAATCGCGTATTAAAAAATGCTTATGGAGTATAGTCATCCTAGCCTTTTGCCTCAGAGAAGTTTCGTATTTTGTTCAGCGCTTCTATAAGCACTTTACAAGTGCTTTTTTCAACACTTTATAAGAACATATAAAACTGAGTTGAAGTGACTTACATTGTTCATACTGGCTTTTACATACCACTAGTTTTTATTTCTAAATTCTCCCTCTATAGGTATTCTTTCACTGGTTGACCCCATTAATAGTTCCCCTCTCTATATGCATAATATTGTTTCACAATTAAAGCTGAATTTACTTGCTTATCTGCAATAAAGATGGATTTTTTTCCTTTTACTTCTGACCTATTTCTGTCAAGCTACAAGAGAAAAATAAAAGTGATGGTGAGCTGTGAGAACAGTCAACCAAGAGATTTGACAATATTTATGGTTACAATGCTTGCTGGAAAATCTGAGCAGGGGCAATGGAAGAATCAGAAATAAAGAAGGATGCCAGCCACCTGCTTGCAAAATTTGGCATGAAAATGTATATGTGAGTTATAAAATTTGGAGTAGTGTTTTTAAGACGAGTTTTGCCAGATGTTTTTCTCAGCTAAGCACAATATGAAGCAATATTGACATCTAGTAGGCTGACACTGCAAATTTCAGAGTTCTCTTCTATTTTTCTTTCCACAATAAAAATACTTTAGTTTACATGGATATATAAAAGGTGCTGCTTGTGATTAACATTTCCTTGAATATAGGTTTTGATCCTCTTTCTGTACCTTTTACAACAGAAATGTGGATTTATGCAGATTACTGAATTATAAGACTTGGGTAGATAGGTAGGTATTACAGAAATTGCAGTTAATTTTATTTTTTATCATACAGCATAGAACTGTCTTCACCTAAGGAATGTATCCATCCCCTTATTCTTACAAAGTAAAGTTAAGAGCCATGGATTTCAGAGGCTGGCAGGTAATCTTCAATGCATTCAGTTAAAAACGATCAATAACTTACCACGGGATACTTCGTCTGGACTGAGATATGACCGAATGGCTTTGTATTGAGCCAGACTGCAGAATAACCTGGCTGTTTTCCAGAATGGGCACAACTGTGATCAAATGATCCTAAAGCTATTTAGAAACATCAAGAATGGGGTGGGGTGGGGGGTAAATGAAAAAACTTCTGCATTGTATCAACATACAGTACTATACACACTACCAAATATCAAACCATTAAAGCATTGTCTTGTTACCAGTAGTGCACTGCTTCATATCCAGCATGAAATGAACACTGTTCACATACAGACGCTGCTTTGTGCTAAGGGGTAACCAACATATTACAATTAATCAAAACTGCCTGTACATCCAGTTCAAAAGATGGAGATACTATTGAAATGAATCTGACACAGGATCGTATTCTCTTATTGCTGATAATTTCCATATTGTCCCTATAAAAAAGAGAAATAAAAATGTTGGAGGATAATATATCAGAGTTTACAAACAATGAGTTAGACAATTTCTTTTGGTCTATGAATTTTGAAAGACCCACTGAAGTATCACCAATATGTCTCCACCAAATTATCAGATAGATTTATATGCGGAGCTAACAGCTAAATCTGCTTTTTCATAGCAGAGGTTTAGACAACTTACCTGCTCATAGCCATAAGGCCTCTGTTGCTGAGCGGATGGGCCTGTCTGAGAAGCTCTGTAACTTCCGTATTGCTGCCCCTGTCCCTGTTGGTAGCTGGAATACTGTGAAGAGGCTCCCTGTGCAGGACCTGAGAAGGCAGTGAAATCTATTAATAAGGCTTGGTTTGCTAGGGGGAATTCTTATGGTTAACATAATGTAAAACATGCTAGGAACAACGTAAGCTCTGCAAGTATGAACTGTGAGTAAATTTTGCCTCAACCTCCCCTCAAGCTTTACACTAGAAAGCGTTAATGCTAATAATGATCTAGTTGCAGCAGTGTAAACTTCAGGTTTTAAGCTTTGTGCAGAAAATGTGATACACTTTTAAGTGATTTGTCTCCCTGAAATCTATATTGGCACAATTCAATTATTACCTATATGCAAGCTACCTGGCCTTTATTTTAGTAACAATTGCACGTTTAACTTATTTACTGAGGCTGTGCCACCATAAGCACTGCTGACCAGGCAGAACATAAGCAATTTCTTGCGTATAGAGATGCTTTTAAAACCCATGTAAATCAGACACACAACTGCACAAGGATATTGATTTCCTTTTATTTGGGACTGTATATAGACTGCTGTATGCACTTTTTAGCATTATTGGTGGATTTTTGTGAAGGAGAACCTTTAAAAAGAGGAGGCCAGATTTTAACATCATAAACTGAATTTCGTGTTTCATTTCACAGAGTATGCCTAGTTTGAGTAGTCCAAACTACTAGTACTGCAGAGTCAGGTGTTAATAATTTAATTAAATTTTTAGGCATGTAGGTTCTACTTCACGAGAACTTACATTTCGAGAATGCGTTTGCTGTTTATATCGACATCAATTTATCAAGTTTGGTTAACATTGCCAGTTCAAGGTCAATACCATCACATCTGGGAGATCCACCAGAAATCCCTTGCCTTGAAGCTAGGATTCAGATTATTCCAATCTCTCCAGACCCTGTTTTTGTACTAAATAACCCGAAATGGTTTCTTTCTCCTAAAGGCTGAGGATACATACAAGCTGCCTCCAATTGGTCAGAAAACTCAGACAGCCATCAAACTCAGATTCTTTTGATGACAGTGGGCAACTCCGCCCCTGGTGACCTGAAGGGTTCAAAAGCATGTTCAAAGCACTTCTACTTTTTTCCTTTCACCTCAGTCCCTCACCAAGGAACAAAACCCCGATGATGTTGCAAGAAATCTAAGTGAGAGAGTAATGATTCTCTGGATTGTTGATGTTATTTTTTCATGTCAGTTCAGAACTATTACATGTGTAGGAGGCCTGAGAATCCAGGCAGTCACCTCTTGCCGTCACTTAACAGGAAGTCAACATGAGGCAAAAGCGTGTTTTCTAACTTTCTGGCTTTCTTTCCAAAGACAGTGGGATGCAAGATGCTAACATAACAGTATGGAAGGCAGTGCTATACTAACGTATCTTACTGCCCAGAATCCCCTTTCATGCTATGCTCTGTGGCTAGTTTTGGTACGTGGATGTCCAGGGTTAATCAAGGAAATAGTTTACAGTGTAATTTTAGCTTGGCAATGGAGGCGTCAGGATGAAGTATTGCAAAAACTTGACTGGTCAGTGACAGTTTTCTTACCATAGCCTTGCTGTTGTCCTGGGTAACTTTGTTGATTTGGGTATTGCTGCTGGGAATATGTTTGCTGTTGTGCAGCTCCCTGTTGGTACCCTGCCTGCTGCTGGCTGTACTGAGAATTTCCTAAAGAGGGAAAAATTGAAATAGTTTGGTTAGAGATGAAGCAGGTATTTCACTGTACATGCAAATCATAGGAAAACAAAGAAGCCTTGGTCTGGAACTCATAGATGAGTACTCTTCAGAAACAGATGTTTACATTTTGCCTGTCATGATGAGTTTATTTCTTCAGTGATTTTTAGTTGTTTTGAACAGGAGAGAGTTGTTTATTTATACACATCACTAAACAGGCAAACAAGCAACCTGTTCCCCAAAGGATTTTTTTTAGCCCAGAAGTGTTTCAGAAGAAAAACACAGAGTCGCAGAGAAATTGCAAGTCATATTTTACATTTTTGTAAGCATTTCATTAGTATTTTAGGGGATTAGAACTTTGCTTTACAAAGATTGCCAGTGCATTTTCCTACCTCCTTCATAATAATGTTGTGTAGAGTCGTCAAACGACCTGTCATAGCTCTGCTCAGTATAGGATGACTGCTGATAGGCATAATCACCATGTCCTACAAGGAATTGCAAAGATTTATCAGGTACATTATTAATATTACTAGAGATATATTGTTGAATACATATATTATGAAGCTGCTTATACACAGAGATGAGGCTAAGAGGAAGTACAGACCCCTTAGATAGAAAGTTGAATACATGTCAAGGAAAACCATACCTATAAATAAATCTCTTGCATTTACAAATCCAAACTTGGCTTTGTGCTCCTTTTGAAGCAGTTTGGATAGCAGGATGTGGTGATGTGTGTGTTTGTGTACCAGACTCTCATGCCCTGGCATTAGAATTTTCTAGCATTTAAATTAAATGAATCTTAATGGATTTGCCACGTCCTTGCATGTGGCAGTCATGCTGGTCTACACTTCAGCAGTATTACAGTGACTACAGCTCAGAGGAATTACCATCTGGATAATATTGCTGATTCATAGGTTCTGAAGAGCCTTGTCCATGACTGTACTGTTCACTGTAATATTCTTCCTGACCCATGTACTGCTGCGAGGAACCTGCGAGGCAAAGACAAGAGAGAGCAAACTGAGCCCGTACGCTCCTAAGGGATGTTTTTTTCTTATCTGATTTTTTTTTAAAGAAAACAGTGTTTACATCAGGATAAGTAAACAAGCTATGTATGTTGAGAGCAGTTTCAAAGATGTTTTGCTCACTAGAAAAAGGAAATAAATTTGTATTCTCAGAACAAGCTGGCTGAAACTGAAATTACACAACGGTTGGTAACATGTCCTAAAACCATTCACTTCTCTGGCAATACCGAAAGTAATGTCTACATTTCATCTACTAATTGGAGTTATTAGAAAGCACAGGAATATATTCCATGCTCAAGAGCACAGACAGAATTAAATATATTTTAATTAATGTATTAATTTTTTCTTAGCAAAATTCAGTTTATGTTAGAATCAGTCTAGCAGCTTTATTACCTCTTAGAACTTTTTCCAGAGAGATCTTAGAGCATGGTAGTTATCCTCTGGTGTTTTCCTTTCCTTGGCCTAATTTTTCGTACTAATTGCTGGCAAACTATATCTTCTTTGCAGAAATGTGTTCCTTGTTAACTGTGCCATGTTACGGCTGATCCAATACCATTTGAAAGAACTGAAAAGATTCCCAGTGGCTTGAGTGAGCTGTATGTCAAATTGTTCATCTTTTCTTTAGAGATATATGGTCCCTTTTAGACAGAATTATTTTTCTAAACACCTGAAATAATTAAATAGATAAATCTTGAAAATAGATTAAAGTTCATCTGATTGTCATGATACTTCCACCATTCGAGATTTCCTCTGTTCCCAGATGAGATTCCCTGCTCA
This sequence comes from Larus michahellis, assembly GCF_964199755.1. Taxonomy (NCBI): domain Eukaryota; kingdom Metazoa; phylum Chordata; class Aves; order Charadriiformes; family Laridae; genus Larus; species Larus michahellis. The sequence goes on along the minus strand of NC_133907.1, from coordinate 2,386,509 downwards.
TAAACGTGACTTGGAAATTTTGTTGACTGACTTACCCCACAGGACAGACTGCATACCATCAATCTAATAATAATTACATCAATAATCTAGTAACAGATTTTACCTTGCTGTGAAGCTCTGTAAGGGCCCATTGGTCGCTGACCCATCATGCTGTTGCCCTGGTTGCTCTGGCTCATCATGGCAATGGAGGACTGCCCCTGGTAATGCTGGCTGCCTCCTTGCGCCGAGTTGTAATGCGACGTTGCTGCTTGCTGGTGCATCATGGAGACTACAATGTACATGGAAAACACTGTTTTCTAAAAGGATGTGATAGTTCTCTCCCTACTCTCTTTGGAAGCAAGTTAAAACCTTCAACTAGCATGCATCCTGATAATTCTGTGAATTTTCCACAGGGGGAGATGTTTTCCTACTCCATGTATTTAACTCTTCTGCACTGTAATCCAGAAAGGATGTTATTATATGGTCAGTTCTTGCCATTTGCTTCAGTCACACATTTAAAAATACATCTAGACTTGATTACTATTAGTTTATTTAAAATAATGTAATCATTATCACAGTAGGATTAAAGAAAGATGTAAGAACTGATGCTTGTTCCTCTCTACCTCCTGGCTGCATTTCTTTTCTAATCAACTCTTTCTTCTACTTCCATCTTATTATATACCTGATGATTACACAGTTTAAATAAACTGACATTCTAGGATTTCTTTGATCCCTAAATTTCATATTGTCGGAAAGAATTATTAAGCATTGGGCATCCCATTCAATACTCAGTAGCAAACATTTTTGCAAATTAAGAGATCAATTCCAAGTTGTCAGCTAGTCTCTCTATACGCTGCAAGCAGTGTGAAGTATCGATAAAATAACAAAAAAGGGGTAGTAATGTACAAAGAGTAAATGTGTAATGCTCTTCGGCAGGCCATTTCAGCTAGGATAAAGGTGCTTCTCCGATCCCTCCCACGGCTGAGGGATTTGCTACCAGGGGCTATCAGATCGTGCTGCTGCACTTTGAGCTCGCTCTCTTTTCCCCAACTCATCGCTAACCATAGCAAGTCCGTGTAAATTAAAGCAAGTTCTGAAACTGTTCTGACTTACACTGGTGCCTGGCACCTTGAAATTCAGAGATGTCTTAAAGCTGTCTGCTCCTCTTGTATGTTTGTCGCTGTCTACAGAAAATATTTACAGAACAAATTCATGTGTGGTAAACCTCTGAGGTCACTGAAAAGTCAAGTTGGCCCAGAAGGAGGAAGAGGGAGTTTACCTGGATTAGACTGCATGTTGATGTTTGTTCGAGAGACATAATTGCCTATTGACCCCTGGCCTTGCATTGGCACATTCTGAGATGCAGGCACTGTATGGCTATAACCAGGCCCAGTTCCATGACTGCTGACAGTCATACTCAGAGAGGTCGTGGGCATAGTGTTCTGGCCTGACTGCTGCATAGACACGTGATTAGGACCTAGAAAAATTAAAGAGAGCAACAAGAAAATCTGTGCTATTATTGGCAACGTACAGTGAGCATTAAAGCCCTCACGGCCTTTCTAAAATACCTTATGATAAGGCAAAACAAAATAAAAAAAATCCTCATTATTAAAATTCTCTGTTATCTACAGGCAAATTAAAACTGCCTACTGCACAGTTAGAGTGATCCCCCTCTTCCTGGCAGCCAGATCCAGGCTGTACAGAATTGCAGACAGGAAGAACAAAACCAGCAGCAATACCCTACAACCAGTTCCTCACAGGCAGCAGAATTAACAAATGCCAGTAATTACAGATACTTCAGAAAATACATGGACTCTGGAAACAACCCAGCCTTCGCAAATTTGTCCTTTCCTTCCTCCTGTCCTGCTGGTGATTCCTCTTCCCACCTCACACAGATGGTGACAATGGGAAGACTGAGACTTCACACATTGCTGCACCCATCAGTTCCTTTATAACCAACCAACCTTCTCAGCTGGGGCTTGTGAAGTGCCGACGGACCCTCTCCTCAGAGGACAACCTCGTCTCTCCCTCTCCTGAAGTTTGACTTGGCTCCTCAGACTTTCGGAAGATAAATTTTCCAAGTTACCATAATAATCCCTGTATTCCCTTTCCAAAATCACCATATTTAATCATCAGACTGCTACAATTATACTCTGGGTTTGTATTAGCCTGCTTACCTGTCAGTACGCTTATTTTTTAAAATTCTATTGCTGTTGGGTAACTAAAATTGGGGAGAGTCTGGCTCTTATTTTTTGTTGTTTGTTGCTGTTAATACTTTTGTGAATGAGTTTTGGAAAGTTGTTTTCATTGTGTATTGTTACTGTCTAAATTGTGATAATGTGTATTGTTGTCTATCTGAATTCAGCTGTATTGTTGTCAATCTAAATTAATTTAGGTAGAATGGAAGACATGCAGAATCTCCAGAAGAGACGGAATTATGTTGTGATGTTTAGATAATGATATCTTAATTCACAGTTATTAAGTGTATCTACAGCCTCTGAAAAACGTGTCTAATTCTCTTAGTACAAGCCTCATTAATTACTCTTAATGGTATTTATAGACATCAAAATGAGAAAATTTGCTGTAGATTATTATATTTTCCTCTGATGGAGAGATGCAAGCAGCATTTTCAACACGAGATAAAGAGTCAGCTCTACTTAATTCAGCAGAGCCAGGTCAATATACCAGAACAGAGATCTCGCCCTGTGTTTTGCTCCAGTTTTTGTATGTCTTGCAAAGCTGATACTTCTTGTGCAACACAAGACCACCTGGTGTTTGAATGGAGCTAGCAGCTGCTTTGAGTGAGAGATGGAGTGAAGCAAGTGTTGGTAAACCTTGCCCTGTTTGCGTGGGAAAACTTAAGAGAATCTTGGCCCTCTTCAAAGCAAAAAAAAAAAAAAAAAAGCTTCGGCTACTTTATGTTTGTAAGGGAAAATATGAAAGCATGACCAAAAGTGTTTAGATAAAAACACTAAAACAGTAAGATAAATACAAAGCACTGAACCTCTTTCATACTTTCATGAACCTAAGGCAGTTGGATTATTCTTTGAAAGGCCTCATTCATGATTTCCGAACAGTTAAAATTCTCAGTTGGGCCCAATTCTATCTGGAGGCAGCTGAGTTTCCCTGGTTGGTTCATGGAATCTATTGGGTTTCCCTGCAGGGCTGTGCCATGAAGAATCACTGGCTTGTGGATGGTGGACTACTTGAAATCTCAGTGGGTTGGGTTGTTTTTTAGCTTGTCCCCATCAACAGAATTATCATTACAATTGAGACAGCTGCCACTATGGAGAGTTACAGCGTGTGTAGGGAATTACCTAGCTACTGTCCTGCAGAGGTGATGCCTGTAAGGTCCTGACTGAGGACAATAAAGAATAGAATGTAGTAGTTTCTATGGCTTCTTCCCTGTTCTTCCCTCTCTTACAAAGCTGCACCTGTTCATTACAGACTTTCATCTCTATTGCCATTAGATGAGAAATTTTCACAAGCACTAGAGCCCTATATGTATTTGAATTGTTTGTGCATATTTACTCCTGATTTCCAAAAAACACTGTCCAGCAATTGTTGACTGATGTGAAATAATTTCTCAGTCTCAAAGTCTATTTACACATCCAGACTGCAGTGTCATCTAGTATCGTTGTGCTAACTTGATTCTGGGTGGCACAGAGACAGTAGCAGCAGAGGCTGGGAACCACGGAGTGTCCCCAAGCCCCAGGGTGTGCAGGTCCCATCTCACAGCAGGGACTGGCAGCGGAGCACATGCCATCACTGCTGCTGTCACCTAGGCTGTGTCCTCAGTCACACCTTCGTTTTGAAGTGCAGCTGTGTCCTCAGCCTGGCTTACAGTGGACTGACATTTTCATGATAAAATACCTGGCATTATGTAGGTGACAGAGTCTCAGTGATTGGGCAGAGAGTGAACCACCCTGAGACCCCCCAATTCAGGCTGGGTTTTAGCACTGGGCTGGGGCAACGTGAGGGGAAGAGCCCTGGCTGCTCCTGTTCTGCCATGATTCGAGTCTTCAGGACTGCCCGTCTGGTTCTTTCCAGCAGCACTACATTACTATCAACAACTGGAGGGTAGGGGGCAGATAAGAAACCAGCAACAATAACACTGAAAATATAGATTCTTAGTAAAACAAAACAATGTTTTGACTGACTTATTATAATACTTATACTAGGTAATAAATCTTTCAGAAAGAAGGCCCAGTTAAATTAATAAGTTCATTTTACAAGCTGTAACTGTTCAAAGGAGGTACCTCATCCATTAGTTTAAAAGGTACTATCAGCTTGACCACAAATAGATTTTTAAAAAGTCAGAAGTAATTTCATGGCTTGTATCTGCTCTTGAGTCCCCCCACCAAGGTCTGTGATTTTACAATCAGGTATTTCTATTTATAGAAACTGTTTTCTCTCTCTGTCACTCTGGGAAAGACCCACAGAAACAAGAACTGACAAAATAACTATGAACTACCAAATAAATAAACACATTATTCATACTATACAATGCACAGAGTAAAAAAAATAAAAAATTGTCTTTCAATTAGTTTCTTTTCAGTTGCACGACCAAAAGAAACAAATAGACAAAGCGTGTTATCTTATTCACATGAAATCTCTGTGCAAACTCTTTGGCTATGTAGTACAATCTCTGCAAGCTTCTGTAGAGGACAAAGACTGATGCAACACCAAATTATTTTTAAGAAGGCATGTACCATGGAAGATCTTTGCAATCTAAAGGCTCGGTTGTGCGGTTAGTCATGCAAGCAATTCCATTTTACCCTGGCCAACCTCACCACTTCCAAGAGAAAAATATGACAATATATAATTTTTCTTACTAAAAACTTGGATGCATCTTTACTTGGTGATTTTCATTATGCGTTTTTTAAAAAATGTTTTTAATTTCTCCCCTAGAAATACTATGCAGATTGGAGTCCTTGCAGAAGCCAACATCATTACTGACTGTAGCCATTTTGTGATGATTTCAGCATGTGCCTGAAATCCCCATATGCCTGAAAGGTGAGTTAGGAGAGGTCTTTTACAGCTCTGTAAGTATATTCTGCATTAATGATTTTGTTGCCAAGCAACAGCAAAGCAGCACAAAGGGGACCGGAGCTCACCATTGCTAATCTGACTCTGCATGAGCGAGGAAGGAGGAAGGCCCGTCCCAATGGCATCACTGAGATTGCTCTGTGAATGGAGAGATTGGTTGGATGCACTCTGAGTCATTCCTCCGGGGCCCAAGTTTATGTTTTGCGTTGGTGGCTGCAAATAACAAAGAGGAGAAGCACATTTTTGGTTAGGTTTTAATTAGAAAAATAATAACCCCCAAATTAGCCTGACTATGACTAAAAACTGCCTCAACTAAATATGTGCTTCCTTCACTTTTTGGGCTTGCTTGCATAAACCTTTCTTCGTGTGACTACTGCGTGAATGACAGTCGGCACCACACTGAGAAGCCGACAGGCAGCACAGAGGCGATCTTAAAATTGTGCTTAGAATAGAGTCTGGCTTCTGTGCCCGTTCTTCCATACTTACATGAATTTCATTTTGTGCTGGTCAGAACCTAACTGCTGAGGGGGTATGCATGAGCAAAGACGATACACAAGTGTGTTGACAAAATGACCTCTGCCAAGCATAAAGCTCTGCTGTATTTTATGGGATACCTCCAAAATCAATCCATTTAGCAAGAATAACACAATGTTTAAAGACAAACCAATGCCCAGATGCTGAATTAGATTTTTGACATAAAATAGTGGCATTTTTTCCTGAGTAAAGAATACAATGAATAGGTAAAGAATAATGAATCTGGAACAAATGGAGCCCAATCGTATCTGTACCACTGCACCATTTGTAGTATATAGAACTTGAGCTACGGAGACAGAGATTAACACAAATGTCCCAAATAATGTGTTTTAAACACAGTAAAAGTAACCTTTGTTTAGTGGTCTACTTGACCGCTCCAAAGCTTTTACTAAAAAATAATACTAAAAAATGGTTTATAGACAGTGATCAGTAACAGAATCAAAGACCATTTCCCTCTGGCTTAGTAAATGTATCTGATGGCAGCACTGGTACTTACAGCAGGAAGCAAGGACTGCATATTCTGGTTAGAATCTGCTATTGTTGCCAAGTAAACCAGGTTTCTGTGCAAGATTTGTTGGTATCTACAGAATAAGGAGTAAAGCTTATTTGGAAAGGGTTAACAATACAGAAAATTCCAAACCTGTATCTTTTTCTTTTTTTCTATTTAAAAACGAGTACTTACATTAGCCCACTTTTCATCTGTCATAATAAATAGCAATAGGAATGACCTGTCTCTGTGCTGTCATACTTTTCATCAAGGATCGGTGTGTTCAACACCTCTTTTACAAATGGGGAAGCTTGGGGGAAGGGAGAGGTGAAATACACTCTCTTTGAAAGCACTTTGAACTGTGAAGCCAGGACCTCGCTCTTTGAGTACTGACACCCGGGCAGCTGCTTGAACAATTAGCCACTTCTTCCTCTGTTTAACAAGGATCCTAGTAGTAATGAAATTCCAGAACTCCAAAAAAACCAAAACCTGTTTGCCCTGCCAGCAAGCTGAGAAGAACAAGGTTTTTTTCAAGAGTACTCTAACTGGAGTGTTTACTCAAGTAAGCACCACCAGAACCATTTGTGCTCCTTCACAGTTCTCGATGAACTGGAAAAGCTCCTAATAAAGAACAGGAGGGCATCCAAAAGCAAACAGCTGCGCTACTCAGCGAAGGGAAGAGTCAAACTTTTGGAAACAGGGAGGGTTCCAAGAAAGCAAGAAAAGATGCTTTTTTAGCATGAGTTTTCTTCTGAGAAGGGGAAAATGGCTGGGAAGTGGGAAAAATGAAACTAGAATGGTGACATGACTTCTCTAAAAAAAGGTATCTTGTTTAGACCGTTTTTTTGAAAGTACGGCTTTCTAGGTTTGGCCCCGTAACCTGATCTTTCATGGGACAGATTGGCTATTCTTCCTGACTGAGATTTTATGCCTCGAGTTTATAAAAGTATCTTGCTTTCACGATTAGGAATAATAAGCAATGCTACAAACTGCTATGTCTACATGCATAGTGTTTTAACCATATATAACCACATGGCTGATCCTTAACATTGAACTACTTTCTGATGAAAATGCGTTATTACCTTAGTACCTGATTCTACTTTTATTTAATGAATCTGCACAGAGCAAGTGGTCCAATAACCATAATTGTTTGTAATTATTTTAATAAATGATCTGTTAAAAATATTGTAAATACTAAATACTCAAATGCTTCAGAAAAAAACCTCTGTGCCAAGAACAATATACATTTCTTAATACAAGTGAATCTAAAAAAACAGTCCAGCTATTTTCTCAGTGATCAGTGAGCAGAACTGTTCGTAGCACTGTTCTTGAGGACACCAAAATTTTCTGACATACTCCAAAACTCGCAATACTCACTGAGTACATTCTGCAGTTTTCCCCTTGCTCTGATAATCCATAATACACTGTATTAGGTGGTGATTTTCATCTAGCATCTGCATAAAAGAAATACGATCAAAACACGTTACTATGAGAATCGTATTAAGTCCCATGTTTATGTGATACTCCACATTCACCCTTCTTGGCAGTGGGTGGTATTTTGTGCAGTTTTGTTGCCTTGGGACATTACAAAGTACCTACACGTGACTCTATTGAGCCACACGATTGTGCTTTTCAAGTCTTTCCCTTATGAACTGTTATCTTTAAAGGACTTAGTTGAAATACGCAATATGGAAGAACGAATGAACTTACCTTTTCTGCTCCTTAAATGGCAGATAGATTTTTATGCTGCAGAAGGAAAACGCTTTCACTATGAAATACCACTGCCTCATTCAAAACCACCGCCCAACCCTTTCCAAAACCTCAGATTTTACTAACATGCCTACTTTCAAATAAGAACTATACTTGCAAGCAATTTAAACCTACTAGTTTTCCTGCATAGGAGTAGTGTGTGCAGACTACTGAGCTTGGTGACGTATAAAATTTGCATTACTGGATCTACTGAAACCACATTAAAGAGAATTATACCCCAATGTGCCCTTTGGGATAGTTCAGTTCTAATACATGGAGGACTTAAAATGAAAACACCGAGTTACTATATATCAGTTAATTTATGTGTATCAGTGGCTGCTAGCTTAGTGTCGTTCAATAAATTCTAGTGACTGACTTGTTCCAAGGAAATCAGGGCTGCTGGACAAAATGACCACTGACCTTTGTTTAATGGACTCATAATACAATTAAAAGCTTAAAATATCCTTTGATTTGTTTTCAGATTTCAAATACAATAGTTTGTCTCTTTCCCCCAGCTTTCTCGTGAATGCGGCAAGCTTTCTGCAGGTGAATGAATGGAAAAATAACAACAGTATTTACAAATTTAGGTTTGCTTCTGGCAAAAACTCCCTCCACAGTACAGTCTGTGGGTACCATTGCTATTAAGTGCTTGCAAGATTGGGCCTTTCAGCCACTGGGTTGTCAGGAGAGAACTCTTCAGGAAAGAGTTGAGAAACATGTTTATGAGTTGAATGTGAATTAATCCATGTAGGTATGTGTTCTAATCAGAGCAAATTCTTGACCCATTCAGATAGCAACAAGGGCTAGATGATGGAAAAAAGGAGTAGAAGAGTGTTTCTGATGCACCTGCAATCTAGCAAGTCACTCCCTGAGAGAACTCGGCTTCTCCTGCTTCTGCCTTGGAATTCGCAAGTTGGTCTGAACTTTGTGGACGCCTCAGTCCATGACAGACTCTGACTGGTGGGACCCGCGGTGACGGGGGGCCGAAGAGAGGGGACGATGCTGTGGCTGCCTGGGCAGGTCGGCCCCCTGCTCTCCAGTGCTGGCAGGGGACGTCGCCACTCCGTCAGGCAGGAGTCCATGTTCCTCCTGTCTGCCTACGCTCACATGGCAACCCGGGTGCAGCGTATAATTTTAAGAGAAAATACTCCCGCCTGATGCATGGTGCAGCTCTTTGTTTCATGCTCAGTACTCATTGTCGTACAGAATTTTCACCTGTCTCAGTGGAAATTCTGTATATAGAATTAGCAAAGAATATAAATCCATCCTCTTCTATTTCCACAACAGATACCACTGACAGTATCTTCACATTCAGTTAAGATGTGTACTCAGCAGCAAGAGTCCAAGCAATATTACAGATATCTTCATCAGGAAAGGGATATGCTTCTACAATTAGCCGAATAACATTTTGCTTACTGAAAAAGGAATGGGGAATAGCTCTTTTCCTAACTTACTTGGGAAAAAGAACTGAGTTCTGATCTCCATTACACAGAAGAAACTGAAGTTTCCTGCCCTGCAAATGCTATTTGATGAACTGTTTCAAAGCCCCACCATCACTGCTCTCTTGTCAGAAGTTCTAATGTGAGTTCCTCACCTCCATGTGAGGAATAGTCGCTACTGGAATAATAACAGCTTTGAAAGACTATCAGAATTGAGTTAATAAATAAAAACAAGCTGCCTATATATTATGAATGCAAATAAAAATAATCTTGTTTTTCAATGAAATTGGCACGTGTTCTAAAAAGCCCACTTTATGAGGATTTTTTGGGTCGCTTGCCCAGCCCCTGCTCCTTCCCTCGCTGCCCCAGCGCCATCCATGCCCACAGAGCCCATCCCATCACTGCACCTCAAGTCTCTTCCTCGGCATCACTGCTGCCAAAACCGCTGCCAACAGCCCTGAAGCAACATCCCAGCAAATGCACCCACGATGGGAAATGGTTCCGCACGTTATTGGTAAAGAAATAACACTTTGAAGATTCCATAAAGTTCATGAATATGCAAAAAGGGGAGTCCTTGAAAATCAAACTGGAGATACCCTGGCTGCCCTTTGTCTGTGGATATAGTCACGGTTTTAAGTACAAAGTAGATGAATTATGAAATTCTGTCCTAACCTCAACCAATCCGGAGGCTAGAGAAAAACTTACCCACTGAGTCTGAAATATTTTAGTATTTAAAATTAAGTGGTTCACAATATTACATGTGCTGCAAGAGCTACACAAAATGGGATTAGTTTCCACAGTCTCCTGAGATTCAGGTCATCTCTTCAGTCTCTCCTACAGCGGTTTGTCCTGTCTTAATCTCTGTCCTGTCACAGTCTGCCACTGGGTTTTTTTTCCCTAGAAGGCATAAATTGGCACCAGATGCTGGTTTGGCTCCAACCCCCCGATGATGGTTAACTGCGGTACCAGCAACGGCACTTCTTCACCCGTCGCTATTTCCGAAGGGGCCACGGAGAACACGCACCCCTCGCTGCCCCCGCACGACACGCAGCACCCATGCGGTGGGGAGCACGCAAGAACACCATGTACAAATGACAAGTAGCGGGCAAAGTAAAAACATGCATGTTCTTTATTGACATTTCCAGCCTCTTCCCCGCTGACCGCGACCCTCTGCCGGAGCCAGGAAGGGTTATCGGGGTGTGCACGGTCCTTGCCATTGGAATGACCCCTTCCCAACCAGGAAACCCGGCTTTGGCCCCCACAGGGGAGAAATCTCTCAAAGCCTTTGTTTGCCATTGAACATCAATAAATATCAACAATAATGATGATAACAGTGTATGAAAAATACAGCACCAGCGACTGGTGCTCCCTCTATCTTCGCAGAGAGTAAAATTCTGCATCCCGATACAAAAGAAAACCCTTGCAAATTCAAGATTTTATTTTAATTCGGTTTTTTTTTAGGCTGGATCTGGCGGGGGGGGCAGAAGCCGGCATGCCACCGCACGGTAACCGTGCGGCTGCGGGTCCCGGCGCGTCTCGGGCGGCGTCTCCCCTCCGCGCCCCGCAGGGACGAGGTGCCAGCGCGGCCTCAGCCCCGGCTCCTCCGCGCTCTCTTCGCACCTCCGCTTTGTTCCACTTCCTCCTCCTCCTCCTTCCCCCACCTCTCTCTCTCTCCGGCCGGCCGTCTCCGCAGCCCTCGCCATTCCGCCTCCGCTCCGCCCGCCCCGGCCTCCCGGCGGCAGCACCGGCGGCGGAATAAACCTCAAAATCCTGGGTAGAAAAGCATGCTTTTTTACCTTCTGGATAGTTTGCTGGGTGACCTCCCCTTTGCCTCTTGGGCGAGCAGAAGCAAAGGCAACCGACATGGTGGTTTGGGTTTTTTGTTTTGTTTTTTTTTTTTTTAACGTGCCTATCACATATGTGTTCCCGGCTGCGATAATATTGTTATTATCTGCCCGCTCTGGCCGCGCTCAGCCCCGCCGCAGTGCGCGGGGGGAGCCGCCGCAGATGGTACGATCTGCGCCCCGCCGCCGGCCCCCGGCCCCGTGCCGCCGCCCGCCCCGGCCCCGCTGCTCCACCCTCCCCGCTCCGCCGGCTCGGGGCGGGGCGGCGGGGGGGGCGGGAAGCGGGCGGGGGGCGGCCGCTGCCGGTCCCGCCGCCTCTCCCCGCCCGCCGCACATGGTGCGTCCCGGCCGCGGGGCTTCCTGTCGCAGGCGAGCGACGGCTCCTGCCTCCGCCGCCAGCTGCGCCGGCTGCGCCAACTGCGTAGGGCGGCCACCCTGTACGCCAAGGGAAGGGGGTGGGTGCGACGGGTGCGTAAGGCGGCCTCTGTACGCCAAGAGCGTACGTGAGGCCCCGCCCCTCCGCGGCGGGCTCCGGGGTGCAGCGTACGGAGTTGGCGCAGGGGGCGCCGTCGGCGTGCGGCCGGAATGGCGGCGGGCGCCGGAAGCGGCGGGCGGGGGATGAGTGTGCTGTTTTGAGGGAGGCGGCTGGTTCCGGCCCCGTGGGGACGCACGGGCGGCAGCCATGAGCTACGACCGGGCCATCACCGTCTTCTCGCCGGACGGGCACCTCTTCCAGGTGGAGTACGCCCAGGAGGCGGTGAAGAAGGGCTCCACCGCGGTGAGTGAGCGCGGGGTGGGCGGCCGGGGGGCGGCGGCGCGGCCGGCTGAGGGAAGGCCCGGCATGGCGCCCGCCCCTCGCCGTGCTGTCTGGCCGGCCGGGCCCGCGGCAGGCGCGGGGCCGGGCTGGCGGCGCGGGGCGGCTCGTCACGCCGCGGGGAGCCTCCCCGCTGCCGGAGGGGAGCCCGAGGCCGCGGTGTTGAGGCAGGACACCGGGTCTGGAGCCGCACCGCTTTCCTCAGGGCCAGTGGCGAGCTGCCTGTGCGGCTCGGGCTCCGTTTCGGGCCGGTACCGTGGGTTTTGGGGGGGAATGTCGGGATTTGATGCGTTGAGGCCCAGCAGCGGTGGGTGCCGGAGCCCCGTCAGGCTGTGGGCCCGCAGGGGCCCCGGTGTCCGTCCCCCAGGGGGACAGCGGTGGCCCTCGGCCGCCTCGCTCCGCCGGGGCCGGGTGCGGATCCCAGGGGATCGGGAACCGCGTCGGTAAAGCCGTGTAGAAGCAACTTCCCGGCTCCTCGCTGCCAGCCGTCCCGAGCTTTTGCTCAATTAAGGGGTTTTCATTTTGGGGGAGAAAAAAAAAAACCTATTAATTCCCAAATAACACAGTACCTGGAAGAAAATTTACTGCCTTTGGGGCGGGAATAAATGTAACAAGACTTAGTGCTAAATAGGCCCTTTTTTTTTCTTTTTTTTTCTTTTTTTCAGAAATCAGAAACACTGTAAAAGCAGAGCTTATGTGCTGTGTACTCTATATCTGTCTTGTCTCTTGTTGAGTAGTTGTTTGAGCTCAGTTTTTTTGGAAACACCCGTCACACACTTAAGAGCAGGGCCACCCCCTAAGAAAAGATGATTCCCATCCCCCTACGAGAAGCAGTGGGAATGAGTGTGAAAGGTCAACAGTTTTTTCCCCCCTGATGTTGGAAAAGGTATACTCAAAGTATGAATTAGGATATTAAGGCAGCAAGCTACTGACAGGCTGCTTCTAGGTTTTACTTGGTCTGATCTTCAGTTCTGACTTGAGCAATCCCCGTGGAGTAGTTGCAGAGGTAGTTTTGTTGTTGATCCTGCTTCTGTGGCTGCGGAAACGCGAATGCTAGAGTTGGAGAGAGTTGGGGAAACGCAGTTGGTAGGAGGAGTGGGAGTATATCTCTTGGGAGCCACGTGGATTTAAATTGCAGTACTATGATTATGAAACTGCACCCTGGAATCTGACACAATTTTTGTTCCATCAGTTCTTTGTCCAGGTTGTGGCAATAGGAAATAAAATATTGACTTCAAGTTGAAAAAATATTTACAATGTGAGGTTTTTGTGTTTGTTTGTATTTTCTTACTCATTTCAGTGAAGTTTGCAGATACTAGTCTTTTTGGGCCTAGCTTAACTTTTTTTTTTTTCTTCTTTTAATGTGTTGAAGGTTGGAGTAAGAGGGAAGGATATTGTTGTTCTTGGTGTGGAAAAGAAGTCTGTGGCAAAACTTCAGGATGAAAGAACTGTACGGAAGATCTGTGCCCTGGATGACAATGTCTGCATGGCTTTTGCAGGTATGTGACTCCTTCAGGGGTTTGCGCAGTTATTGGAGCACCTGTGGGTATGTTTATGGATTCTGAGAACATAAAATTCTTAGCATAACTGCTGAGGACTGCAGGGAGGGAGTGTATTTCCATGGTTGCTTATTCTTTTTTAAATAAGAGTAGCCTGCTGTATGGATAAATACATAGAGAGAGAGAGACAATGATCTAATGAGAGGAAATAACGTGTTAAAGTTACTAAGGGCCTCTAGGTTTAATGTGATGAAGACTGAGAACTCATTGGCACCTGTTTAAATATATATATAAACTTATATATATATAAAGTTACTTAAGATATTTTATGTATTTAAAATTAAATATTTACATTTTATATATTATATATAAAATACATATTATTAATACATATTATAGGAGTGTAAGAGACATTTGTCAGTTATGGGGACATTTTTCCACGTGCATCAAGCCAAAAAAGCTACATTTTGCAGTCTTGCATAAAACAAAGAAAAATCTTTTCTGTTCTAGTTCAGAAGACTCTTTCTGAATGAACATCTCTGGATTTGAAGTATAAATATTCTAGTTCCACATTCTTCCTGTTCCAAACGCTTTAATTTTGATTGTTCAAAGCTTGAACGGGAAGCGTGAAAGTTAAAAGAAAGATGTAAATGGAGAGAAAATATATTTCAGAAGGTTTCTCCTCTCTCCAAGTAGTTTAGAATCTTTGTGTCAGTGCTCTAAGGGGAGAGCTGAATCAACGGGCAAAACCAATGGATTTTAGATTTAGTGTGCGGCTTTGCTGCCTTAGCTGAGGGTTGCGATACGTGCAGGTGGGTTCGCAAGCTCGAAGAAAAGTTCTCTAATGGAAACAAGGCTGTAAACTGAAAATGGCATCATAAGCCACAAAATAAAATAAGAAATAAGTTTCTTTTAATTTTTTTTTTAAAGGGTCATACTCATTTTTGTTAACTAATACCATGCTGCTGCAGCCTCCTCAACTAGACAAGATTTGCTGTGCAGATAAAGCTGGCTTATGGTTGGGGGGGCAGCATACGAAATAAGCCCAGCGTGTGTGAGATGGCTTTGCTAATTTGCTGTTAGATGGAATGCTGTCAGGAATATTCCTGGTTCAGAATTGTGTGACTATCTACCTCACAAACGTGAAAGCTGGAAACTAAACCATGTAGTTATTTGGGTACATTAGCTTCTTTCTGTTGCCTTAAAAATGCTATTCTTGCTCAGCAAACCTGGGAACGCGTGACTGCTCATATGCTTTTTCCATTGCTGCTGACACTGACCTCGTGAGGCTTTTGGGGCACGACCAGCTGATTTATTTGCGCGTACGGTACAGAGCATGAATCTGAGAATTCACTGGTGTTTCAGGGCTGACAGCTGATGCCAGAATAGTTATAAATCGAGCTCGTGTGGAGTGTCAAAGCCACAGACTTACCGTGGAGGATCCTGTCACCGTGGAGTACATCACGCGCTACATTGCCAGTCTGAAACAGGTACGTTGGACCACACAGAGACGCTTAAAATACGTCCTGATGAAGAGCGCTTCAAACTGTTTGTGAAACGTCTGTCCAGGCCTTGTTCTACTCAGGTGGTAAAAATCAGCATAACAGAACACGTTGTGGGTGTTTACTGGAAATAGGGATGTAGTAATAGAAAAGGAGGATTGATTACTGTTTGGTTTTCTTCCCAATGATGAAGAAATTAATTATTACTTGTAAGGACTGCACAGCTACATTTGTGATACCATCGGGAACACTCTGCCAATCTACAGCTCTAATTCACTCTCAAAACAATGGTGCTGTGTTACTGTCAAAACCTTGGTGGCTCCTGTTCGTTTTCCCTCCTACTGAGCCATTGCAGGGAGGGGCAAGAGGGGAGCAAATCACTGCAGTACTTAATGTATTTACATCTGATATTCATGAATTTAAAATGAATTACAGGGTCAAAATATGCCCATCTGCATTCTGTGATAAAATTATTAATTTGACAGTGTATTAAACTGATTTTCAGCAACTCGTGGGGACTAGAAAAAGTCTAATTTACTTACGCACAGACACGTGTTAGTGTAGTGATGATGATAATGGTGTGATTCTGGTAATAGTCACTAGCCTGCCAGAGCACTCTACCATGTTCCAAAGTTTCAGCTTTTTCCTTTACAGTAATCTCACATTTGGGTCTTTCATTCTGGCACACTGACCATTTCTCTAAAACGTACAAACCACGAGTCTCGCACGGTCTCCTGCCGCGGGGATGCTGCTGATGGCCGGCCTCCCCGTTCCCGGGCGCTTCTGGTGCAGGAGGTGGCAGCGACTGCTGACCCCGTGGCAGCAGAGGGCTGTAACATGGGATTTGCCACCGCCGAGGCCGTGCTTTCGGATGGAATTGTTGCAAATCATTGCTGAAAACTGCCTTTGTGTTCAGGGGGGAAGAGAGCCTGCTAGAAATATTTCTGGTGGCTCTTCTGGTTGTAATCTCTACAGTGTTTGCTTTCCGCTCTAAAAACTGCTTCTGAAATGAGCGTCTCTTCTTTCTGAGCAGAGGTACACACAAAGCAACGGCCGCAGACCTTTTGGTATCTCTGCCCTTATTGTGGGATTTGACTTTGATGGAACCCCGCGGCTGTACCAGACCGATCCCTCTGGTACATACCACGCATGGAAGGTGAGCTGGTTCTCTCTCTTGTGGAGATGGAATGAAGTATTTGTGAGTTGACGTCCCCTTTAGAGAGGGGCTGGTGTAGAAATGAGATCTCGCTGCCCAGATGGTGCTGGCTCACAGCTGCACAGATCCTTAATGATCAAATTTACTGAGACTGGCAGTCTGCAGTTCAGCTTTACTTGGGAAATCTTGTCCTCTTTTCCCCCCAAAAAACCCCAGCCCACCACCTGTGCCTGACAACTGTCTTTTTGTGTGACGTGTGGGAAGTACCACATTCAGTCTCCTGAGAAACACATGGTGATCACAAAATGGTTTCAGATCCTGTAATTGCACAACTTGTATTTCTCACTTGTTCTGTAAATGAAGTATTTTCTAAACTTCCATTTGTTACCTTTTTTCCCCCCTCGATGTTTCCAGGCTAATGCCATTGGCAGAGGAGCCAAATCTGTGCGGGAATTCCTGGAGAAGAACTATACTGATGAAGCCATTGAAACAGATGATCTGACTATTAAACTTGTCATCAAGGCTCTTCTCGAGGTGAGTCTGTTTCAGATCCCTCGTGTGACTTGTCACTGTATTTCTGCGTTAACTTCTGAAACGTGAGTACGGGAAGATCTTCCTGCGTGTCACAGAAGAGCGCTATAAAAGGATCCATGAAAACTGGCCAGTGTAGGCCGGGGGTGCAGGATTAAATTCGAGGTTCAGAATATTTCAGTAACAGTTTCCACAGCTCACACAGAATTTACTAACAGTTGTCTGGGGAGAAAAACAGACTTCAGTTCTGGCCGTTAAAACAAACGCACCAAAGATGTGCTAAACCATATGCAGAATATTTTGCTTCTGTATTGAAGTGTAAGATACAGAAAATACCCAAAGTCAGCTGGTGGAAGCGAGGTGTTCCTCGCCAGCCACCGAGCGCGCTGATGCCAGGAGGAAGACCCTTATTTTGAGAGTCGAGAGCTTAGAGCTACTGAGCAAAATACTTCTCATCCGTATCTCTTCTCAGAAGACCTGAAAGG
The DNA here is from genome assembly GCF_964199755.1 of Larus michahellis. Lineage (NCBI taxonomy): Eukaryota > Metazoa > Chordata > Aves > Charadriiformes > Laridae > Larus > Larus michahellis. The sequence goes on along the minus strand of NC_133907.1, from coordinate 2,369,441 downwards.
GGTTTGGTAGAATTAATTAATGGAGACACTGCTAATGCCTACGTCTGACTCCTGTTAAGGTTGTGCAGTCTGGAGGGAAGAACATCGAGCTGGCGGTGATGAGGCGAGAGCAGCCGCTGAAGGTAAGGGCTTGGCTCTGCTTTTCCCCTCTTGCGCTGATACTGTCCCTGTTGATGTGCAGCAACTTCCAGCCCTTCACGTCACAGATACTTCTCTTTATTGTGGAATGTTGTGTGTCTGCACAAGGTGCCGGTGCCTGGATAAGCACCAGTTTAACTTTGTCCACGTCAGAACTAGAATTGCTTAAATAAAAGCCTCTTAAGTTGTATCAGTATCTGGAGGGTCACCCGTGTCTCTGTTTTAGATCCTAAACCCTGAAGAAATTGAGAAGTACGTTGCTGAAATTGAAAAAGAAAAGGAAGAAAACGAAAAGAAAAAACAGAAGAAGACATCATGATGGATTTCATTCAATGGCTTAGCTGCTTCTTTTTAATGGAAGTGAGGGGTTGTTCTGTATAGACATGTAGGCATTCCACTTACTCATACTGTGCCCTCTTGAGACCTACAATAAAAACCTACCGAGTTTTTTTTTTAAAACTGTTATTTTAGAAAAATCTGTCTGTTCCTTAGATTTTAATTGCCTAGGATGATTTGGCTGCCTACAAAACAGCAGCGCTGACCCATTAAAGGACAGAGACTTACATTTTTTTCCTGGGACACTTCGGTTTGTTTAATGATTTTCTTCCACCCTCTCCCATGTGTTAGTGTCTCTTTTCTTTTTTTTTTTTTTTTTTTTTGGAAGTAGATGTCTCAAGGGTTGCGTCATAACAAATATGGAATTATGCTTTTTGCCTAACTGTCATCTTGAAATGTAAGGGGCTGGGCCTGGCCAGGTGCGTGGCAGGATGGGATGTCACAGGAGAGCTGCCTGTTGCAGTGTGTTGTCACGGCACAATGCTGCCCCAGACCCTGCACCGTCCATCGGCTCAGAATGAAGTGCTGCTGTTGCAATTGCCCACTGCGGGATTTATAGTGCTTCCTAATACTAAACATAATTATGATGAATGTTACATATGACACAGCTGAACTCTAACGCTCTACTCCACCTTCTCCTTGTCTATTTACCCTCTTGTACGTCTCACCCATCAGAGTCGGGTTTAACTCAGTTCCTGGTCGAGCCTGTTGGCTGCTCCCCATCCCAGCAATGGCCTGAGCCCGTTCTCTCCCCTCCGCAGCGGGAGCCGGCTTGGGTGCAGTGAGGGATGTAGAGACCTGCTCTGCACCCGTGTCATGTTGCTCTTGAGGCAGGATCTGCCCTGTGCCATCAACTCACTATAGACATCAACATGTGCAATACAATAAACTTAGAAATACACAAATGTGAAGGTGTCAGGTGACAACTGCTCAAATGCTTTAGAACTACCCTCCAGGAGATGTGACTGGGAATAGGGCATTTTATGCATTGTGGCATCTCCCGTGGCCAGTTTGCCCATAGAAAAGCTCTCTCCAGCTGATTAGTCTGCTGTCGCTCTCCCAAGTGCTCCGGGGACAGCAGCCCATGCTCCAGGGGCCCCTGTGACACTGAGAAGGTGGAATGGGACAGGGGTGGGAGCCAGATAGCTGTCTGGGGCTGAGGCTGGTCCTGTTGCACAGGGCAGGCACCAGCCCCTTATTACCCATCTCCATGTCAAAAAAAAATGGTTGTTTTTTTTTATTTTATTTTGCTCCTGGCACTTTGTTTCTCTTCAGTACCACCCCTAAGCACAATAAAAGGCTTTGTCCATCCCCTCTGTACTCCTAAGGGCAGCTCTCGGGGAAGGGGGAAGCTGGTCACTTCACCAGGTGTGCTGCCTTTCCCCATATCAGAGAAGCCTCCGTTTCCCTATTTCTATCCTGCTTTGACCCCTGAAAGCAGCTCTCCACTCTGCTATTAAGAACACCTGGTTTTACAGGTGTAAAGCAAGACCCACCAGCAGCAGAGCAAGGACTGAAAGTGTCTCTGTCACCTCCCTGGGACATCCCGCACCCACCCGAGCCGCCCTCAGCTGGACTGTGCCAGGCAGCAGCTCCAGCCCCGCAGGGACCCTCACCCGCTCCCTGGCCTCCAGGGCCACCACTGTGCTGTTTACAGCGAAGCACGGCGTGGGCAGAGCATCACTTGGGCACCAAGGACAGGAAAGCTGCAGCGCTGCCGCCTCCTGCTCAGGAAAGCCTCAGAGCACAGCAGCTCGAGAGGGAGCTGCTGGAATAGGGGGATGTTTCATTTATCAGTCCCGTTTGGTTCCCCCCTGTTCCTCAGCTCCCCCCTGGAAGGGGACAGGGCTCAGCAAAGCACAGTGGCTTCAGCAACAACTGTGTCTCTTGTATCAGAGCTGAGGCTTTGCTGTAGCAACAAGGGGAATTACTGCCTTAAAAATAGATAAAACAGCATCATTATACAGCAGTTAACCGTGATTTCTCTTTTTGCCACAGCCGGCCCAGACAAGTCAGCTGACTCCGGCCATGCAATTCCATCTTCACACCTAGCGTCCCGCTGGCTGTTTTGCCAGCAGAGAAGTGAGAGGCTGGCAGCAGCTTCCAGGGAAGCCGTTTCAGCACCCGCCCTGTTGTGCTGGGATGAGCCCAGACACTGAAGGCATTTGTGGCTACCAAAGCAGCAGCGTTTCACCCAAAACCAGCTCCAGTTCAGCCCCGCCAGCTGCGGGACTGGGGCTGCGCCAGGCGGGCACAGGGAGGTAAGCTCAGGGCAACGGCAACACTCACAAGGCCGATTCCTCAGCCAGAGCCAGAGCAGAGAACCCAGGTAACAGTGATGAGGGGTCGGTGTCTGGATTCAGGGTTCAGTGCCTGGATTCTCCCCAGGCCAGGCAGAACTCTGCAGCACAGTTTTCCTTGACTTGAGTTTGAGCCCTGTGAGGAACAGGCATCCGAAAAGTTGTATGGGCTGATGGTAGTGAGCTACATACAGAACAAAGCAGGAGGGAAACATCAAACATTTACATGTTTATTATAATTACAATTTACATTACCCCAAAGAGCAGCCCCACTGCTATGTTCTAATTCTTAGCAATAAAGTCCTACAAAAATAAATCCAAGCTTTTACAGTAACCTAGGTCAATGCATAACTAAAAACTTCTAGCTATGTAAGGGGTTCGGTCATCAAGGTGCTTTTTTGACAAAATTCCCTACCAACCAAAAAAGGGACACATGCCTATAGCAATTTAACCCACTTAGTCATGCAAACAAATATAAACCCCCCTCCCAGCCCCTCTCCCCACATACAGATTTTTAAAAACAAAAGAAAAAAACCAACTAAACTATTTACAGTATGGGGGGTACAGAGGAAACAAATTAAACATGCCCATCTGTTAAACTTCATTACATGGACTCCCATCCCTAGTTTAATGAAAACATTCCATAGTGTTCCACCACAGTCTACTAGTGTACAGAGAACTGTTTGCCTTTGGGACTACCGACACACGAGGTACAAGCTGAGGCAAAGAAGTCAGAGCTTCGGATCCCCTTCCCAGACAGTCAACTACTGCCAAAAACTCTTTATTCCAAGCGCGTGAGGGGAGCACTTGCCGCTCCTGTCCCCCGACGCCACCCTGACCCAGTGAGGCACTCCAGGCCTCCGAGGAACGCCCAGCACCCTTCCGCTCAAGGGAGGGCCCCGGTTCTGCGCCAGCCTCAGCACCTCCACGTTAGCGCCAGCCGACAAACAGCTGTACAGTCATTTACACTACTACATGATCAACAATCCAGTATTCCCAAGTGACAATATACACAACTCCTCAGCACCAGGAATCCATCCTTCCAGATACCAAGTGCTACTTCACACCTGCTGCTGAGACCAGTGAGACCAGCAGCACCACAGAATCCATTTGGTTACCCAAACAAACAAATTAGAGCTGGTTTATTTCAAGTGAGCTTTGGTTCCATGTTAAAATACCATGATTAATCTTCTTCAGGGTTCAGAAAAGGAGTCTGACTTTAAGCTTAGACTATAGCAGCCTTTGAGAGACCCAGAAAGAAGAACCATGTAAGTTAGTCTGCACTTAAAAAAAAAAAAAACATAAACAAAAAAGACACCCTGAAGAAGGTACCCCTGAACACATTCCCTCTTCCAAAGAATATTCCAGCTGACAGCTGCTGGTCCAAAAATAAGTCCAGAATATAAGCAGTAGTACATGAAGTTCTGTCACTTGAGCTGAGACAGTAAACAATATGAACCATTTTCCGACATTAGTGCAGCAGTTGGTTGTTTTCTTTCTATATACAGTTTCATCCTCTCAGGAGAGATGTTAGAACCTATTCAGGAAGAGAGGTAGAATTAGGTTTGATATCACGGGGATCTTCCCCCAAGAAAGAGAAAAGCAGCAAAGTTCACACCCATGTATCAACATGATAGAAGTTTAGCTAAAGCCTCAGCTCAGGCAAGCAGCTCTTGCTTTCACAGACAGAAGCGTAACCCGAGAAATCCACAGAACAATCAACATGTTAAAACCACTCATATTTCCTTCTACGGACTTCAACAGACAGACCAGATACCGTAAGGAACAGTTCTTACATATCCATGAGACTGGAGAGCAAAAGAGGTTGCACAGACAGTTCAGGCAGGGAATAAGAGACAAGCCTGGCCCACAGACAGTATTTATTCTTGCTAAAAAACTCACCTCTGAAGTTACACTCTGCCAGTACCAGCTCTGTGAGTGGTTTGGTTTCGCCTCGCTGCTCCGCTACCCCTTCCACCTCGAAATCCCCCACGAAAACTGCGGCCACGAAGGAACCGTCCAGACACTCCAAATGTCTCTGTATTGAGCTTCCTTTCTTCAGCCCATGTGGTACGCCTAGAACTGAACAAGGCCGCACTCAGATTTAATAGAAACATTAAATAGCCACCAACTCATTTAGGTAGGAAGTTGCAAGCACCCTATTTTGGTGAACTAAACTGCAACAAGAGCGAAGTGAGCATGTGTACGCTGCAGCAACTCAATTCCTCTGCTAAGCATGGATTTGAAAGCAACAGCTGTTGGCTTTTGTAAGCTACACTCATACTGGAAAACTAAAGATAGGGCTAGAAAAGGGTTGAACGTGGTCACAGTGGCATTTCAAACCCCGTCTTGTTTTTTGTAAACTACGAACTCCCAGCTTTAGTGAAGCCTCCCCAGGAACCCAGGAAGCCCTGTCGCGACTGAGGCTCAGCAGGCAGCTACAGCAGAGCCTGCCTTGCCCGGAGGCTGTACAGCCAGCACTGGGAAGAGAGCCTTGCTAAAGGGAAGCAGAAATTCCCATTACCAAGGGAATTTCCCATACTGACACGAAAGGGATGTCTGCCTTCACCAGGCAGTTGATAACATCAGTGTCAGCAGCAGAAGATGAAGCTTTCTTTTAATATTCCCAACATTTAATTTAATGCATTTCCACAGACAGCCCTGACCTCCTCTCTGCCCAAACACCAGGCTTTGCTCACTCCTGTCTGCAAGTTGCACCATCTTCAGCACAGCATGACCCCGGTGCCTCCTCCCACAAGTGAGATAAGAAATTTGTTTAAAATCAATGTGTTCAAAGTCAGTACTGGGAAACAGAACTGGAAATTCCTGTATCAGTTTAGGCAAGTGTATCGCTATCAGCTACAATCCTTGCTCTTGGTTTGATCCTGCTACATGAAGCTTGATTAGTGTCACTCATGAGCCATCAAATACATGGCAATACTCCCTTCTAAAGACCGTTTTGCTGACTTTCTTGCATTCTAAGATATTTTTAAGAGAATTAAACCATGTGACAGATTACATCTAGAATTCTTTAGGCATAGAATTGCATTTGAAAAGAAAAAAAGCAACCTTTTAGAAAATACTCACCTAGATTTCAGTTCTGAAGAAATGTTGTCAAAGAAAGACTTGGATTTATCATAATAGCAGTTGGGTCCCAGAAGGTCCTCCTCTGCATTACCGTCATTGTTTTGAGTTGCCACTCCAGGGTCCCCTTTTTCTTCCCCCGTCTCTGATTTGTCATCTGAAGATAATAAAACGTATTACACTTCCTTGATGCATACTGAAGAGCCATCTGTTCTCTTGCTCCCTCAAACAAGATTTGAGATGCTGCCACATGTAATCACGCAGTTTCTCAGAACGAGTTTGTCTATGCAGTGTTTACTACTAGCTCAGCGATTCATATTTAACGAAGTCACAAACCTTTAAAGTTTAGTTTCTTCTTGAATTCTTTATCAAGTTCCTCTCTGTTGAATTGTGCATTTGCACTTTCAAAGTCAAAGTCACCTTCAAACTTTATTGTATTTTCCTTCACAGTAGTTGGTCTGTTTTGTCCTCTAGAACGGTTTCTGGTTCTCCTGTTTCCTGAAAGCAGGAGAGTTGAAACACTTGGTAACGCACAGGGAGGTTAAATGACTTGCTCAAGACCAGAGGAAACCAGGGTTAGAACTCGGGAGTTTCTGGCTTCCCATCTGTGGTTAGCCCACACCTCTTTGAAAGTACCCTCTGAACGTGGCTGTAGAAGAAATATTACAGCAACACTTCACCTTTCTGAAAAGCATTCCTGGATGTCAGTCTTACCATTAAACAGAGTACACCCAAGGTTCCTTCCAGTGTGAGGAGAGGAAATCAGAACAAGCACCGTACCAAGAAAAGCTGAGGGAAGCGGGGAAAAGTATCTTTTCTGTCTGCTAGTCATCTGCAAGCATGTTACTGTAATAAGCCTCCAAACCTGTCACGATGGCAAAGAGGCACAGGTCACTGGTTTCAGAAAATCCGCCCAAGGCTCATCTACCCACAAAGGGAGCTTGTCCTTTGTCAAGTTTTTGGTTTCCAACTGAGGAGCTATCACCTCCTTTTCAGAAAAGCTATAACCCCTTCTACAGTGCTGCCCTCAGGCAAATGAATTTGACAACCTGAGCGCCTGAAGTTGTTTCCTGCCTTTTCTCATTTTGCTTGGGCAGAAATATCTGTTTGAATTTAATTTCACTTTCTTTTGACCTGTGCTTAAACTGCAGTCTCGAGAGAAGACCTCTGGCTCTATGGAAGCGAGAGCTCCACAGTTCCTCTCATTTGTAAGAGCTCTGGAAATTCTTAAATAGGCTGCCCTTCCCAGTAAAAATACTTCAGGTTTCAGAGAAATCTAGCTGCTGCTGCCAACTCATAGCATCAATTTGTATAACGTATCTTTAAGTTTCTAGAAAAGACACTAGAATTCTGCCCCCCCCCGCCCCCTTCTGTGACTCCAGAACCTATTTTATTACGGAAGCATCTCCAGGTGCCCAAAGTCTTATCAAGCTTTACTTTGCTCTCAATCTTCTGTCCAATAATCCTTCACCAAAATGTATAATATTTGCCTTTATAGGCAAAGTTGACTGTTGAGTGTCAGGTTAGCCTACCTGATCTTCTCCTCTGAGGTCTTCTGTTTTCATCATTCACCTGTCCTTGGGTTTGCACAGGTGCTGCCTGAACTGTATCTACTGAACAAGAAGGATAAATTTACTAGAGGAGCACAAGAAGAAAACCAGAACAGTGTAGTCTTGCTATGCGTCTTTGAAGGATGCGTCCAAGCAGCACTTTAAAGAAGCAGCGATGCACACGTACCATTTGTCTTACTGTTACCCTGTGGAACCTGCCGTCCATTGCGCTGAACCCCTGGAGTTACTTTCACTGGGGGAGGCTTTTGTGAATTCATGTTGTCAACTGGGCCAGTCTGAACAGCCTGCTCTACCATGGGGCTTTTGCGGACTGGGTGCACAGAAGGAAAGCCAGCACCTGGAAGAAATCCCAATGACTAAGTGCCTCTCCGAAAATGTGCCAACACTATTCAAACCCTACCCACTTCTATGGAGAAACCGTTTTGTCAGGAATTACTCAAAGCCTTGAGTGTTTATCATTACACACTATGTTTAAATTGCATATACACTAGGTAAGGCACTACTGCCATACAAGTCTCAGCTCTCAAATCCAGAGCCTTAAAAATCAGGAAATTTACCCATTTATTTCTTAAACCAAATTAGACACACATTAGATAAGCAAGCCAGGTCAGTCTCTTAAGACAATTTATACCAAAAATCCAATTTCTAGGTGTATCCTTGGTTATGCAGGATTTTACTTTACACGATACTTTAAATCTGAAGCAAAAATCCACTGTTTTGAAACTGCTCAAGAAAGATTCCCCACTTTGTCAAACAAGTTTTGCAGCAAAAGCTTAACCACCTCAACTACATCCCATTTTGTAAGCTGCTTTTAGAAGTCCTTCAACTTCATTGCTTATTGTTAGCTTGCAGACAAAGAAAACCTGAAACCAGACCAGGATCTCAAAGTTACCCTTTTAAATTCCTTCTTGGTCAAGGCCAAAGTGTTACCAAGACTTCTGTTGCTCTTCCATCCAGGCTTATTTATTCACACTACAAAACATGTAAATACTTTTCATGGTTTGGTATACCTTACACCAATTATATAAAAAAGTGACAGTCTTCAGTACTCAGAAGAAACACTGCATTCTAGATTTAATTAGAAGTTTTGGAGTACTACAGGTTTATGTAGTTATGCGTAAGAACTGCTTGGAAGCGAATTTTAACTGAATATATCTTAAGAGCAAGAAAAGTGAAAAGCTGAAGAGTACACACAAACCAAGCCACTGACACTTCTGGGTCACCCAAGTCCACATGAGATATACCCAGTAGGTAACATCATGCAGGTTCCCAGTTAATGTACACCTGGAAAACTTGCAAGGAAGACAGACATATCCTAAGGATTATTCAGGAGGACAAAGCTGCTGTGCAAGTTTAACATAAGAAAGTTTCAAAGCTTAGCCAGAATATTGAGAAAGTATGTACAGATAGATGGCCAAAACCAGAGAGTAAGTAAAAACAGTTTCATGCCAACACAAGCATACATGCTTAAGTTAAAAACAGATGAAACTAATTACCATGTTTAAATGCAGGCTGCACCTGGTCTCTCTGCTCTGAGGATGGTCAGTCTAGTATCTCTACTCAACCTCCTTTAAAAGTTTTTACACACAGAAGCAAGCACCCAGAACTGTTATCTCAGCTTACCACAACTCGGAAATTGTTTACCGTTAGTCATGCTTTACTAACTGGGAGTCTTGACAAGGTACTCTGCCCCATCATGCATGAAATCTATCCTGATATTTCCTCAATTACAGCAATACTCCTGAATGTTCTATTAGCCTATGTCTCTAACAGCAAGGCCACCCACAATATTAGCAGTGTGCTTGTCTTTCCAGGAAAGACTAATTGATTCCTCGCCCAGTCTCTAGGGCAACACATGGTCCTGGATATGATGCAGCACATCACCATCCCTAAAACTCAGCCCTCTCGTGATACTTACACAAGAGGATACGCTGTCCTGTACTTTGTCTTTCTCCTGTCTCTCTAATTGATACTTCTAGGACAGGAGGAATACTTCATGTAATGAACGGCAAAACCAGCTGAGAACAAACCAATTCTACTAGCATTACCCATATAAGTACTATCATTCTAGGAGGGGTTAACAAGAACAGAGTGTTTGCAAGTGCCATGCAGTTCTTCCAAATATTTGGAGTCCTCAAACTGCTGTTACCCTTGGAAGAGAGCTGATGGGGCTCTGAAGACATGTCAGGCTCTGAAACAGGTTGTGGAGACGGAGAAGAACTAGGGCTGGAAGCAGCTGCTGATGCTGGAGGGCTTACCAATTTCTCTAAAGAGATAGAGGGAAGAAGAGAAAGCAAAGATATATGGATAAGATACAAGGTAGTGAAACATCTGAAGGACTTGGAAAGAGATACAAGAATCTCCGGAACAGCATTAGAGCAGTGTATTTACAGTCCTCTCTGGGAATACAAGTTTTTTACATGTGATCTGTATGTAAGGTATGTTAGGTTAGAAGTGAACTGGCCTTGACTGTTAGGTATTCAGATTACTTGCAGAAAGAAACTTTAGCTATTTAGTTAGTTTCTTTCTTGTGTGTGCATCTGTGTGTGCATGTAAGTGAAAGGCAGGCCTCCTTGCAACAAGATCATTGCACAAAGTTGTTAACTACTTATTCGCTGCTTGTGGCAGCCTGACACTTGGCAAGGAATTCAGTATTAGTTACTGTTATTCGGTTTCACAGTAGTTGCATACAAGAACTGTACCTTGATTCTAGCAAGTAAAGTTTTTACTTACCTAAACCTAACGAAGCTGCATACTGCTGGCTAAGTAAAGAGCTGGCAGCAAGCTGGCTGTAAGGTGGCATACCTCTAAACGGGCTGTAAGGCACATGTGGCTGAAAGGATGATGTAGAGGCAGAGCCCAGTGAAGACTGTAACAAGACAAAGTACATTTCCATTTACAGTGTCCCGAAGTCAGCTTGCTTTGGCAGAGATTCTCTACTTCATGTACAGCATTATTAAAGCTTAAGTAAATACTGAGAAGGGTTAGTTTACCTCTTTACGATTTTCCTGTATTCTCAGCTAGGTAAACTAGCTCTGGCTTTTGTTGACTGAAGTCTTTAATGCTGCTGCTATTTTAAACATTACAATGAGATTCAGGATGCTTCAATCTGAAGATTCCTCATGACACTTACTGGCCTTCGTTTTTATAAGTTTATAACAAAATTAAGTCTTTCATCACCAATGTTTTATCATAGCTTTCTATCAACACTTCAGGCTAACTTACTTGAACAATGGCAGGATCTTGTGGCAGAGTATGTTGAGCTTTTGGAGGTTCACAGACAGTGATGTCTTTGATGTCACTCCCTCGAAAAATAATGTATTCATAGATTTCTTCTCTCGGAGGAGCAGGTCTGTCTGTGGGCCGGTCTTCAGTACCAAAGGATCGCACTTTAGTATAGGAAAGATTACTATTAGTCCAGTATTACTATTGCAGCATGAAGTTATTTACGCAATTAAAAAGTACTCTTCTAATACTTGCCAAAAGTAACAACAAAAAAAAAGGTTACCTTCAGAACCCTGAATCTCCTTAGCGCACACATCTGTTCACTCAAATGCCAACTCTTTCAGCAGCCTGCATAAACAGTTTTGTTTACATCAAGCTGTGAAGGTAAAGACCATAGACCAGCTGGAGTGAAGAATCCTACTCCAAAACTGAGGGCTTCCCCACAGTGCAGTACTGCCATATTCCCCTTCCCTCCCCAGCCCCTGTCCTCTGTAAGCATTCAGCTTGAGACAACTGCCACTGCAGCAGACCACACGAGAGGCCCCTGAAGCAGCAGGGGAAAAAAAATCTTAGAAGGCTTTAGAGCTTGAATTTGCACCTTGGGTTTCATATATTTATTACAGACATAGAGGTAAAGTTTTATCAATGACAAGAACTTCCAATTAGAATTCTATCTCTACTGCACACCACTAGTTTTATGATTAATATCCACTGACTACAAAACAAGCTTTTAGTGATAAATCCAAAACCTCAGTGCCTAGTGAGGCTTTACTGACTCCCAGCTATCTCAACACTTGAGCTGGTACTAACCGGTGATGTTCCACCTTAGAGTGGGAAAAAAGCTGCAATTCACTGCGTGGCAGCTATTAGGTAAAAGCATAAATTAATTTGAGCCATTAAACAGGAAAAGGTCAGACTCAGACCTACTGGGTTGCTAGTGCAGGAAAACAGGTAGCAGTTACATCAGATGCTGACATGTGAAAGCTTGAAATGGGCTAGAGAATGGGCATGGTTTACACACAGAGATTTTTTTCAGCCACAAGTTACAGAAGTTCATCAAGTTTACAAGCCTAGTTGTCTTCTGTCTTTGTGGATCTTTGCCAGTTCAGATAAGCACCAGCACATACTGGTTTGATGAATGCTTTCAGGCCACAGAAGAATTCTGTATTATAGTTGCATCAATTTCTAACAGGTTACCACAGAAGTACTCAGTCTCTCTGCCAGGACACACCACGATTCCTGCAGTACCTTTACAAATTACATCCTTAACAGGCCTTTCACAAGCACCTGCCATGTCACAGTCTGTGGTGATGTGCCAGCCAGCTGCCACTTCCACGGCACAGCTGGAAAGATATGAGCACAGCCAACCCTGTCACATGGATGATAGGGGACAGGGGGCACCACAGCTTCTCCAGAAAAAGGGCAGCAAAAAGGGGATCCACTCAACCCCAGTGCTGACCATCCCTGGTATACTATACTATAATTAGTAGTTCTACTAACTTATTAGGAGCATTGATGAGCTACTCATCAAGAGTCCTGATCTTAGAGATGAAAAGCTGTGTCCAGGTGCTTCCTCCCACCAAGCAGCAGTTAGCCCTGCAAGCAGTCCTCACCTCTGCTCAATGTGCCTGTCAGCTGAGAGGAGCAGTAAGCTCTGGGTACAGCAGGTCAGTGCCAAACTTTGTCCCCATCACGCTGATGCTGTTTAGCGCCTCAGCTTACACCTGACTGGAAGGGAATCTTAACTGGTGCAAGGACAAGCTGCCAGTCGCTTCCTTTGAACGACTGTCTTCCATTAGTTCCTAGGGTATACAACCCCTCCAAGTTATTTTAGAACTCCAGCTGCTGTTTGATCATATTACAGCTGTAACCTAGTCAACTAGAAACACATTATAAATTGAAGGCAATGCTCGTGGCCTTTTAGACATGAACCATACTGCTGATATCCCTGCTCAAGATTAGATTATTACAGCACACAGCTCACGGCAAGACATACTAGTTATGCAGGGACTACTGCAGAATCCCACGGCTTGGAAGGCACCACATCCTCTCTGAGCACCGGCATCAGCCTGGCAGCTTCCACATGGAGAAATGCATGACCTGCAAAACCCAAAGCTGCCCAGGCAGCCTCTCAGTTGGCTGGTCCCAAATTTTCTAACTGAAAAGCTGGAAAACTATGTCCTTGTTGTACACAAAACATCAGCGAGGCATTTGGAAGGGCTCTACGAGATGACCATGCCTGCCCCTGCATTTGAAGTGTTTAATGGTTTCTGGCACATCTCAAAGTACAGCTTTAAGTTTCTGTGGAGGTCCGAAGGACTGTCTCCCATGAAGAGTTACAGTGACTATTGTTTACAGATGACAAGGAAATCAATCCCACATGGCACTGCAGCTGGTGCTTTCCAATACAGTTTGTACTCATGTGTGGGGCTCAGTTGAGCTCGACCTCTGAAGGGTCAGGAAGCCTAACAAGAGTGCCTGGATGTCTGGAAAGCAGAGCTTATGTGGATATTCCTTGCTCAAAAACTCCAGTTTCTTCAGACTGCTACTGAAGGGTGAGTAAGTTACTGGTGTTCACTGCCAACAGGACATTAATGGGTTTAAAATTATTTTGTTTGCAATTTAATTTTAGCATCTAACAAGACAGACAACTTTCTTGCAGTGCTTAATTAAGCACGTGGAATCTCCTTATCCAGCATTTAAGGTATTGTGCATGTGTTGAGATTTAACAGCAACCAAACACAAATCAATTGAAGTTAGCCCTGCTTCAAGTAAGACCCTGAATCAAATTCCTTCCTGAGGTCTCTTTCAACCTAAATTTTTCTTTATATCACTTGGATGACAAAAACTAAAGTGAATAGCACTTAAATTACATACTGAAGTTGTATGAGCCTTAAACCGTGGCATCTAGGGCTTAATAATAATTTACTAGCTATCTGGACAGCTTCAACTACATGTCAGTAATTCATGGTTCTTCTAACCCTTCAGCGATCAAGTGTTTTAAACCACCGTGCCCGCTAAGCACAGGGTTGATATTGCTGTCACCAACTTCAACATTGTTGCTATGTTCATAATTCTGACATTAATTTTGATATACGGTCTCTAATTTTAAAAAATCCTCTGAACTAAAATGAAAAGCAGGGTTTGTACTATAAAGTTTATAGAGCAGCACTTTAAGCAGGGAAAAATACATTGTCTATTGTAACAACTACTTCTTAAGCATTCCAGTTCATCAAGACTGAACACTAAGAGACCAATAAATACAAGAACAACCAGAAATCTTATACGGAACATGTACTTTCTCACATCATAAAGCACTTTAATCACATCTGCCTCTGAAACGCACCACTCGAGCTCTGAAGTAGCAAGTGCTATGTGGGAGCCAGAATTATGTCAAAAACCATTTCTACTTGCTGCTGGGTAAAGACCTTCCTGCACATACAGTAAAGAAGTTGCATCTATCCTGCAACCTCTCAACTACTTTGAGTGAAAGACCAACATAAATAGCTCCATTTGTACACTTAAATAAACAACTACATCCCCTAGAAAAAAGTGAATTTGTGGAAACTCACATTTTTAATTTCAGAGTACACACTAATAGGTGTCAAATACTCATGTCCAGCATCACATAAACATCATACTGAATAAATACTGTGGCACAGGATACCTTGAGGATGATTGAGCATCGGGCAAGTCAATGTCTCGTGCCAGCAGACAGTCTTTCAAAACAAAAGATGTTTGTTTTGTGGACAATCCTGATGGGTTGCTGAAGGCAATGAAGAAGGTGTGAACTTCCCAGAACAGGGAAGGACAAAACGCAGGGAAAGAAAAGGCTGATGCACATTAGCTGGAGGAGCCAAGCTGGACATTCAAGGCAGTACAGAAATAAGATCCTATTTGAGAGTCTAAACAAGACAGGACAAGTTTTTCTGAGAGTAAATACAGGAGTTCCCAGTACAGCTGACAACTGAATCCAAATGACACCATTTAAGTAGAAGATAAAGATCACTATTTCTACGGGGAAACAAGATGCAAATCGTCGACGAGCAGCCTGCAAGGTGGGGAGCGCCAGCCCCACGTGCAGGTACCCCCCAGCTCTGCACCAGCCCTCGCCCTCCTTACCTGCGCAGGGTCCAGTTATCGACCACGAAAAGAACAAAGACACATCAACAGCAACTCTGCTTTCCCCAGCGCTGGCCTGCGGCCCCGCTCAAGCCAAGCACCAAGATACCACCATGCATCCATGGATGGACCGGAGCAGGGAACCAAACCACGAACCGGGATGCAGACCATCACCTTCCTGGCTCTAACAACAGCAAGAGGAGCCAGCATTCCTCTCCAGGGCGCTGCTTAACGTCCCGTCAAAGCCAAGGGCTCCTCAGCATCCCAGGCCCTGTCCGCCCCGCCGGGGAGGCCCAGCGAGTCCCGGCCACGGCCCCTGCTCGTCCCCGCCTCACGGAGCGGCCTCTCGAGTGCTGACTCACGGAAAGCCAGCAGCGCCGGAGGCACAGGGGCTCCGGCCCCGCCGCCACCCGGCTCGCTGCACCGCGGGGCCCCCGCCGCGGCCCGTCAGGGCGGGCGGGCTCCGGCCGCAGCTTGCACAGGCCGGGCTCATTGTTCAGGGAAGGGAGGCGGCGGGGCGGCCCCCCCGCGTCCCCTCAGCGAGCGGCGGCCCGCGGCGCCAGAACCAGCCTAGGCCCGACACCCCCCCCCCGCCGCCGCGCTGCCTCACCCTTGGCCAGCGCCACGGTGGAGTTCTCGGTGTCGATGGTGTAGAGGATGCCCTCATAGCGGATCTGCGCCTTAGAGATCAGGCTGATCTTGCTGCCGATGTAGGGGGTCCCCGAACTCATGGCTGCGGCGCTGGGCCGGGCTGAGGGGCGGAGGGACGAGGAGGCCGCGCGGGTGGCCGCACCGCCGCGCGGAACCGCGCGCCCGCCCACGCACACTGCGGAGCCGGGAGCCCCGCCGCGCCCGCCTTATATAGGGCGGAGGGAGACGGGCTGGGGGGGGGCAGGGCGGGGGCGTGCTGCGACCCAGCCGCGCATGCGCCGCCGCCGCCCGCTATTGACCAGACGGGAGACGGGGTCAGACGCGGAGGGAAGGGGGGGGTGAAGAGGAGGGGGGAAGCCCGCGTCACGTGATCAGCCCAGGCGCGGGTGCCACGTGCGCTGCGGGCGGGGCGGGGCGGGGCGGGCGCTCGCGCCCTTCCCGCGCTGTGGCGGCTGAGGGGAGGGGAGGGGAGGGGAGGGGAGGGGAGCGGAGCGGGGCGGGGCGGGGCGGGGCGGGCGGCGGCGGCGGAGCCGCGCCGCTGACAGGGTCGTGCCGTGTGTCACCGCCGCGCACCCCGTTCGGAGAGGTTTTGTCACATAACGCGGAGGGGGTCGGGGGAGTGATCGCCCCCCCGCCACGCCAAGGCGGGCGCTGAGGAGGCCTTTCCTGGCCCCCGGAGCCGCCCGCCGCCTCACCTCAGCCCGCTCCCCGCCGGTCCCCCAAGGGTGTGCAGCAGAGGCGGCTCCAAAGCTCCCAGCCTGCCTCACGCCGCGGCAGCGCTCTGACAAGAAGAGGGATGGCTGCCTCCCGCCCGAGCCCCTTCTCTCTTCGGTTCGGTGGCGGTTGAGGAGCCTGGCTCCCTGCTGGAATAGGCCTTGGGGCCCGCCCGGCGAGGCGCACACCCTGCCTTTGTTCAGCAGGCAAGAGGGGATGTGCCCCGCGCGCCGATGGCGGCCGGTCGCATGGCGGCAGAGGCACCACAATGCTAGGCCGCAGCTGGAGAATGAATCTTTCAGTGCGGCGTCTCCTGGGACTCCCCCAGCTCCCCAGCCATCTGCGGGTCAATGAGAGACAACCGGTAGCATCTGGCAGACATGGTCACAGGAGGTGCAGTCACTAACCAACCTGAGGGTGGATGGGGATCAGGCAGGGCCGTTACATTTGGGGCAGCAGGTCAGAGTGCACAAATCTCACTAATGTGTGTGACGCAAATGAATAAGATTCAAAACCAGCAGCTGGACGACAATACCGTACAGCAGGAGCCATTGTCTAAATGTAAAGAGGTTTGCAGGAGCTGCACGCACCCATGCCTTGGTTTCGTGTCTTCCATCAGTGATACAACAGTGACAATACAACAATGAAGCAATACAACAACAATACAAAACCACAACAATACAGCAGGAGCTATTGTCTACATGTAAAGAGCTTTGCTGGAGCTGTACGCAGCCATGCCTTGGTTCCATCAGTGACAACAGCGACACAGTGGTATGCAGTCCACAGGTTTATCCCCGTGTCAGGACAACCTGCTTCCTTGCACACCATGGCTCAGAGAGCTGTTCTCCAAATGCCCCAAGCTGTCCGCCCCGTGACCTTATGTATTTTATGGTGCTGCTCTTCATGCTGTTTATACATCCTGGAGAGCAGATCTCCCTAGCTGAACAGGGAAGACGCCTTCCTTCTGACTCTTTCTTACGGACACACAAGTGCAGTCTTTCTCTTGCTAAATTTTCATTGTTCTAGCATGGAGAGAGCTGCTAAAAAAAATAATTTATTTCATATATATTAATTGGGTAAACAGTATTTTTGAATAAGAAAGCCCTTAAAGTCAATCTGTTTAGATTTTTAGCTCAGGCTTAAGTGTAACCTATACAGAGCAAGAAAAGATTCCTTTTTTCCTGCAGTAAACAGTACCCTTTAGTGGGCAAATTACTGGTTAGAAACTTCCCTGATGAAAAAAGCTCATCTAGCTCCCCTGTATGAGGAATATCTAGTTTAAGAATGTGGAAAAGTTCAAATGGAGAAAAAATATGGTGAGAAATAATGATAATAATAATAATAAAATGCTCAGTTCAGGGGCAGTCACAAATAATTATTTTGAATGGGAAAAATTATGTCAGTACAAGCAATGCAACCAAAGATAGAGAAGCAGTGCTTCCTCTTTTTGTTTATATTCTCCAGCTCCACAATATGTTTAACTTGATATTCCTTATGTCCACTCTTAAAATATTTTCTAGAAATGGTAGATGGTCCTCCAGGTTTTTCAGTCCAACTAATTTATTTTTTTTGTGCACATCAAAATGTCACTGAATCATAAGCACCTCTAGTTCCAGTATTTTGTTCTGTATTCAGTAAAACATATTATGATTGTTTTATCCTTTCACTTTTTTTTAAATACCAGGAAAGATAAAGGGATGATCACGTACCCATACAGCAGCATGGGTCCTGCAAGAAAACTAATTAAAGCAATGTGGAAAAAGAAGAATACACCGGAGTGGCATAAACTCTACATTGGTAAGGACAGATATGCAAATATAAGGAATTTTAGTTACAATCATCATAGCCATAACTCCGCCTGCCTCTGGGAGATCCTCTTATTGTAATGAATTTCCTCAATATATTTTGTTTGACAACAGTCAGAGATAACAAGTGATCAGCAAGAAGAAATATGACACCTCACATTTTAACTGCCCTATTAGTGTTATTTACTTTGTTAAAAAATACAGTTCTTCATCCATTAAGTGTTGAAAGGGGGAATGAAAGAGCATCTTTTGCTGTGTTAATCCATGGCAAGTGTGCGATCCTGGCCATCCCTCATATGAAGAGGGAATATTTGACTTCATATGAAGAAGCCGATTGCAGTTTGTTGTGGTACTAGGAAAAAACTTAGCAGAGTTGCACCTCATGATAGCAGCTGACACAGCTTTCACAGAGCAGCATTTTGGACCACTGGTCACCGTGGTCTTTGGAGACTGGAGGTAGGGTACAGTCAGAGTATGTCACTACATAGCTAGTTCATTTACAGGAAATCCTATGTTGCCAGAGCTAAGACGACTCCCATGGCAGTTGGAGTGCTACTAGTGGCATTTGGTGTGCTCACCATGGATATATCTAAAGACATTTCATAGCAGTTAGAAGAGAATGATGGTGAGAGAGCACTTATGTGGTGGCTGATGGCTGTGTCCATGGCAATGTGAGCTGAAGTGACATCTGGCAGAGTTAATGGCAGAGGGCAGGTGTTGGAAAGATGTCTGTAACAAGTTCCAACTGTCGTAAGAAGTGAGCCAGGCACTGGCTGCTAAATCGTCACCTCTTGCACCTGGGGACAGCAGGATATGTTTGCAGTCGGTGGCAGTAGGAATTAGTGAGACATGTGCAGCTGCTGAGGAAAATGGCAGCTAATGGTAGCAGTGGTTGAATTGAAATTCTAGGAGTTGGATGGGGGAAAAAATACCAGAGGTGGCACAGGGAAGACTAGGGTCTCGAAAGGCAGAGGGAAGAGCAGAGAAGAGAGACTAGCATGGAAAATGGAGGTGAAAGTGGAACAGATTTGAATTTGGGTGTGGCAAGCCAAATAAATGATACAAAGGAAGGGAGAGAAACATGTGAGCCCTGGAGGAAGAAAAGTTAGAAACATACCAGTAGTTTCAAAGAAAAATGTGGTAGCTGGAGGGAAGGAAGGTAAGGTCACCAAGTACAGAACGTGATTCCATAGTGGTGCAGGGAATGAGTAGTAGAAAAGAGCCCAGGAATGAAGGAGGGAATAGAAAAAGATGGAAAAACTAAAAAGATGCAGGAAAGATGAGAAGGGGAAAAAAAATCCATCTATGTGTTTTTATTCTAAATAAAGAAAAGCAGAGGAAGTAGAAAAATTAAAAAAAATATGTAAAGCCAACTGAAGGAAACTAAAATAAAAGGAAGAGGGAGGGAAGGAAAAAGAAATAAGGAAATTAAAAAAAAAGAAACATGAATAAGCAGAAAAAAATTGAAAATTCAGTAACTTTTATTTAGATAATGTGTGCTTTATACAATTAGTTTCTCCATTTCCTACAGTCTAAGAAAAAGAGTTACAATGATGTATGTTACAAATAGTGCTTCATTACATTAGTTTGTCTTATATCTCAGGAAAAGGGGTATCTCTTCTGAAAGAAATTCCCTCAAAACAATAGGTGTTGTTTTCTTTTTTATTCCAGAAATAGAGAGATTTTAACACATATAATACTGTCCTCTCTCCCCTTTCTCTTTTTCTCTTTTTCTCAGTCTTGAGTCTATGCCTCAGACATTTCAATTTTGACATCTTTCATTCCACCCCCATATATCAAATTTAAAGTCAGTTTAACTCCTGGATTTAAATGAAATATTTTAAAAAATGTCGTAGTTTTAGGCTTGTGTGGGATTGGCTTTCTTAATTAGTACCTCAACTGTGTACTTATTGGAACTGGCATAAATCTGCATTATTCCATTGCATTTCTCAGCAGCCCAAGTGTGTTGCACAGCCAAGACAAAATATATTTTACCAATAAGGATGCGATGGCAGAGAGTTTAAACTTCTTATCCAGACCCCCAGAGTTTGTGAGTGTCAAAGTAAGACCACGATATGGGCATTGCTTGTTATTTGAATGATCTAACTGTATGAAATATAAATGTAAGAGGATGAAATTTTTGCCTGAGTTTGGATGAAAACAAAGTACTTATTTTGTACAGATACACAGTCATTATAAAATATGGTGTCAGTATCTGAGATTAAGCTTTACCTATAGGGATTTAAAAAGTAACATTTTGAATTACCTATGAGATTTAACAGGCGCTTAATCGATACTTTTTAACCAGCTTTATTATAAATACACTCACATTAAAAGAGTATATCTTTATTTGCTTGTTCCATGTATGCATTCAATACCATTTTTCATACTGTAGTCAGTTTACTCTTTTTCCTGATAAATCAACCATTTTCTACAGGGAAAGACAGTTCTTTGCTATAACACAAAATGATAATTTCTTTTTCGTATTTGTGAAAATCCAATGGTAAAATTACAAAAAAATACTGGAGAATTTTTCTGTTTGTGTAGCACTTCCGTGTGGAAGACTCAAATTGCCATGTGGGCATTCAAAGCCTAAACTCTTAGTTTTTTTAAGATAGGTTCAATATATCCAGTTAAATTTATGGGATAAGACAACAGTGCCCTTCCGACCTGGCCAGTCCTTGCTGTTTGTACCTCATGAATCCACAGGACCTACTTACAAAAGTTGTGTTTGATTACTTGAACCTAGAGAGGTTAGAAGTCATTGGGACATTTCTGATGCAACAGAGTGAGGAGGGAACATACATTTACTTATTTTTGTAAAACTGAAAGATCTTGGACATGCATAACATCTTTTATTAGAATGAACTCAAACTGTGATTCCAGACCTTTTTCATGCTCACATCACTACACTACCGGGTCTACTTTACAAGCTGTGAAAATGAGACTAAGAACCCACACTAAGTACTAGACATAAGACCAAGAACACAACCCAAAATCTTGTCTGCTGTTGCAATTCATTTCATCGTTGAAGTCTGGGGGAATGGAGCAGTTAGAAAAGTGCACATGCCTTTTATACGGAGGCTTTCTGAATCACAAATGGCAAGATGAAGTTATCCTGGCTAACTAGGTGGTGGTTTATTCACAGGTGTGTAAGGTGGAGATAAGAGATCCTTTCATGAAGACAGGTAAATGGATAATGTATGTGATACAAAAAAGGTTGACAAAGCTGAAGTTTGCAGTTTCGTCACAAAAGTTGAAGGATGAAGTCTTACAAGCCAGACCTAGATTCTAAAAAAGGTGTTTAGGCATCTATCTCCCATTCAAATAAGTAAGAGGATTCAGACCTAAGTTTAGAAATAATTAGGGCATAAAGAGAGATAGTTGTCTATCTAGGACAGTGGGGAGCACTGAACATAGCCTAAAATACCAAGTTCCTTTAGGAAAAATCTCTGACTGTTTTTTTTTTTGCTGCATAGGCTGCTTTTTCTTGAGTAGTGTTGTGCTGAAGTGAACTGCAAGCCTCTGTGTATCCTTCTCACAGATGCACTGATGTGAGGGGATGGGATGAAAGTAGGATTTCATGAAATTTTTTTAGGCATGAAGTAAGCAAAAGGCGGAGTGGAGGCTGTGCTGAAAGGAGAATAAGAGATAATAAACGGAGAAAGGAGGCAAAAAAAAGTCTTTGAGGGATGAAATGCTGCAAAGGATTAGTCTGCAAATAAAGATTTTGTAGGGTTTCAGGTTTATGCACTAACTGGGAGAGTAAGATCTGTGTATTTAGCTCCATGCCCAACTTTCCAAGAGGTTCAAGAGCTGCAGTGATAACCAATGATCTAAATCCACTTCTAGGCTGAAAAGAGTCCAAGTTACAACTAGACTATCACAACTGACCTACTTGGTACACTTGACAGTAGTCTCAGTGGAGAACTAAGGAGCAGATGGGAGTACAGCCTGATACATTGCTCTGTGGACAGTCGTTTCAGAACAAAATCATGTTTTGGAGAGTACAAGTTGTATTCACTGCATACTTCAGACTCCTAGATCTTGCAGACTAGCAAATTTCACCATTCCCTGTGCAGAAATCTATCTTTACTAATTGGGTTTGGCTAAAATTCCAGAAGGCTCCATAGCAGTGTTTCTTTAGAATCATAGAATTGTTAGGGTTGGAAGGGACCTTAAAGATCATCCAGTTCCAGCCCCCCTGCCATGGGCAGGGACACCTCCCACTAGATGGGGTTGCTCAGAGCCCCATCCAGCCTGGCCTTAAAAACTTCCAGGGATGGGGCTTCCACCACCTCTCTGGGCAACTTGTGCCAGTGTCTCACCACCCTCATGGTGAAGAACTTCTTCCTAACGTCCAGTCTGAATCGACCCATCTCTAGTTTTAGTCCATTCCCTCTAGTTCTACCATTACCCAACATCCCAAAAAGTTCCTCCCCAGCTTTCTTGTAGGCCCCCTTAAGATACTGGTAGGCCACTATAAGGTCTCCTCAGAGCCGCCTTTTCTCCAGACCGAACAACCCCAACTCTCTCAGTCTGTCCTCATAGGAGAGGTGCTCCAGCCCTCTGATCATCCTCGGGGCCCTTCTCTGGATACGCTCCAGCACATCCATCTCTCTCTTGTAGTAGGGGCTCCAGAACTGGACGCAGTACTCCAGGTGGGGTCTCACGAGAGTGGAGTAGAGGGGGAGAATCACCTCCCTCAACCTGCTGGCCACGCTTCTCCTGATGCAGCCCAGGATACGATTGGCTTTCTGGGCTGCTAGTGCACACTGACGGCTCATGTTGAGCCTCTCGTCCACCAGCACCCCCAAGTCCTTTTCTTCAGGGCTGCTCTCAAGCCAGTCACTGCCCAGCCTATATCGGTGCTAGGGATTGCCCCAACCCAGATGGAGGACCTTGCACTTGGCCTTGTTGAACTTCATGAGGTTGGCATCTCTTCCCTCCAGCGTGTCAGCTGCCCCACACAGCTCGGTGTTGTCGGCAAACTTGCTGAGGGTGCACTCTATGCCACTGTCCATGTCACTGGCGAAGATGTTAAACAAGACTGGTCCCAGTACTGATCCTTGAGGGACTCCACTTGTCACTGGCCTCCACTTGGACATGGACCCATTGTCAGCCACTCTTTGGGTGCGGCCGTCAAGCCAGGTCTTTACCCACTGAATTGTCCATCCATCAAACCCATATTTTATCAGCCTGGAGACCAGGATGTCATGCGGGACAGTGTCAAAGGCTTTGCTCAGGTCCAGGTAAATGACGTCAGTTGCTCTCCCCTTGTCTATTGATGTTGTGACCTTCTCATAGAAGGCCACTAGGTTTGTCAGGCACGATTTGCCCTTGGTGAAGCCATGTTGATTGTACCCAATCACCTCTTCATTATTCTTCTGCCTCAGCAGTGCTTCCAGGAGGATCTGCTCCATAATCTTACCAGGCATGGTAAGAGCTCCTCCTTGTCTCTCTGTACTTCTTTCTTTCTCTACAAATTATTGAACACATTCCAGCTATCAGTATTGAGCACTATTTCATTGGCACTGAGGCTTGAATGGGGTTGAACCAAGACCCTGCTGCCCAGTTCTCTGTGGTGCAAATCAAATCATAGGACAACATACATCATTGGGCTGAGAAAACAGAGGAAAGAGCTCCTTTATTAGATGTTTTAGTTGAGACACCTCATTTGCATTAATTCTCTACAGTGGACTCTGTTCTTGAGCCAAAGAAATGACTCTCCCTCTCCTCACCTGTTTTACAAACGACTAGTAGATACTGCTTCTTTCTGTTTAGCTAGGTAACGTATCATTTTACCTAGACTCGGCAGTCTGCTGCTCTTTCTCTGCATAACATCTGCTGCAGTTTTCATAGCTTGAATTGCTCTTGGACTTGTTTTAAAAGGCATGTTTCAGAAATGTCTTTGAGGATGTGAATTATCAGTCATTGTTTTATCTGCTAGGGTGTTCTTCCTTTATGTTTGTTATCTTACTTTTTAAAATAAGATTAAACAGGCTTTGAAGTTTAAAGTTTATAGGTTTTAATTCTTGTTTAGGTTAAAGGTACCAAGAATGGTAAAGTAATTTGTAGCAACAGGATTTAAGTGCAGCTTCAGAATTTAATTTATTTTTGTATGACAATAAACTGGCATTTAATCTCCTTCACATTTTAGAAGCTAAACTGTAAATCAATCTTCACGTAAGACAGCAGTCTCTCTCTGGCTGGTCAGTTCTAACTCGTGCTTCTCCTTACTGTTGTAGTATTTGTGTACACACTTCTCACATACACCTGAAAATTCTGATATTTACTGTTCCAAAGCCTTTGTGTTATTTGTACTCCATACCTCATTTCTCTACTACTTGATGTGTGACAGGCGTTTTATTAGTTAGTGCACTTTTAAACCACATTTTTGTTCTGTAAATTAACTTCAATAACATTTGAGATTTGGCACTTCAATTTGCTCACTTAATTCATATTAACATGCTTAATTTTTTCCAGAGAGCCTCACAGCTTTGTCTCGGACTCTGCATTTTACTCAGCAGCATCCTCAGCGTTTACTCTGCCCATGACATCACCTGTGACAAACTTCTAAAGGCCATCTGGGATGTACAGTTGTTAGTAAGACATTTTAAAGGCAAAAGGTTTGTGCAAGTATAACTCAGAGCATAAACTGGTCTGAAGAATCTTAATTGTTGTTGAAGAAGCAGAAAGAACCCCAAGTAAAGTTGAGGGTGGGGTTATAAGTTAGAAACCCCCCATATCTTCTTTTCTTCTAAACTGATACTTGCATCTGCAAGAGAATGAACTGGAAGCCTAAAGTGACACAGTACTGAATAACTTTTCAAATAACTATCTTGAGCTGTAATGGGATAATAACGCACTCCGGTCTTTACAGGGCAAGGGTTAGTGATTCAGTCTCTGTGTGATGCAGGTGGCTCACTACTCCACCCTGATATAAAAGAGGATGGTGTGGCTCCTGTAGGAGAGATGATCCTTCAGAATTTAAAAAGTTTGAATCTAGAACACCTAAAAGCAGTCAAACTGCAAGAGTTCTGTTTTGTGTGCATCTCTTTTAATGACAGGAAAGCTTTAGGAAGGTGGCAACTTGGCCTGCACAGACTTTTTTTTTTCTCTTTGAGTCAGTGGAAATGCTGGCAATAATACAGGGGTAAGAGCTAGCATGTTGTATGATCATACCGACACATGAACCAGTACTCACCTTCACATAGTTTTTAAAATCGCAAGGATGTTAGGCTTGATGGGTTCTTGCTGGGGATGAGGGTGTAGGAGGGATGGCTTCAGGCTGCCAAGTCATACAATTCTACTTGGATGGCTTCATGTCAAGGAATAGTAATGAATGAGCAAACTTACTGGGCCACTAAACTGTACAGAGCAGCAAAACTAGCTCCCTCTTTTGCTCTGCTAAAAATAATTAAGGGAAACGAGTTTTATAGTTTCATAAAAACAATCTGACTTTCCGACACAAGAATATACAAATTGTCTACTGCTCCCCTAACTAACCATCTTTCCTAAACAAGATGCTGTTATTTGTTGCCTGCCATTTTGTCTGGTCATTAATAAATAGTTTACACAGATGGATGGGTTTACTGTCCTAGCTAGAAAATCAAGTAATAGTGATGGCAATGTTATACTTCTGTGGTAATGGAAGAGTACTGCAAGTAACGCCATCCAGACAAAATTGACAAGGAACAACTTCACATAAAAAACTTGGCCTTCCATCTGGGTGTGTCATTTCCTTTGGATTGGAAGTTTTCCCCATCTTGTATTTTGAGAGATAAAATATTCATCTGACTTTCTTCAGAACATGTATTAGTTTCTTCCGTCAACGGTGGGAACGCATCCCATATTTAATTGAGTTATTGGATTTGTTTGGAATGTCAAAAATGAGTAAAAGCTCATTAATGGCATAGGGGCAAGCCCTTGAACTCTGTCTCTGATGGTGAGAATTTATTTTAGGTAGTGTAAGAAAGTAACCTATAGTCTGGAATCATATCCCTAACTATTTTAGACTGCTGGAGAATTCACAAAAAAACTTGTATAATGGCCTTTCGTGATGTGTTTTCATTAAGTCTGAGGCAGCTCAGTAAAGAAGCTACAGCATGATTTATTTTAATCAGTTATTACAGAGAAGTCATTAAAAGAAAAACTTGGCAAAATCCTGCTTACGTACTTCTTGCATTCCAAATCCATAAAATGTTTAGATACAATCTCATTTCATTATAACCAAAACAAACCTCCCTTACTAGATTTCTTTCATTTTTTTCTTTAAATGATGATGTTTCCATACCTCTTCTGTCTACACTAGCTTTCCAGTATGGTGCCTTTTGTGTTTGTTTTCTTTATAATGTCACTAAGATGAGGCAGGTTGCTCTGAGGAATGCTATCATCCCATAAGGCTTGGTAAGAGCATTTGGCAGGCTATGAACTAGGGAAAATAATTTAGCCATTTTTGTCATCCGAAGATGACTTTCAGAAATGCTTGCACACGTGATTATTCTTCCAGTTCAAATCATCAAGAATCTGCATTTTGACCTACGTATTGTACATACGCTGAAAGTTTTACCAACTTTTTGGCCTGTTAATTTCATTTGATATTTCTTACTGTTGAGCTAAAATGTATATATTCAGCACACACACAATCCTCTTTTTAAATAACTCCCCTATTTTAAAAGAGAGGTGCCATGGGGCTATTGAATGATTTAGATAGGGGCATAGGCACAAAGAATGTGTCTGGCTCTGTTCCTGTGACTTCGGAAATGGGGTACGAGGCAGAAAGGTGAGGTGGGATACTGGCTACGAGGACAGTGAAGCTTTCTGAATAAACCCAAAATTTGTGTGGATTCTGTCATCTTGTGTGACTGAACTTGTGGAATCAAGGTATTACTTTCAGCATTTTAAATGATGGGTGGCTGGGCAAGGAGCAGAGAAAGGGGCAGGAAAGGAGAGCAAAAAAAATCACCAGTCAAAACTATCACTATCAGTTTTTCATCTATTTATTGATGGGACTTCAGTATTCTGATTGGTCAGTTGAGACTCATAGGAGCTGCGTACAGACAACCAAAAGCAACTCCCCTTCCTGCAAACCATCAGTAGGTTTCTCTGGTACGTCCCTTTTCACCATAATCCATACCGCTGTCACCTCTGTCAGGCATTCCTGTAATGAATTCTAGGCTAACTATGTTTTTAGAAAACAAACAGAAAGAGAATTGCATTAACACTTGTATCTTGAGACACAGCCTCTGTGCCATGATCTACATAGGCTTGTTCTAGGGGAAAAAATAAGTATTTTTAATAATAATATACTAAAAGGAGCAGCTTAAATGAACTGACAGTCCTTCATTTTTCCTGTATAGCTCCTGCTATCTTCTACTCTTTGACACTAAAGAGCATTCATATGTACCTGTATGTTCAAGATATTTTGATGTGGGTCAAGATATGATTGCTGGTGGGTGAATACATAGCATTCACTGTATATTGAGTCTGACTATTTCTACACCAACACCAATAACTACCAGTAATCCATTACTAGAATTCTTATGCAAGTTGCTCTTTTGTCCTATTTAAAACAGAAGGTGAGCAGTACAGTACAGAGGAGCTGGAATCCCAGTCCTGAAGAATCCAGTCCAGAAAGTTATTTCCGATGTCAAACAAGAGGCAGAGAGTACGAAAAGATAAATTATTCAGTAATGAATCCTACACACTTGTAATGCACAAGTTGTAATGAATCTCTTGTAACTTTGTGAAGTTGTTTACCTAATATGGCAGATATGCCATATGGTACCCTAAAGAGAGTGTTAGAACAAGGACATGAAGATTTCTAGGTTTTTATTTCTAGTTTTGTATGCAACTGTAAACTACATTCAAGCTAGCAGATGTGAGCAGTAGAAGAATACAGGCTGCTCTGACCCTTCACGCTGACTACTGCTGCCATTTGGTAATTTCAGCCATCTCTCACATCACTGTCCCTTCCTCCATCACTGCTCTGTCCCCATGGCCCAGATGCCATGGAAGACAGACCTGCAGCTGCTCCGCACCTTTGGGCTGGTTTAGCTTAAATTGAGTTTTTTTACCCTTAATAAATCATTTGAGCAGCAGATACAGATTAACTCTTCCACTGGTTAGGGAACGTGACCAGACTCCTATGCTGGCTAGTTCTTTGGTATGTTGCTTATAGAATTTCACCATAGCTAAAACTAGCTATGGGCTCAACCGTGGCAGCAGCAAACTGGTCAGGACTACCCCGCTTGAAGCAGCGTTCCTCCCTCATAAGAAACAGGCAAGATGACCTACAATGACAGCTGTAAAATTACAGCTACTTTGCAGCTTTGTAATTTGGCAAAAATTGATAAAATGGAAGTTAAAAGTCATAGAAAAGGGCATTTCCTTTCTCTCCCTTGAGTTTCAAATGATGACTGAGAAAATCTGCAGAGAACAAAACATTTGAAAACAAAAGATTAATGTAAAACTTCTCAGAGGAGCTAGGCAGTCCCTTCTAGGGATGCTACCCGGTGAAGTGATCAGAGCCTCAGGAAGGGCTCAGCCTGGTAATTTTTACTGAGCAGCCAAACTCTACTGCAGGTGAGAGGCCATGAGAAACTGGAACAGAAACATCCCTTACCATAAACTATGAATTTCTAAGACTTTTGATTTAATGATATTTACTCACCTATTATTCCAGGCCTATATGTTAAGAACAAATACCTATCGGTTTTTATGTTTCCCCTGCAGCTTTTGGCAAACAGCTTCTCCCTTGTAGACAAGACACCCTGGCATACTTGGGAACAGGGTAAGGCATGGGACAGCACTTCAGCGCTGCTCCCATCGCTCCCCTGGCAAACTGGACAGCACAGCAATTTAATTCACATTACAGTATGACAAGTGAAGTGATCACCACAAATACGTGATGCAGGAAGCATTGACACCCATGTTTGGGCAACACTAAGTAGAAAATACTTTGTCTCTGACCTATTTAAAGCAATCCCTTCTCGCAGGTAACTCGTAGCTCTCGTCCTTCCGAGTCTCCACCTTCCGTCAGCTCTCATGGGGCCAGTGGATCCCGGGCATCGCCATCAGCAGGTGCCCAGCCGGCCCCGCTGCAGTGCGGTTCCAGCCTCCAATTCCACCCAATACCTAAAGGCAAAGCTTATTTTATAATACTGAAAGAGGAGGTGCTATTTTAAGCTTAAAACTTACCAACATGCTACGATTTATCTTTTAGCTATTATTGTTCCAATAGCTCAGTTTTCTGGGGAAACAGTGCCTGGCAAAAGAGAGCATTTATTAAAAGGCAGGTTGTATTTTTACTTTAACGATATTTACTTCCTTTATGACGGTTGCACAAGCGGGTCAAAGTGCGGCTCCCTACTGTAAGGCCGGCGCTCGGCGGGACGTGCCCACCCGCGACAGCGCCGGGCCGGGCCCCCCGCGCCCCCCCCGGCATTCCCGGCCCCGCTCCCCCCAAGGGTTAACGGCGGCGGGGTGTGACACGGGCGGGGATCGCGGCAGGGCCCCCGCCGCGGCGGGCTCCGAGCTGCCAGTGGACGGTTCAAAATCGGGATCTCCCTCGCTTTTTTCACCTCCCTCCCCTCTTCCTTTTCGCCTTCCCGGCCCTGACGCCGCAGCCGCCCCCCCCGCCTCGGGCGCGCCCTCCCGGGGCCGGCCCGGCCCGGCGTGCTGAGTCAGGCCGCCCAGGCCGCGGAGGGAAGCCTGCCCAGACCGCGCCCGGCAGCGGCCGCCCCCGCGGCCCGGCCGGCGGGGCCGCCTCCCGCCCCAAGGGGCTGCGACCCCCCGGGCGAGGCCGCGCTGCGGGGCAGCCCTCGGCCGAGGGCGGCGCGGGGCCCGGCGCGCTGCTCCGCGCCCGGGGCTGGGCCTGGTTCCCCCCCCCCCCCGCCCGCCGGTGGATCAGTTACAGCAGCTGGCACAGGTGTGGGGCGCCCTTCAGACTCGCGCCGGCGGCGGAGACCCGGACGCAGGGAGCCATGCAGCCATTTTGGGCCCGGGCAGACAAAGAGCCGCAGCCGCCGCCCCCGCCGCTCCACCCGCCGGGCCCCGGCCTCGCCCGCGCCCCCCGCCGCCACCCCCATCCGCCCCGCCGCCGGCGGGCCGCTGCCGCCCGGCTCCCACTAAGCGCTCGCAGCCATTTGCCCTGCCTTTTATAGGCGGCCGGCGGCCAATGAGCGGCGGGCGGAATCCCTCTCCGGCCGGTGATGTGAGGCTGGGCGGCCGCGCCTGCGCAGCTGGCGGGGCCGAGTGTGTGTGTGGGGTGGGGGGAGGGCGGGAGGAGTGGAAGGGGAGGGGGGGGAGGAGGGAGCAGCTCACAGGAACCCTCCAAAAAAAAGATGGCGGCGGGCTCGGATCTGCTGGATGAGGTTTTCCTGAACACGGAGGTGGATGAGAAGGTGGTGAGCGACCTGGTGGGCTCCCTGGAGTCCCAGCTGGCGGCCTCCGGCCACCACCACCAGCACCACAAGGCGCAGGAGCCCCTGAGGGCCGCTGGGGGGCTGCTGGGGAACCATGTTGTGAGCAGCAGCAGTAGCAGCAGCAGCCCTAGCCCTAGCCCTGGAGGAGTAGTAGTAGGAGGCAATGCTAATGCCCAAACAGAGAGCAGCAGCGGCAGCAAGATGGGACTGAGTGCCCCAGAGATCACAAAAGCAGGTAACATGGGCAGGGGTGGGGGGCTCTGAGGGAGAGGGGCCCTCCCCTCCCCCCACTCCCCAGCTCCGGCTGCTCCTTCCCTCACTGCTTTCCCCCCTTTTCCCTCTCTCCTCCTTCTCGTTGTGGCAGGAGCGGGAGTGCAAAGGGTGGTATCGATCATCTGGGGGAGAGCCTCCCCTCATCATGCCCCCTCGGTGTGTATCCGCGCCTCTGCTCCCTCCCCTTTATTTTCCCTCCTCGCCTCTGCTTACGAGAGGGTGTTTTATCATGTGTGGGGGCAGCTTCCCCGCAGAATCCGCCGGCAGAGCCCGTCCGTGACTCTGCCGGTCCCCTCTGCTTTTCGTGCCCTTGTTGCTGGAGTGTAAAGGGGCTCCCTTCGTCTGGGGGGCCGAGGGCGGCAGAGCCCACCCCCTTGGTAACGGCCGTGCCTCCCATGCCGTCCCCGGCTGCTCCCCTTCCCTTCCCAGGGGTGGAGGTTATGGGGGGGATTCCCTCTTGATAATGCCGCCTTAGCTGTCTGTGTAAATGCTCCTTCCCCTCCCCCTTCTCTGTTGCTGAAGTGCAAGGGGGTGTTATTAATCATGACACCTATTTCCTGTAGAGGAGGAAGCGAGGGGGGATTTCAAGGGGAGGAAGTCCCTCAAAATGCTTCCCCCCCATATCTGCCTGCCTGAATATTCTTCTCCCCGCAACCCCTTCCCTTGTTCCAGGGGCTTGGAGGGGGGCATCCAACACCTCTCATTCCTCCTCTGCCCTCAAGGGGGGGTTGTCACAACACCAGGTCCCAGGAAGGGGGGGAATTCAGGCCACAGCACCCCACCTTGTACAATGTCTTCTCCCACCCACCCACCCCCGGTAGCTACCTGGGAATATTCCCCCTCTTCGTGTTGTGAAGATTGTAGGGGAATAGTGCAAAGGCTGGGACTAAGGGCTCACAACACAAGAATGGAGGGAAGCTGTTTTTCAGGGGAATTAAAAAAAAAAATGTCTCCCCAGAATTTCTCTGCAATTCTTCCCCTCCCCCTATTTTTATTTTTTTTCTTTCTTTCTTGTTGCTGAAGTGTAAGAAGATATTACAGACCTTCTGTCATGATTAATGAAGCTCTTCTAGGAGGATCTCCTTAACCCTTATAACATGCATCTCAGTATCTGTCTGTCGCTATTCTTTTCCCGTTTCTGTCTCCTTAGGGCCAGGACCTGGACTGTGTGTGATTGTACTTGTGATAGCACCAGGCCTCATCAAGGGGCATGAGGATTATTCAGGACAAGAAGCTACATCATCTTGTCCCTTCTCAAAACCAGCTTTGCTTTTTATTTATTTACTTTTAACTGTCTCTGGCTGAGGTAACTACAGATCCGAAGAACAAATTCTGTAATAAAGTGGAAGAGTCTTCTGGTAACCTACTCCAGGCCTTGCAGTACTTCTTATCTTGACAGCATGACGTTTTTCTTTCCTTTCACTTTTTCATATTTTGCTGTTGTTGAGCCTCCTGATCTAACTGACTTACTCTGTAGAAGATGAAGGGATTAGAGGGTAACGTGTGCTGGGTATAGGGAATATGTCTTATTAATGTGTCTTCCATTGCCGTTTTTCCCTCCTTGCAGTTGCAGTCCTGTTGCTAAATGTGATGGCAGGCTCTAGAATGGGGAAGAGGTCTAAGGTGATCTTCTTCCTCCCTTCCCTTGGTTCATATTAAAGCTGTTTTCCCTATTTTGTATTATTGTAGTGTTGAAAGCAGGGGTGTTACAATTAATATTGGGTCTGCCAGTCTTGGGCAGGAAGTTGGAGGCTTCAAGGTAATGTCTTCAAAGCCACCTTCAGTTTGTGCTCTGTACGGTTTTCTTGGCTCCAGGCAGGTAGCCTGGGAGATGGAGAAGACTTGGTAATGAGGGAGAACGTTCTGTCTTTGCTGGACTTCTCTTCTTGCTCATTCTCTCTGTTTAACCTTGTTGTTGTTTTGCAGGAGCAGGAGGAGTGCAAGGGGGCGTTATTAATCATAACACCAGGTCCCAGACTTCAGCTCTGGATGGAGCCACCACAACGAGCACCAGCACCACCACTGCAGCAGCAGGAGGATCTGAAGTCACTGCTGCTCCAGGGACCCTCAGTCAGGGCAAATCGGTGGTTATCAGCACCATGGCAACTGCCTTGTCCACCAGGAATGGCAAGATTGGGACCACAACAGTGCAAACTTTGAATGGGAGTAACGTGGTGATGAACTCTCACCACACAGGAGGTGCTGCTTTCGCTGGGACTCCTGTGACTGCTAACCCTGCTTCTGCACCTGCTGTTGCCCCTCTTGTTAACAATGGACCTGGATCCGTGGGGAAAGGAAATACTGTTAATGCTGTTTTGCCATCAGCTTCCAACACTGTCATCCAGACTTCTTTCCTTAATACTGCTGTGTCCTCTGCATCTTCCTCCTCGCCCACAGTTATCTCCTCGCAGCCACCACCGAGCATTGGAACTGGGGCGCCTACGGTAACGCTTGTGAGGCCACCGATTCACACAGCAGGACCCACAGTAGCTGCAGCTGGTGCAGCCACTCAAAATGGGAGCAATACTGTGATCAATTCAACCATCAGTGTGGGGAGTTTTCCTGCTGTTGCTACAGCCACTGTGGGATCTGGAGTTTCCCTCCAGACATCGCTTGTGAACAGCCAGTCTGGTTCCACTGTGCCAGCAGCTCCCGCCACACAGGTCATCAAATCTGAGTCTCCTAAAACTATAGTCCAGGCAGTATCCCAACAGCAGACGCTGGCTACTGCTGGCCAGCCCAGTACTACAGGGGGTAACATGATTATTGGGCAAACTATGCAAGCTGGGCTCTCCAATGTTGCTCCCAATCCTGGTGGGATACCTCCTGCAGCTCCTGGCACCCCCACAGGAATGGCTAAAGGCACTGCCAATACGGTGGCACAAAGTCTGCCGAGGACTCCAACAGCAACTGCGAGTGGAATCAGAGCAACTTTGACTCCTACAGTTTTAGCACCTCGTTTGCCTCAGCCACCTCAGAATCCAACTAACATTCAGAATTTTCAGTTACCACCAGGTGAGTAAGAGGACTGAAGGGTTTTGTTTTGGAAGTGTATTTCTTGCAGGAAGGAAGGTATCCAAATAAGATTTCTTGCTGTTTAATTGTGAATTGTGGAAGAAGTATTGCATGTAACAATGAGAATTGTCTGGTTTTGAGGAGTAGAATAGTAGCATTCCACTACTTAGCATGTGATTTCGTGTGACCAAAAAGTCTTTTCAGCAGTAATAATTTGAAAATAATTCTGCCTAGTATCTTTGTTACAATGTGAGTGTAGATGAAGCTGCAAACTGCCAAAGCGTGACAATGGAATATTATCAAATGAAATGTTGCTATTTCACTTCCACGTTAGGTGTGTTGACTTTTAAGGCGCTTTTGTCAGTAGTTCGTATAACCTTCACGTGCTGTTCAGTTCCCTCTCTGTCCCTGCATGCCCCCAGTACCACAGAGCTCTCATGAATAGAGAAGCAGCAGATACAACACAACAAAACTACCTTCTTTTGCTTTAAATGCCTTCAAAGTCTGACTTATAAACTTCAAATCTGTGAGGTTTTGATGATCTTTTTAGTCACTGGAGTTCTGATACAAAAGGCAGTCTTCCTATGTCCTTACCTCACCCTGTTGTGTCTAGGGTTGCAGCTTTTGTAGTAGCTAGTCTCATGCTTAGTGCTGAGCATCTCTGGACAAGGAATCTAGTTCTGAACTCAGTGGGTGAGTCAAAAGCAGGATGAGAAGTATTTCTTTCCTGAGAACTGTTCTGTCCCTCCTTAAATATCCTAGATTTGGAGATTTAAGGTTATATATTTGCTGTTATTTTGAACCAGGCTTGTACTTGTGTGCAGTTTCATTTTTAACTGAAAATACTTGTATGAACCTACACATAGCTTCCTGTCTTTTTAATAATATATAGTAATAGCTGTATTCTTACTATTCACTGTTTTCAGGGCAGTATACAAAGAGCAGCTAATTAAATTTTACTACTAGTACCGAATGAAATCAGTAGTAGTTGTATATCATCTGTTTCAATTGGTGTTTGTGAAAGTACATCTATTGAAACTCCTGACCAACCTTAAAGCAGTGCACCTGTCACATAAGGTAGATCAGAAACCATACTCTGTTACTACACACCACCTTTTTGTGTAATGTACTATTTATGGTATGTGATGCCATGTAGTTTGGTGAAGCCTGTCAGACGTTCTGTGTGTCCAAGTTCTAACTGGCATAAATATTCCTCATTTTTGTGTGCAGAAGATTATTTCCTATATGAGTAATTTGAATGACACACGTTGCTAATTTAAAAAATAGCAGTAAAACGCAGACCTTGAAACCCCAGTGCCTAATTTGAAGCTTGTAAATTGATAGGCTGGAAAAGCCTTATTTATTTATTTATTGCCACAGCGTATCAAAGGATTTTTCAGGTTTACAGTCTATTGCCATGTATACCTACATTTTCACTAATACTGCATTATAAACCCGATTATGGGAAAAATACTACTGTTGAGTCCAGTGGGACCTTTTTTCCAGGTAGCTGATGTTTTCAAACTGCCATAGCATACTGAAATGTGTTGCTCTTAAAAGCGGCGTTGCCGGTCCTTAAGCGTAATTGGACCATAAATTGCTCCTTTGGAGGTCTCGATAGATCAAAGCAAAACAATATAGGTTCTAAACACTTGAGGTTTTTTATTAAGCACTTTTCTTGTCTGTCCTACACTTTAAAAATATTTATAACTTCAAAAGAATAGCCTGACTCTTAAAATAAGCAAGTCTACATGACTGAATACATAGAAATTGGAAATTGGGCTCTTGCTTGATGAGACAGACTTAATATTGGAAAGGATTTTTTTTTTTTTAGTGGATCAGATTTTTTTTAAATTGCTTTGGTTTGCATTTTTATACCTTGTGAAAGTAGCCAACTTTGAAAATGTTTTGCATAAAGTGTTTCTTATGGAACACTTAAGAACTGATGGATGTTGAGCTCTTACAAACATCTCACAGGTGCAAGGGCTAAGCACCTCTGAAAGTCTAGCCACACGCAACTGCTTTAATCTTTAGCAGAGGACATATACATTCATAGTGAAAGCAGAATAGATGACTCTGCTTTTGAAATTGTATTTCAAATTACAGCATCATAGGCCAGACTTTTAAAGGCAGTTTGATAGTATGGAGCTGCACCTGCAGTGCTTGCATGCATACAGTAGATGCACATCATCGAATTTGCATGCACAAGTTTATGTTTTTAAAAGTTAGTAGTGTATGTTAATAAGAGTTTGTAAGACTTGGTGCATGAAATAGCTTGAGATCATACACTGCACATATTGCTTTTTACACCAAGATTTACAAACACTTGTAAAGAGCATTGTAATGGAAGGTTTGACCAATAAGCAGCATGTGTCTTATAGTTATTTTCTTACCCTGCATTACTGTTTCTAGCTCTCCAAAATACAGTTACAGTTTCACGTGTGTGGAAAGTAGAATGTAAAATGTCAGTAACTGTTACTAACCTGAGGCTTGAAAATTAGAAACCTTGAAAGGTTTCAGATGTTTTCTTATATAGAGCATGTAGAAAATAGCTCAGTCAACACTCTTTAAAATGTATTACTTTTAGAATAATGCTTTACATTGCATCAAGGCAATTGTGCAACAAACATCGACTGACGAAATTGGAGGTGTTTGAAAAGCTAATGGGCCGTAGTTATTGTGACCTTACTGGATTCTGGTATCTTACTTCTCAAAGAAACTGGGCTGTTTGGAGCATCTGTGCATTAATAATGGTTTTCCACTACTGACGTCTTTGAGGACGAGGACTATTGCACTTAGTCTTTTCTTCAGGAGCCTGTGTTTGGAACTTTGTAGTCCAATTGGACAGATTTGGGTAATGAGGGTCCAAAAATAACCTTATTTATAGCTTCTTAGCAAAGATGTGAAAAGATCAGATAATTTTCTAGGGGGCAGGAACACAAGTTATGCAGTGCTACTTGGAAGGTGCAGCATCTTTTGGAACTGTGACTGAAAATAAATTGTATGAAGTTATTTGTTTCGGAGTACTTCAAGCAGTAATACGAAATGTGGTGTGTACAGTAACATGGCAAGAGGTAGGAAAATTGATGAGTTTGTTAAAGCATTAAGTCAGCGTTCTGCTGTTACAGATGCTCAGAAATGTCTGCAGAAAACTGTAATTGAGATTATGCTCCAAGATTAATCTTTTGCAATGTAAGAGTTTGTAAAGTCCTTAGAGGTCATCGCTGACACATGTACAATCATCTTGTGAAATGACAGAACTTGTGCACTTTAAAATCACTCTTCAAAATACTATATTCTCCAGCAATGCAATAATACAATGTCAAAACCATCGTCTATGAGTTTATGCTTGCTTTACCAGTATTGTCAACTTGAGGGATCAAAGATTTGGATTGTGTTCTTGCAGATGCTTGATGTTGTTACTCTCTTCTGCTTTCTTTTTATGTACAAGCATCTCATAATAAGCTTTTAAGGTGGCTGCTTAAACAAAGGAGCAGATTGGAGAGGGTTCTGTAGGTATCGAGTAAGAACAATATAGAGCTGGTAGGTCTGGACAGTTTTCTCTACCAGCTTAGGTGAAACTGAAATCTAGAAACCTTCACTTCCCCCTGTCCCCCTCCTTGCTTTCCTTTTACCTTCTGAGTGAATGTTAGTACTTATGAAAATTTGCTAGGTTGATCCTAAAGACTAGCTTTTTTTTTTTTTCCCTGAATATACAAGATTCTGTGACACTTAGTCCTGTTTGAAGATAGCAGAGAGGAGAGGTTGTCTTTATGTAATTTTTTTTACTTCTGCGATCAGGGTCAGTATTCTCCTTAGCAGTCAGTAATGCAGTTGTGCAGCTGTAGTAAAACTGCTATCACATATTTGTTTTGCTTTGTATCTAATAATAAAACTTCTTTATTACTTTCACAAAATTTAGTTGGATCTTCCAGTAGCTGATGATAGCAGATGAGTCTAGACTTCTTCATCGCTTGCTTTCTGGCGGCGTCTCGTGCCATTTCTCTAGTGACTATGAGATGGGCCATTTCCCAACTGTGAAACTGGTGGGGCTTCATTAAAAAGTGAATGTTCCAGAGTTCTGAACAGTACTAATGCAAGTGACCTCTACAGTTGGTTTAAACTTACTGTTGCTGCTTTTTAGAAGTAAAGGGTACCTGGGAGAACATTGGTGCTATGCATCTGCTGACCCTGGAGGGTGGACTACATCTATTTGCACGTGCAAGGTTTTCTTCATGGCCTTAAGAGCCTGGAAACTTCACTTGGTGTTAAATGGAAGCTTAGGTTTTGTAGAAACTGATGATTTTTAGTTTGTGTTAGCTATCCAAGAAATATTCTAACTTAGGCCTTGATTATAGTGGTTTTAGGATGGGAAAATTACCTATCGCATACTTAATTTAAAGCATGGGTTCAGATCCTTTTGACTTAAGCAGTCGTGATTTTTTTGGAGCTGGAGCCACTGAAAAATAACTGTAGCAGGAGTAGTTCATTTTCCTTCAGTAAGGAGCTGGGGTGGTAGGCTGCCGGGCAAAAGAGAGCGGATAGAAAAAGGAGAAAAGGCAGCAGGCTGGGAAGAACCAGGCAATCTTTTCATTGTAAAACAATTTGTGTTACTTGTTCATACTGAATGTGGCATGCTTTGGGTTACTTTGTACTTGAAACATGTACCCCAGAAGTGCCTAAAGTAACTAGGAGTATAAATAGATGAGGAAATCTACAGGTTTCCATAAAACGAGAAATATGGAAAAGAACAGAAAAAATACTATGAAGTAGTGGAATGTAGTTGTTTCTATTTCTCACTGACTAGCAAGCGAGTTCAAACATATCCTGATTATAGTTTCCCTGTATGTTGTATGTGCTGCCAATATTATGCCTGTTAACTGTGTTGGCATGGCTGTTTTTTGTTAAAAATAATGTCTGTAATGCACAATGATAATAGGAGGCTGCTTATAGCGTGTTTTACTTTCAAAGCATTTTACAAAATTTAATCCTTGCAACATGCCTGTGTGGTTGGTAAATAAAGTAGTATGAACTCTGCTTCAGAGCTGGGGGAAAGAGCAAGTTAGAGAAGTTCTGACCTGCCCAAGGCCATGAGGGAATTGATATTTTGCCAAGATAGAGCTTGGGAGTCCTATACTTGGCACATAAAGTGGTATCTCTCTTTCTGAAAGATAACTGTGGATCTCTTCTGGGCGAGGGGTGGATTTTATGTTCAAATCATGCATCAGCAAAAGGAACATTCTGCTTTATTTGAAATCTGCTACATCAGATCTGCCATATGTCGCCAGACTGAAAGTTGTGTTTGTTCTTATTGCAACTTTCATAATTGAGGAATCCTGCATGCTTAGCTTTGTACCCCAAAGAACTTAAGACTCAGAGATCTATGCGATAGGATTTTTGTTAAAATGAGTGTCATGAGGCAAACCAATGCCTTGTTTTGTACATCTGATAAGAGTGTCTGTGTCTCTTTAAGTGATGGGATCTAATGGGTATATAGTCGTCATTCCGTTAAGCTATGAAAGCTATTAACTTTGACTACATATTGTTGAGTTCTGTTATGGAAAATACTGTTGTTCCCATCAGCCTTTGGAAGAACATGTATGGATTTGTTTCATTTGCCTATCTATCCTTCAAATTGTGGTCTTCTGGGTTTTTTTGGGGTATCACTAGGCATATGATCAAGGTTGTTGGTCAATGACCAGAAGTGAGTGATTGATTTGTCTCTTTTGAGCCATTTTGCATTCTGCTACTCCTGAAGTTACATGATGTTTCTATGTTCAGTGAGCTAAAAGAGTTTTCCGTCTCTGGAAATCTATGTGGGTTACTGCTAAAATGCAGCATCTTGGTTTGAGGACCACAAATTTGGATGCTGCCCAGGACTTGAATCACTTACTAACACGGGATGCTGCAGCAAAGTTAGCAATCTGAATGAAAATGCAACAGTTTTGAGCACCGATAAGACGGAAAATGAAATGTTTTGGTGCGTGAAAACTCATTATTGTTTGTCTTCTCTGTTTTGGAAAATGATATGTAAATAGAATCCTAAAAAAATGTATGTAGTAGTTCAGGAACTCAGTTGAAAATACTGATATTAGCCTGAGTGGATTTTAGCAAAGAGAAGAGATTGGCTCGTGGAAAGCTGGCCTTCTAGCTGCATACAAAGGGCCTGATCAAATGCTGAGTCTGCTAGGCATACAAGTCACTTAAGAGCACAGCATGTTAAACCTTTTTGTGTTACTGTATGTATTTTTTGCCAGAAATACTTGAAATCAGCATTTTTTACCTGAAAATAACTACTCTTGTCAGGATTGTTCTCTGTGTTGAAACTTTATGAATGTTTATAACTCCACTCATCTGTCTGAATCTGCTCCTTGCACTTGATGTCACTGCTTGATGTTAAAAAGAAAACTTTTGCCGGGTGGAAGACAGTGTTAGCAAGTTTAAACTTTTTATGTTAGGCATATTATCTCTTGTGAAAGAAGACTTGGAGAGGTAGTGGCATGAAAAAAATAATTTTGAAAATTGTGTTTCTCACAACTGAAGACAATGATGGGAAGGAATTCTTAGCGGAGCTTAGTAGACACCTATTTTGGTTGTATTATGAACTGTAAAGCTGTATGTGAAGGAAGGCCAAACTCTAGAGAGAATATGTGGTGCTCATAAGATAAAGGACTCTTTCTGTGCCCCAGCCACAGGGATGTTCCCGTGTACAATAGTTGTGTGATATGGGGACGTTGCTGAAGTTTCCCCGGTGCACTTCTGGGGCCAAAGCCTCCCTACGGCTCT
Source organism: Larus michahellis (assembly GCF_964199755.1). Lineage (NCBI taxonomy): Eukaryota > Metazoa > Chordata > Aves > Charadriiformes > Laridae > Larus > Larus michahellis. The sequence continues at coordinate 2,328,993 of NC_133907.1, read as the reverse complement.
GTCCTGGGACAGGCTGCACACCGTGGGGGTATGCAGGCTCTGTTTTTGGTGTTGTTTTAAGTTGCTAGTGCATTAACTTGAATGTGTTTTTAAACGAATTATGGTCTTGCCTAAATGCAAGAAGTTGTGGTCTGTTTATACTGATACAGGTTTCTTGAAAGTTGTAAAACCCTTCTTGTCTGGATACAGTTTTTGTGGTATCGGCCCTCTTGCATACTGCTTCCTCATGAGAGAAGGAAAATAACTTATACAGTAAGTATCTTTTACAGCAATATAGTTGTGTCCACTCTGGATTTGTGCTACTAAACTATTGTGGCAGAATGGTCCCATTTCCAGCTCAAATGTTGAGAGAAGCATGAAAACTGTACACAGACCAGGCTCTAATGAAACAGGTGTAAGGACCGTGTGGGCACTCATATTTCAAATCAGGTGAGGCTTTTTTTCATCCAGACCATGGACACATGAATAGAGCAAATGATTTTTATTTTTTTTTTATTTTTTTTAAACAACCTTTTAGGACACTTTTGCCTCAGTTTAATGTGGAAACTCTTACCCCAGCTCTATTCTGTGGTAATTTCCTTCCAGAAATGCTGGCTGTCTTCTGCAGGTACAGGTGTCTCGAGGAACTGAGTGCCAAGTTTTTACCACAAAGCCTCCTGTCTTGGAGTAATTTTCTTCAGTTGTCTTTAGGGTAATGCGTGTTGTAAATTGCAATAATTGTCCTTGAAGCCTCATTTATGCCTTTAACTAAGGGTTTTTTAAATATAGAATATTTTTTTGGTGAAAACAAAACCTTGATTATCATCACTCTATAATATATGGATTATCAATAATCAAGACAGATGTGATAGTAATAAGGAATTGATACAGCTGCGTCCTGTTTGTGCAGCGAGATCTGTATAGGTAGAGTTCAGCCCCTCACAGGGCTGTCTTAAGGCATTGTACAAACATAGATAATCTTTGGCTTTGTAACTGTTGTCAGGCTAGAAATAACATTTTAAAAAGATGAGTTTCTGTACTTGTGTTACCAGTGATCAGAAAGTTACACTTTGAACGTAAAAGGCTGATTCTCAGCAAAGTGCATAAATAGGTTATAAATCCTTTTACCCAGGGACAGTCCTTTTGCCGTGTATTTGTACAGGATTTAGTGCAGGGTGCAACTCAGTTGCCAAGCTCTTTTTGTGAGATTTGGAAAAGTATATTGATAAAAATGGAATAACTTCTTGTGAGTGTAGAACTCTGTTTATAAATTAGAACTGTAAATTGTGAACATCATGCATCTTTTAATTTTGATGCTTTTTTTTTTTCCCCCCATAAAACCCATTACCGAACTATTTTTTTCAGTAACACAGTGTAACCAGTACCTAGGCAACTAGTAACATAAAACTTCATCAGTATGTAGTATTATTCTGCATGGCTAGCATGACTGTTCTAAGGTTTGTATTGAATCAAGTAAGTCTCTAGTAAAAATGGTCTAACTTATCATTATAACTTGATTAATATATGTTTCTGAGAGTAGTTGAACTGTTAAAAGCCATCACAGTGCTTTTGTACAGAATAAAGCACATGCTGGGTAGACTCTGTGCAGACAACCAGTGTAGATTCCGTTGAAAAATGTGTGCTCTACGTATCAGAGTATAAACAGCAGCGAAGCAATGAGGTGTGCGCCATGCCCTAGTCTTTCTTAAATGGTTTGAGGGGGCAGCAATGGCTGTAGTAAGCTGTCTTCACGCTTTCCTTCAGTTTATTAATCAAATATTTCTCTAAGGGAGGGCTAGTTTAGTGCCTCTCGCAGGATGTAATAACATCAGGTGCATTCAGCGTGAGTGGTGGTGCAGCGAGTGGGACCAGTTGGACTCACATGAGTCAGAAGTACCAGCTCCAAGCAGCAGCACTGGGGAACTGCAGCACCTGTGGCCAAAGAGGTGACGGAGGTGACCAGCAGAGTGTCTGCTGAGGGCTCAGCAGAGGAGGTCGGAAGAAGACTTCTGGAGGAGGAAGGCTGAGAGTGGCTAAACTCTGCAGAACTTCATAGAAAAGCAGGAGGAGCTGTTAGTTCTTAATAAACATATGTGCAGTCATGTTTGCAGTAGTATTAAGGGTGGACTGGAAGAAGAGGCAAGTGTTCGAGCCATGAACTTCAACTGCTTATTTCCTTTCATTCTTCCTTTTTTCCAATGTATCATTTGGGTTTCTTTTCTTCCCTGTCCTCCATGGGGGAGGGGGAGAGAAGGCACTAATTATTTATAAGTGTTAGTCATACCCAGTCATTAAGCTTAGTCATTACTCAGGACTGTGCACTTGATGGTTAGTAAAAATCAAAACTAGACTTGATTTTGTTTAAAAGCTTTCTGCGTTCAAGCTTACAGGTGTGAAAATACTTTTATTTCTGTGTTCAGACTAACTGGAAAAGCAATGCTACTTAATAAATGTTGCTATCGGCCAAATGACCTGTAATGTCATGTCCACGGTGATAGTTTGTATTTGAGGCGTAGTGTTTGGCATATTATCAAAGCAGAGTAACTTCTGTATCGGCAGTGAGAGAGTCGTAAAATCGCAGGCTGTTTCTGCAGAGGCGGGTTTGAAGGGAACGTTTCCACCGAGGCTGCCCTGGGTAGCTGTCAGGCGGTGGCATTGTCTAACATCGGGTCTCCACAGCTCTGGCTGAAAAGGTGGCATCAGCAAAGGGTTTTGTCACTGCTAAAATTAGAAAGGGTATATACCTAGAGTAGGGCATTCACAGTGGGGACATATTAAAGAAAGCGTGTTTTATGGGATTTCATGTACTTGGTTGTTTTAGGGTGTTGCTTTTTGAAGGAAGATCGCATGGATTTAATGCATTACTCTTCATCAGGTATTTGTGTGCGGACTGCGGTAAATGCAAAGTAGCTTGCCCATTCCCATTTCATCAGCTGCTTGAACAGCACTAATGTTGATGTGCCTCAGTACAGACAAACTGTTTGCCAGAAACAAAGACTAGTTGAGTTTTAAAATCTCCTATTTAGCATAACAGATCAAAAGAATTAGTGGCACTTTATTTTGTGTCTTCCTTTCTCAAAAACAAATCCGATTTTGGTATAACATTATTGTTTGATGTAAGTATATTGAAAATCATAGTAGAGCTAAATCTGAATCACTTTGAGATCAATAATTAAAGTAATTGGTTTAGCTCTTGATAGTGCTTCTCTTAGTTCTTTCTGCATCAACCTAAAGACAGATTTGTGTGATGATTGGGTTGCAGTTTGACAGAGCACTCTGGTGTTTTGGCCTTGTGTGCCTGACTAGAAAGGAATGTTAACACACTTTCAAGGAACATTGCTTTCCAGAAAAGTCAGAATAGTTTCAAGTCACATTGTTTTGCAGCATTTGTCAATTGTTGCTATATAAAATGACGTATTTCCCAGAACACTTTTTACACACCTTTTCAACCGAGATTTTTTCCATACGGGATCACCGTTAAATACAGTGGTTTTTTGGTACTCCAGGATGACATTATTCCTTTGACTATATTCTTAAGAGACTCGTGAATCAATATTCTACAAATTATTCACTTCTTCACGTTTTGTACCAGGACAACAGTACAGTTGAGTTCTGTAGTTTGAAACTGAATTCTTGCATAGTAAGAGTAAGCAAATCTTCCACTACGAAGTTGAATCTCTTTGGCCTTTTGACTCTTCAGTAAGAAAAAACAAAAGCAATTTTTCATAATATGAACTTGTGTACTTGGTCTGTACAAAATACATTTTCTGTGCACTGCAGTCAGGGTTCTTGGTGATTTTTGAGAATGTATCTTTCATCTATGTTGGCAATAATTGTAAATCAGCTGTTCAAGAATTAGTATTTCCCAGACCATAACCGTTAGTTGTGGTCTGTGATCTGTGTGTGCAGGTTGGGCACGTGGGGAGAGTGGTCATAGGCAAATGAAGTGGAATGCTGTAGTAAACTAATGCTGTAGTAAACTAATGCTGTACCAAAACTTTTAGGCATTGTATTTGGGTAAAATCTTATTTTATTCCAGCGTGATGTTGAGTTGAAAAGTGAAAGGAGTGGTGTGCTTTCGTAGCTCTATAGTAAGTGCTTGTCCAAAGCTCTGGGCCATGTCAGTCTTCACTGTGGTGTGAAGTTTGGTGCCTGTTGGGAGGCTCCAAGTGCTTTGTATTAAAGATGCTCTGAAGCAACACCTGACAGCCATGGTTTCTCATGCCAAGTTGTAGCTCACCTGAAGCAACACAGGAGCTGAACATTTAACAGGCACCTTTAAGACGTGTTCGGCATAGCGGGTGCTCTGTGGTCTCAATCCAAGTGCGTGCAAAACCTTGGCATTCATTGCTTTAGGGTGCCCGTTACGCTGCTGTGAGAGGTGAGGGGTCTGGTACAGGATCTCGGCCTGCTTCAGTGTGCTGACCAGCTCTGTCCCTGCCTGGCAGTTTTATGGCCTGTAGACCTGCAGCTCAGCAGGGAATGTATCTGCTACTAACTCATGTTTGTAGAGGCTGAGCTCATCCGTGCCAGTGCGGTGCAAGCGCTTCTGGAGCAGGTGAAGGCACAGGTAATGGTGGGTTCATTTTCAGCTGGCTGGTTTACAGGAGCCGACACCTGCACTATGTAGACTTCTCCGTAAGCACTATGGTTATCCTGTGGAGCTAAGACACCTTTATAGATGTCACAAACCAACCAACATTTCTTCATGAAACTCAAGAGCCTGCGTCGCTGACGGTGTCAAACACTTTGGCAAGGAAGTTCAAGTAGAAGTGTTTTCTGGATTTGTTGTGCAGCACAGATCACCTGAGGTTCGAAGCACCTAAACTAAGGTCACGTATCTAATGTGGTGGTGCACATCTCTCATCAGGTACAAAACAAGGTGTTTTCACTAACATCTAATCCACAGCTGTGTTGCTGTTTAAAGTTCTGTGCTGTTCATCTTGATTTGTAATCACTATTTCTCATGAGTTGGTGTATAGATTGTCCCTTGTGAGCTGCTACATGTTTGCTGGTTTATTACAGGTGCTCTTCTTTGACGTATGTAAATAATTCTAAATCTGCCAAAAGTTGTCTTGTATTAGGGAAGATTCCCTTGATTACTCAGATTTTCATGCAGCTGCAGTGGACTAGTAGACTTTGGCATGTTCTTCCCTCTTTTCCTGGCCTTTCATTCCTATAGAGTGAGAACTTTTCCAGACAAGTCAGTTGTCACAAGAGGAAGAAAGGCAGATTGTTGGACAGCACTGATGTTGGTACCAGGTTATCATTTCCTTTTCTGTAATAAGGGACGCTATCGTATTTATCACTTCTGCTGAAAGTTCTTCTGTAGTTTGTATAGGCAGCTGTCATTTTTTCCAGCTGTCTCCCCGGTATATTATCTTTTTTGTATTGGGAAAATCTTAGAAACTTTATTCTTTTACAAATGTTTTGTCATTCCAGGGACCCTGTATAGCCTGATCCAGTCATCTACAGGGCATTGCCTCATCCCCTTTTGCTGTATATGGTTTTTGTGGCGTGCACGATACCAACTTGCATAACATTACAGACACTTGCTTTCCTTTTTGTTGCAACAGAATCTCTTCTGACAATACAGAAGGGACACTACAATAAAGCTTTCTCTGCTAATATGGCACGGCTTGCTTATGATTACCATCTGATTTTTTTTTGCCATGTCAAATGTTTGCAGCATCTTGACACAAATGAGTATGTGCTTGAGAGCTTAAGGCACAAACTGCCTTGATGTTAAGATAACCTCTTAGTGAACTTTGCTGGCAAACCTAGTTAGGGTTTGAAGATTTGTTGGATGTCAGTGGACTTTATGATCAATAACCCTTTTTTCTAGAGGTGTTCGTAGGGACTTGATTTCCTACACCAGAAGCATCAATCCTCTAGTTATTCTTTCAGGCTTGGACATTCTTTCTGAACATCAGCATGTGTATGTATTGAACGTCAGTTTTTGCTGCCTAACAGTTCTCCCTGACCCGAACTTTTTCTCTGGAAATAAAGTTCAGTTACTTTTTTACTTTAAGAAGATAATTTCCTCAGGAGACTGGAAAGGGGTATTCTCCATGCAATTTCAAGATCATACATCCATTAATTCTTCTGTCACATCTCAGCTGCTAAAAAAAAGAACTTGCTAAAGGTCTAGGTTCCTTAGTAATGGTTCTGAATTGATCTGGATTAGACCATGGGCTACATTGTAGGTAATGAGCAAAATCTGTCAGTTTGAACCTAAATATTCTTCCATTCAGTATTTGCGTCAGAAAGAGAGATGTCGCTTGTGATCTGACGGGATACCTTCTAGGTTTTCTATTTCAGATACACGAGAGTTTCTTTCTTGCATCCTGGTATGCCCGGTGACGAACGTGGGCAGACCTTTTTATGGTCCTCGTGTTAGGTGGTTGCTAACTGTAGATGAAGTCTCTCAGTATGTCACCTGCTGTATGAACGGAGTCCCTGAGAAACGGAGCATTTCTTCTGAGAGAGGGCGACGCCACGCTGCGTTGCTGTTTGAGTGGTGGCCTGCTAGCTATGGCTGTTAGGAGGCGACAGTTTGCCAGACTCTGTATTTCCTCTGAAGATGCCTGCTGTATCTGCAGAAAATTTTACCTCTGTCATTGGGAAGTCCAGCTCCTGTAAATATTATTAATGTAGATTTACCAGCAAAAACAGATAACAAACCAGGAAACTCTTTTGGCTTGGGCTTTTTGTGGATGTAGAGGTTCTCTAGCAAGAGCGCTGGAGTTACACGGATAATCAGAGTGGTCTGCAAAGGCTACAAAATATTTTTTTACTCTTCTTCCTTTATTATTCTGGTAACTTTTTTCTTTAGTCTTTGCTAAGCCAAGACATGTTTTAAAGAAAGAAAGAAGAGGAAGGCATTAGAAAAAGGGCTGGTTTGTGGTTTTTCTGACATGACGTATGGCCAGAGGTCTTCACTTTTTATTCCAGTGCAGATTTTGCAGGTTCTATTAATTTAAAAAAAAAAAGGAAATCCAACTAACAAAAAAAACCCCAAAGCATAAGACTTTGTAAATGGAAGTGCCATTAGCAAATGGAAATACAAATAGCAAGAGGCAAAGACGACACAGTGTAGAATCATGCGGTTACATTGTATAATAATGAACTTTTCCATCCAAACACTGGAAAACAGGAGAGATCCAGGAAGGTCTCCACGAGAAGAACACACGAGATGACCGTTGTACTCATCAGGAGAGCAAGTCCTTTCGGCATAAGGAGCAATCCAACTCAATTTTGTTAATCCTTCATTTGGAGCTGTGATGAATTGTTTATTCAAACTAAAATATGACCCTCTTTCAAGATTCTGTTAAGCCTCCAACTTCTAACAAAAATTGTAATTAATTTTAATTTTAATTAGTTTTTTAATGAGAGACTTGGAAAGAATGCTTGAATGTTTGCATTTTTAATAGTGAATATGGTTTTAGAGTACACGTGACCAGACTTTCTAGGAAAAAGAAGGCAGAGAGAAATTTAAAATGGCCAAGTTTTGTTGTCACCTTTTTCTAACTGAATATTTCCAATGATCGTTATTAGGTGTTTGGTCTCAAATAGCACTTCATACATTTGTGGAACAAAAACCTGGATGGTAAACTTGAAACAGAAAGATATTTTTCATCCTTACTTTAAATATGTTGCTGAATTTAATTGGATAAGTGAGATACCTTGGTACAATTCCAGCTGTCTTCTAGTACCTGGTAGTCGTTTCTGATCTGGTTTGTGCAGCATTTGTACCCTTATGCATTGGAGTTTGAGATTATGATACTTATCATAAAGTATCATTAAATATGTACTTAAATATTTAAAATACAAGTTTTGGAACATGAGAAAGAAATGTTTTGGTTTTTTTTTTTTTTCTACACCTGTGGCTGTCAGCCCCTTCTTTTTTTCAATTGCAACAAATGAATCAGTTGAGAGGTGGTTAATGTATGTATGGAGAGAGGGGGCTGTTGGAGTCCTACAGTGACTTTGTTTAGAAGCGTGAAATAAATGGGACTTTCTTTTTAATTCTTAATCAAGTTAGCTCCAATGAGCTTTCTGAACTTCACTGAAAATCCACTTAATGCCAGCTTGGGTATAGTTTTGGGTTAGTGAGTTTCTTTTTTAGCTAATTGGGTTGGAAAAGAGTCTCTAGTTGGGCTGGAGGGAGAGAAGCTGAGAGCAGCTCCGGCTGCCTTCTTACAGAATTCTCAACAAGGCTGGAGAGATGTTAAGTGCTCAGTCAAAAATTACTTGCCCACACGCTGCATTACTCCTGAATTTCTGCACAGAAATTTCAATAACAAAGTTCATCAGTCGTAGACCCCAACTTAAAGATGTGTTAGAAACTGTATAAATTGAAAATAACTGCGTATCAAATATGAGTGCAGTATAAAAGAACTATTTAAACAGGGACAGCTATGAATGTAGCTTTGTATGAATTACTTTTTTATTATGAATTCAATACTTGGGGGAAGGTTCAGACTTCCCATAGTTAGCAATCTAGCGGGATAGTGCTTAGAGCCAGGGTTTGAATTACAAATGATTGTTTTGTCTGTCTGCTGCTAAAAATTGAACTTTCTTGATATGTTTCCTAAAGCTCACATTAATATGCTTTTCAACTGTCTGTTTCAGCAGTTGTGCTGTGTTAATGTGTAGGCATGTTCTAATTTTCATGTAGCTCAGGGAAGAATATTTCATTGTTCAGCCGATGCGCTTGCTCTTCAGGGGTAGTCAGCCTTCGTTTTGTGGTTATCATCCTTCTTTTCTCTCTTTCCTCATTGATGTTTTGGTGAGCAAAGAGTTGCCAGTCCTGGTGTCCCGAGGGCTGGCTGTGCTCTTGCAGGGCACAGAAGCGTAGTGCAGACCCATTCTTGAGCCTGACTTGTGTATTGAGCTGGAGAGTGGGCCGGTAGCGTAGAGCTGTGGGCCTGGTGCTAAGAAGGTTCTCACATGTGGGTGAGGTGCTTTGGGTCAGCACTTTCTAATAACTCACTTTTGCACTGAGAGAGAAGATTAAAAACAAACCACCCCACTTCCCCAAACCCAAAGCTAGAGTTAGTATCTCTTATGTTGCTTCTGGAAGAAAAAAATATATAAGTCTCTAAAGAATTTGGGTGGTACATCAACCCCCAAAATGGTGAATTTTAAGAAAAAGTTTGTTATGGGACGTCAGTAGAACTCTGTGATGTTTAAGGGCTTCTGAAAGCACAGACATATATAGTTGCATTGGGCTTTTTCAATTGCTAGAAACTAAATGGTCATCAACAAGCCCTAGTGTTTGATGTTGACTTGAAAATACTCGTCTGATCAGACCTCCACTGTGCTCATGTTTTCAATTATAACAATATTGAAGATTTCCACTGATTCAGTGTTTAGCTTCTTTAGCTCATTATTATGAAGGATGACAAAAATGGGCAATGTGAGTTCACTTCCCAAGATTTTATGCTTGCACTTTGGAAGAGGATGCCACGTTCTGTTTGTGCAGGAATTAGCTTGATGTAGTAGCAGGTCACACTCTAGTCTTTTAAAATATTTAACTTGTCTGTTTTTTTCAGTAGCCCCCATAGCATGAGGCTGATGGTGAGAAGGTAGTGATGGTTCTAACGAGCAAGTGACAGGATCAAGCTCTGGATTCACTATTGAGGTTTATAAATTTCTTGGAGGTGGTGGTGGTGGTGTATGGCTTTGCTGTTCTAATGAAAATGCTTCTCCTTATATAAGTTACGGGCAAAAAGACCTTACTTTTTGGGATGGTTTGGAAAATGGTTGGTTTTTTTTTTTTTGGACTTGTCAGCTAAACTAAGAGTAGTTATTTCTACAGTCTGCAAGATTATAAATAAGCTTTCTCCCTCTTCTTTTCCTACAGAAAACCAGTTTGAGAATATTTGTTTCTAGATATAACTCTTGTCCATAGCACATTGCAGTCCCACCTTAACACTTCTAAATAAGTCATAATGGAAAGTGACCTTTTTGATGTAAACTAGTTTAATGTCTCTGTGTGGCTCTGCTTCATGAAAAGAGTTAACGTACAGAACCTAAAGAAAAAAATTAGGTTTTCTTTTTAATTTATTTTTGTAGAAATCAGTATATGGGTTTTTGCAGTTTAACACTAATTTTCAAACAGTCCAAGAAAACTGCTTAAGAAGTTGTCTATAAACATTTCAACGCATCTGAATAGGAAAGCAAATAAAAGCTTATTCTTTTGAAGAAGTCATGGTCTGAGTAGCATAGTCCGGATCTCCAGATAGTGTTGGGCAGCACGTGTAGGCTTTTTCTGCACTGAACAACACTTAACAAAAACTTTCTGATTTCAGTAGTGCCTCTTGATTTTCGTGGTGAGGTTTCCTCCTGTAGTTTGTCGCTCAGAAAGGCTAACTCATTTTGAGTGCCCAGTTTGCTTCCTTAGGTGGCTTTTTCAGAGCTGATGAGGTCCTGGGGCTCTCATGGACTGACTGAGGCGTGCGGAATGAGTGAGTCCTGGGAAAGTAGTTCGTGTTGGCCAGATCCTGTTTGTGCCTTCGAGAAAGAGAGACTATCCTCTGAAAATCTGCCGGTTAAAACCTGGTTCCCTATAGCTACCCGGGGGGGTTACGTGTATTGGTCTGAGTCACTGAGTGGGGAATGACAGCCTTATTTCCCTCTCCATTTTATTTTTCTTTTGGGGTGTAACATGGCACAATGCAGTCTGTTGCAGATGCACATGAGAAAGATTATGATTTTATAGCCGCTTTCATTACTAAAGTTGTTATGGGAAATTAATTTAGAACTTAGACAATTGTGTTCCTGTTGATGGTGAAGCCTATGTTTGATTATATTTTTTTTTCCCTCTTAAAGAAGAACGAAAAATAATCTTGCTTAATGGCAAGATTTTATTTTACTTGCAGTGTTTCATAAAACAAATTTCTTAATAAAGAGCAGGTAGGACTTTTACACGATTGCTGATTTTAACCTCTAGTCACATGGAATTTTTTGGCTGGGGCGAATACGACTCATTGTGTGTTCTGATGCACACCATACTGAGCATTTTGATAGAGAAAGAGTATTTCTGTGATTAAGCTATTCTATACAAAATGTGATAATGCGGCTGGGTACTTTGCTTTTATTCTAGACCACTTTTGTTAGCTGTGTAGTCCTTCAACAGCACATTAATTTGGTATGTATCTGACTTAGATTAAAAAAAACACAACAGAAAAAATATGTTCTTTCATCTTTGAAAAGGATATATGTGTCTTGACCAATTTCTTTTTTACCAGGCATGGTACTTGTGCGTAGTGAGAATGGGCAGTTGCTGATGATCCCTCAACAAGCCTTGGCGCAGATGCAAGCACAGGCACATGCCCAGTCTCAGCCTCAAAATACTATGACTCCTCGTCCTGCTACACCTACCAGTGCTCCTCCAGTGCAGATATCGACAGTGCAGGTTAGTGCACTAGTTCGTAGTGTTAATAACTGTAAGATTTTTTTTTTTTTTCCTGTGAAGAATACAGCAGAAAATAAGGTGTTGATTTGAGTGCTTTGAGGAAACCATTGATCAAACTGGTGCTATACAGGCTTTTCCACATGGCATAGGCATTGCGTTTTGTTCCTAATTCTGCTACAGTTTGGCTGTTACTCATCAAAAATATTTTTACCTCGCTGAGTGGCATTAAGTTTAAAACTGTTTGATATAAGGAGGACTGTTCAAGACCATATATGGTTAACATGGAGAACTCTTTTCCCCAAAGAACCCTTATTCTTTATAAAACTAAAAGAAAGAAATGCATATGGGTATATGTATACTGAGATCATCACAGTTGCGTGAAGTTAAGACTAAAAATCCTTCTCACAGATTTATAGAGGTCCAGATGCATTCTTTTGTATCTGTAATAATGGCAACTATCCAGAGACAAAATACTAGATAAGGTAGTTTATATTTAAATATAGGAACTAGAATCATAGAATCATAGAATTGTTGAGGTTGGAAGGGACCTTTAAGATCATCGAGTCCAACCTTTAGCCTACCCTGACAAGAGCCACTTCTAAACCATGTCCCTAAGTGCCCCATCTACCCTTTTTTTAAACACCTCCAGGGATGGTGAATCCACCACCTCCCTGGGCAGCCTATTCCAATGTTTAATAACCCTTTCAGTGAAAAAATGTTTCCTAATATCTAATCTAAACCTCCCCTGATGTAACTTGAACCCGTTTCCCCTCGTCCTATCACTTGTCACCAGGGAGAAGAGGTCAGCCCCCATCTCTCTACAACCTCCTTTCAGGTAGTTGTAGAGGGTGATGAGGTCTCCCCTCAGCCTCCTCTTCTCCAGGCTAAACAACGCCAGCTCCCTCAGTCGTTCTTCATAAGGTTTGTCCTCCAGACCCCTCACCAGCTTTGTAGCCCTAACTAATGTGCTTGGGTTTTTCTCCTCTTCCCAGGCTCCAGGAACACCAATTATTGCACGACAGGTGACACCAACTACTATTATCAAGCAAGTGTCTCAGGCTCAAACAACAGTGCAACCCACCACAACGCTACAGCGTCCTCCTGTTGTGCAAGTGAGTTTCTAGAAAAGTATTGCTTAGATGAGATACATCAGCTGTTAAGATTAGCTGAAAACCTGCTTGAGACTGACAGAAATACAGGAAATATAATTACTAAGTGCGTAGAAGAAGTATCTTCTGGGTTATCCTTTCTAAAACATTTGCATATCGCAATTTACTGTATATTTTGGACATATATGTATTTTTTTATAGGTATATTATTATTGCTTTGTATTATACCTATATGCATATATATTTAAAGATATATCCTGTTACTAGTTTGTATGACCGCAGAACTGACTAAAATAAAATATCTTTATGCTTTCTGCCTCAAGAAAGTGACACCAGTTCCCTTTGGATTTGGAGCTCTGATGATATTCCTGTGATGGCTCTGTAGTCCTCTGAATTCTGCAGCAAAATTTACAATTACAGAAAAGGCTGTACTGGTAGCCTCTTCCACAAGCCTCTCCCTCTTACACGAGTCTCTGCTTTGGTCTGTGTACTTAGGGAGATTCTGATGACTCAAGGACAAATAGTGGTGTCTTAGTCTGTGGCTGTCTTCTAATAGCCTGGCCTGTATTAATGCTACGCTTTCTTGTAGATTTTTTTTTTTTTGATGGGTGGTGGTGTGAGTTTAAAACACAGTGCAAAAGTGTGAAATTCTCCACATGGCTTCCAGGCAACAGTGATACAATATGATTGCTGTCGCCTAATCTGTTTCATTGTGCTTTCTTCATCCTTTGAGTAGACAGGATTAGAGAGTTTTAATTTAAAACATGCAGGTTTTGCTATGCATCCAGTTAACCTTTTTCCCCTCAGAGAGCCTTTGCCTATGCCAGTGATCTTTCCAGATCTAAGAGTTAATTTACCTAACTGAGTCTCCTTCATTTGCACTGCTGTTATACTGGACAAAAAAAATCATTCCATCTGCATATTTTTTGCTGTAATGAGCATACCACGGACTTCATTTATCCCGATTTCAAAAAATGAGACAAATTAAATGTCTCCCAAAATAGCAATGAAAGTTAGCTTTGGCAGCACTGGAGCCTCTTTTCTTGTGCATCTCTGTATAAAGAGCAAGTTTACAAATAATTTTTTAAAATTCTGAGAGCTAGCTTTAGCTTGGTAAGAATTGCTGTCTCTCTGATTGGGTTGTCATTAGTAATTAGGCTGTGTTGGAAGTCCATGAATGAACTGTGCACGTGAAAAGTGCTTGTTTACAATGTTGATTCTTTAAAGGTGGTATGGTATTCCTACTTGGAATTACCAACTTGTCTACAAGACTAGAAAAATGTTTTGTCCCGTTGTCCACCAAAAAGATCTTGGTAAGACCTGAGCTTTTGTCTGTCCTGCCTTTTTAGAAATCCCTCCCTTTGAAAGTGGCATTTGATGGAATAGGCATAAAAAGCTGTTGCATTCATAGAAATTAGTACTTGGTTTAGTTGTGTTTTGAAACCACGGTGTAGGAGGTTATGTTTATGGTATTATTTTGCCGTTTTATCCAGTAACCAAAAATCGTGCAATTCTTAATCAACTTTTAGGATTTCGGTTCTGAATGTGTAGTGTTTTGTGCCATCTGGTGGCTCTTTCTTTCCACTGCAACAGAGAGCAGATGAGTAACTTCTTTTTATAGTAGCTGTTCTGCTGTCTGGTGGCTCAGTTTCTGTTTGATGGGTCAGGAGAAGAGGCTTTGGTATGTTCCAGGTAAAATAATGCTATGCTTGTATTCTCTGCAGCCTCAGATTGTTCTGGGTGGTACTGCACAAACGACTACGTTGGGGACAGCAACGGCTGTACAAACTGGAACTCCTCAGAGAACAGTGCAAGGAACAACGGCAACCTCCACTGCTGCCACAGTAAGACACTGAGTGCAGTTAGAGCCTTCTCTGGTTCATGCCCGTGCACACGTGTGCGTGTGTGTATGTACATAGACCTGAACCCAGATCAGAGGGGAGAGTAGTAAAGGTGCAGGAGTTCTGTGAACTGTTGGTCTTGAAAAGGTAACCCACCACATATTAGTTGTACCTTATAGAAAAGTGACTTGTTCAGCACTGCAGAGTAAAATCAGTGTGAGAAGGGGTAAGAAGTTGGCACTGACTCATTCAAAATGCATGTTTCCAGGACTGCAAATCAGGGCGAATCCGTGCCTTATGCACAGGGAAGGAGGAGTTTGTTGTCCCACCAAAACACGTATTTTCCCATATACAACGTGCCATTCTTAAAATACTTGGTATTTCCCAATGTCATTAAGAATCACAATTTATTAAATTTTGATAACAAAAATGTACAATACATATGTGTATATGAAGCAAAACAATCCAGTCTGATTATGTCTTTAAGCAGTGAGGGACACAAATCTGTAAAAAATATTCTGAAGTGGTGAACCAGAAAAGGACTCTATTTCTCGGAGTATAAGGTCAGATCGTGTATTAAAAGAGTTTATCTTCCCTTCTCTGACTCTTTCCCTTCTACTTCTCTTCCTCCCATAACAGGAAACTATGGAAAATGTGAAGAAATGCAAAAACTTTCTGTCCACATTAATAAAACTGGCATCATCTGGAAAACAGTCTTCAGAGACTGCGGCTAACGTGAAAGAATTAGTACAGAACCTGCTGGTAAGAAAAGTTAATTAAAAGTTCTAAGAAATAATGTCTGGGTGAATTTAGGCTCAAAACTGAGGGGTTGTTTTTTGGAGAGGACGGAGATTATAAAATCTGAGATAAATCAAATTGAAACTTTGCTTCTTCTGAATTTAAACATATTAATAAATTTTCCTTTAAGCTTTTAAGTTTTTACCAAAAAAAGTAATATTATCTGAGGCTAATGTAAAAGCGTGACATACTTAGTATTTATAGAATGAGTACTAGTATTGCCTAGCCTAGTTGTTTGCAACCTTTAAGTTAAGGTAGAGCTGTGTATTCCAGATGTTATCACATGCTAACCAGAGGTTGTCACAAGACCAAAATTCAAAGTGTGTCTTCCATCAGGGATGTACATTTAGTTTTGTGAGAGACGTCTGCCTTTTGAGCATAGGGTGGGCACAACTGTAGCTATTTGAAATAGAGGAACTGTGGTACCTTGGGAAAAGAGAACCCCAGAGACGGGGCTGCCGGGCGCTTCGGAGCAGTTGTGCAGGTCCCATGAGTATTCCTGTAGGTTCCACCTGCTTCTCTGATCTATAGACAGGACATTCCTGTAACAGTGAGAACAACTGAAAACGTTTCTTAAAATTGACTGAAAGAGAAGAAAAGGAAAGATGGGACTGTAGGTCTTACTAGTTGAAATTTGCAGTCAAATTAGTCGCTACCATAAAACTATTGATAACAATTTATTGAAAATAAGTGGTTTTATCATCCATCACTATTTTTAGTTAAGTCTTAATTTTTTTTTTCTGGTATTGAATATCTGTAAAAATTAATTTCTATAAGTCGGTTCATTTGGATTTTCTGTTTTGAAGGATGGAAAAATTGAAGCAGAAGACTTTACCAGTAGGCTGTACAGAGAACTTAATTCTTCACCTCAACCTTACCTTGTGCCTTTCCTGAAGGTAACTTGTGTTCGCTGGTCCTTATATATTTCTGTGCCTATGTAATGAAATCTGAAAAGTTTTCTTTCGGTGACTTATAAGCAGTTTCTTTCCGTAGCACCAAACCTATGAAATGATTTATTATCATCTTTTTAGTCTTGGAAAGAAAACAAGGGATTGAATGGTACAGAAAACTGTACCTTCTAGACAAACTCTTTTGCTGTGCTGTATACCTGTTTGGATAAACAGGAAATTAGTCACCTTTTGATGATAAATCCCATTTATCATAAATTTTATAGTAATTGGATACATCTCAAAATAATGCTTATACCAAAACATTTACCATCTGAAAATCAGAGAAAGTACAGCAGCACTCTATGATAAAACTCTGCTTGACTAATATATGGCTCTGAGCAACCTGATCTAGTGGGAGGTGTCCCTGCCCATGGCAGGGGGGTTGGAACTGGATGATCTTTAAGGTCCCTTCCAACCCTAACAGTTCTATGATTCTATGATTAAGGGATATAGTTGTAGGCGTGTGTTGACGTTTCTGGGTTCTGAAATGCTTGTTCAACCCAGAGCTGTTCATGAGGACAAAAATCGTTACCACAGGAAAACAACTAATGTAAGAATCTATTAAAACACTATGGTCTCTGTTGAGCTATTCTGAAATTTTCTCCAGTGTTCCAGCGTGTCTTATAAGCCATCAGATGTTATAGCCTGGTATATATGTGGGAACACAGTTGAGGATGGCAGCACAGGCTTGGTTTGTTAAATACGTCCCAGGGCTCCCATAACCTAGACGCCCATGATATCCAAGCTTCCACAACTAAAGGTGCTGTCACTCTGTCTGGCTTTAAATGTGAAGTAGCATGGTATTTCTGTGTGCGCCGCTGTCGTGTATTTTTGGGTGCACGCCGACTGATTCAATGGACTGAAATGAAAGGCATTGCATTTTACAACTAACGTTTTCTTGTGTGATCTGGGATTAAAATACTCAAGCAAATTCTTTCCTTTCTTCCTTTTCAGAGGAGTTTACCTGCCTTGAGACAGTTAACACCGGACTCTGCAGCTTTCATTCAACAAAGTCAACAGCAGCAGCCAACAACGCAAGCAACGATAGCGACGATTCCATCTGCGGCGGTGCTTCTAAGCTCCTCGGTTCAGCGCACAGCAGGAAAGGCGACTGCAACTGTAACGAGTACTCTCCAACAACCTGTCATCAGCCTAACTCAGCCCACACAAGTTGGTGTCAGTAAACAAGGGCAGTCTACACCACTGGTACGTTAGCCGAAGTGCATCATCCCTTATTGCACAGGGGCTGTTTGATAATGGTGACTTTTCTGCTTAAATTGGTGGTTTAGCTCAATCGGAGAACTTTGATCTCTTTAGAGAAAGTATCTACCAGGAAAAAAAAAAGTTATAATTTAAAATCCATTCTTGATTAACGTACTCTATTATTTCCTATTTTGTTGTCAAATATTGTCAGATTGTCTCAATCACTGCACAGCCATGACAGAGCAGGCTTCTGGAGGATCTTTCATTTCCCATTTCATAAGTCTAACAACAGATTACCCCAAAAGAGGAGAAAGAAAACAACTTTCTTAGGCCTGCACATAAACCAAATAAGAACAGTATAATGTGCAGCACTTTTTTTGTTTTTCCTCTTCTCATAGCAAAGCAGTGTCTGTGTGTAAGCTTTTTCTAGGATGTGTATTAATTAATACACATTATTGAATTACTAGGGGGTTTTTTGCTACTTAGTACTTCAACGTTCCCTTTAGAATGTTTGGCATTCATTTGAGCTGCTCTGTCCAGAAATTTTTGTATAAAATGAAAAGGAGAGATCTCTTTTGTCAACCCACAAATATTTTTCACTTGCCTTGAGAGAAAAACTAGCGATTGTATTGATCTTCTGCCTTTATAACCTAGGTAACCTGTAGAAACCTGTAGAACCTTTATAACCTATAGCAAGAGATTAGGAACCCAGGGAAGGAATAAAAACTGAATGTTAACTAGTGCAGGATTTACAAGAAAATGGTTTGGCCTTTAACGCAAATAAATATATATAATAGTAGCAAAAGTAGCAAAAAAACCCCTTAGAGTTATGGAAACAGAGCTTGCAAAACAGGCAGAGTTGGTAGATTCCTTTTCAGTAGTTTGCAAATAAGTTTCTGAAAACTAGTTGAAGGGAGACGAGGAGTTTGCAATCAAGGGCTCTGATTGTAGCCCTGCGATGTGACCCTGCCTTTGTGAGTTCTTCAGAAGCAGAGTGGCTACAATTGCCTGAGACTCAGTCTAACCTGACAATCCGGTGGTACAAAGCCACCCAGCTGTAGTTTGTGCTGGTTCTGGATGAAAACAGCATATGTAGAACCAGCTGGATTATCTTTAACATGTCTCTCTTATTTTTAGTTCTAGAGTTTGTTCAGGCAGATCCCGTTTCCCTCCGTATCTCTAATGTAAAAACCACATGTAGGAAGTTTTAACTGGACTTTTGTGATTATAGATTTTTTGTTTGCTTTTTTAATAGAAATAGGTTACTGATATTTTTTTTTTTGTACCACAGAAAGTGGAATATTAGGTTTTTTGTAAGGTGTAACTTATCTAAAGAAACTTTTAAATACCTTAAAATGAGGTGATTCTAGATCAACGAACAGATGTGTTAGGATCACAAGTTACAAGTTGTTTGTTAGGTTTGTTCTTCCTGCCTGATTCTTAGCCGTAGTTATTTCTCCAGTTGTTTACAGTTCGTTTTTTCTGATTACTTGCAGGTTATCCAACAGTCTCAAAAAGCAGGGGCGTTGATAAGGCCCCCACAGGTAACGTTGACACAGACACCAATGGTAGCATTGCGGCAGCCACACAGTCGTATTATGCTCACTACTCCTCAAATTCAACTGAATCAACTTCAGACAGGTAAGAGGTCAAATGCTTGCTATATGCCATCTTTGACAGCATTAACTGAAGTCTGGTTTATGAATGTCAGTTCTGAAGTGCCCTGTAGCTGTACGATGGCTGTTGTACTACTGCTGAAACCTTCAGTGCATCGTGCCATGGTGGCTGGGGATACACATATGTCAGGGCAGCATTTACAGTCAGAGAAATTGTACGGCACTGGAATTGTGTGGGAGGATCCTGTTTTAGATGGGCGAAATGCTGACAGAAACTGTTGAGGTCTTTGCACCAGACCTGTTGCCATTGCTCCCCACGTCTGACACTCTGATATGAATTTGATGGAGTACAAACCTTGTCTGTCTTCCTGCAGTACCTGTGGTAAAACCAGCAGTATTACCTGGAAACAAAGCTATTGCCACCGTTTCGACACAAGTAGCTGCTGCTCAGAAGAATAAACTGAAAGAACCTGGGGGAGGCTCTTTTAGGTGAGGAACCGTGTGCTTATTTGTGCTTGTGCTGCCTGGGCTGAACGCGGTGGGACCCTTTCTGTGTGCTCCGCTGGTGCTGAATCAGGCTGGGGAAACTCGCAAGGACTAGAGGTGGATTTTCTGTGGGCAGGTTTGCTACTTTATTAAAGGCTTTAACAAATAGCTGTGAACGTCCTTGTGCCAGAGTGGTTTTAGCATTTAGCTGGCACTAAGGATAAATATCAAACCTCACAAAAAATTCCTGCCTGGACAAGCAAGTAGAATTCATTCCTTCATTCCTCCCAGCTCTGCTCGGGTGACTCGGATGTACAGCCTGTCTTACAGTGATGAGTGCAGTTTATTATCGTTTTGTGGTAGCGATGGGCCTGGCCTCTTGTTTCTCAAGGTGTTGAAACATTTCGTAAGAAAGGATGTTGACAAAACAGTTAGGAAGTACAAAACCGTGAAAATACTTTCAGGGCTCTTTGGGATCAAATTACGTTAGTTTTATTTTATCATATAATAAAAGCAAGTAAAATGCAAAAATGAAATAAAGTATTTGGGTTTACTGTAGAATTAATTATATGCAGCTGTGGTATTGTAGCAGTGCGTGTGCATAAGCACTAAATGTTATGATTATAATGAGTTTTCCTTTCCTAAGGGATGATGATGACATCAATGATGTTGCATCAATGGCTGGAGTCAACCTGTCGGAAGAAAGTGCTCGGATATTGGCAACAAACTCGGAGCTAGTGGGCACGTTAACAAGGTCCTGTAAAGACGAAACCTTCCTTTTCCCGGCACCTTTGCAAAGAAGGATATTAGAAATAGGTATGTTGATTTTTCTTGAGCTTTAATAAATGGATTTCACTAGTCTTGGGTTTAATTGAAGGCCTTTTCTGTAGAAATTGATTTGAAGAGTTGAAAGTTGCTGGAGTCATTACCTTTTGTATATTCTGGTGCTTGTGGGCAATCATTCAGCTTATGAAAGCAGAATAGTGTTAAGGGATAGCAAACCTGTAGAGTTGCCTTCTAAAATAATGGCAATTTAACATCAAAATTACTGGACCCGGTTAAAATTCTGGCTGTATAAACTGATAAGGCGTAACAAAAATAATAACATGTGTGTTTTAAAAAATAAGCCCAGAAACACTTTTATCATATTTACTTACTAGTTTAGAATTGATGGTAGAACAAAAAGCATTCCTCAATTATTTGTTATACTGTAGTATACAGCATTTATTAATAGATTGTAAATTTTCTTAAGATAATGTAAATTTTTGTGTTTGCCATTTCCTGTTTAGTGCTTGTCTGAGAGATACCTGAAAGCCTTGTTTTGCAAAAGGCATTTTACATTTCCACGACTGAGATTAGCCACGTGTTTACCTGTGTTGTAAAATCATGTTTTACAACTGACTTCTCTCCTGATTGTAGGTAAAAAACATGGAATAACAGAAATCCACCCTGATGTAGTTAGCTATGTATCACATGCTACACAACAGAGACTACAAAACCTCGTGGAAAAATTATCGGAGACTGCTCAACAAAAGAACATTTCTTACAAGGTAACTATATTTAATTGCACAAATTAAATGCCAAAATTGCACAAATTCAGCAGGCACTCACGTTGGCTGTAGTGCATGAGTTCGGTGTTCTTCATTCTGTGAAGTTAGGTTGGTTGTTTATTCTCTTTGGCTGATTCATCTTATATTAAGATATTAATACACACGGATGACTAGAACTTTTCTGCTTGCATATACAAAATGTTTTTAAAACAAATGCAGAGAAACTGTGCCCTCCCCTTTATTATGTCAAATGTTTAGAGTCTGAGTGACTGTACAATCAGATAGGCAGATAAGAGCGCTGGTTTGCATCCTCAAGAGACTGCAATCTGACAGATGTGTGTTCTTAATAGATGCAAATGCCTAAACAGTGTTTAAAAAACCCACACAGCTCTGAGATGCGTTTGTGAGGTTAAAGCTGTGATGATATTAGTTTAGAAGTCAAAATCTGATGATTCATGGAATAGAGCAAAATGCTTTTAAGAATTCTAGCTGGTTTGACTGGTGTAAATATACACTTGCTATTTGTTTGAAAAGGACAAAGTGAACATTTGAGCTTTAAATGCATATGTTCTTCTACAGTACAGTACAAGCTAACAGCTTTGTTTTTAAGAAATGTAATGAGAAACATATTTGCCGTGTTTTCAGGATGATGAAAGATACGAACAAGCAAGTGACGTTCGGGCACAGCTCAAGTTCTTTGAACAACTTGATCAAATAGAAAAGCAACGTAAAGACGAACAAGAAAGGGAAATTTTAATGCGTGCAGCAAAGGCAAGTGCTTGGATTTCACACACGTTTGCAAAGTGTCATTTTTGACGTCAAAACTGCAGAGTTTCTTTTCATTCTAAAGCACTTGTAATGAAGGGGAAGACTCTAATCTTCAAAGATGGAGCTTGATGAATATGTTCTTTAGCTAGAGCTCTGTTCTGCTTTTCATGGTAAAGCATGTGAGACAGCTTCTTGCCACTGTCATTGCATGTTCCCAAATTAAAGTAGGTCTTAAAACTTAGTCATTTGCACTTTGTATTGTGAAAAATATGAATTTTATAGCCTGGTAGTACTCTGAAATGGAATAGAGCGGTTACAAGTGTGTTGGAGAATAGAAATAGAACTCAAAGATTTTTACAAGTTGGAGAAATACGACAAATAGGAAGCAGTTGATGTAAGCGCAAATGTAAGCATTAGACTTTGTGGTTTTACTCAGTGACCCAAATATAGGACGAATATGACTAACTAGGCAGGAGCGCTCTAGAAATAATTCAGAAAACAACGGAAGGTTTCTGTTGGGTTTGTGATCCGGTACGAGTTGATGATGTTAAAATCCACTGCTTGCCTGCAAGTTGTGAACTAACACCTTCATTTCAGTTGGTTCCCGTTAGACCTGTGCTGGAATACTCTGTCCAATTTTGGGGCCCTAGACCAAGTAGACTTCAGAAGGAAAGCAATTTAAATGTCTAGCAATTGTGACCTATGAAGAAAGATGAGAGAGTAGATCATTTACTTCACGAGAGAGAAGGCTGGGGTCAGACAAAGTCTTCATGACTGTGTTTTGCATGTTCATGTAATTCCCTGTGTTTGCTGCATCTGAAGTGCAGCGGGGAGTACGTAGGTTAATCATTAGGAAAAGCTTAACATTTTAAGGGTACTTGAGCATTGAGTTAAAATAATTTATTTTGTTGG
Source organism: Larus michahellis (assembly GCF_964199755.1). NCBI lineage: Eukaryota > Metazoa > Chordata > Aves > Charadriiformes > Laridae > Larus > Larus michahellis. Next base: position 2,306,359 of record NC_133907.1, on the reverse strand, counting down.
TGGTCTAAAGAATATATGGGGTTAAAAACGGTCAGGATTTGTTTGAATATAGTTAGTCTTGCCTTATGTGAGAGTATAGATGAAGGACTGTCTTGAAGTCTTTCCTGTTTTCTGTTTTTTGACTTCTTGGAAAAAACAAGAAACTAAGAGAATTGATATATGTAGCAAAGAAAATTAATTAGCAAATGTATGTTTACGGTATTAGACAATAAAGTTTACTGGAATTATACGTTCTGTTGCTTCTAAAAGTATGGTACATAGAAGAAATTGTAGGCGCCTAAGTGAAATGGGCAATTGCTAATGAAAATGGTGTGTTGGTCAGTAGCTGCAGTTTGTTCAAACCAGAGTCTGACTTGTGTAGGAGTGGCAGAAAGAGGTCATCTTAGTAAGTGCGTAGTTACACAGCAAGGGGGGGAATTTTTCCAAATAGTAAGGTCTGATTCCTTTTTTTCATATGCAAAGTGTGTGTGTTTCAGTTCAAATCTGTGTACTTTGTCTTGTAACAGTTTTGTTTGAGGCATCAAAGCTTAGCTATTCTTTGCTATATTTTACAGAGGTAAAAAAGCAGATGCTTTTTCAAAAATAGATACCTGAAACTAAGAAATGGAAAAATGCTTTTAATATCTCGACATTATTTTCCCCGGTTGCCCTCTCTGGGAGTCATAGGTATTCTCCACTTCCTGATGAAGTTTAAGAAAAACTTTCACATGCTACGTAAACCTTACAGTCTTTAACTGCTTTCGTAACCGAATTAATTTTTCTTTCTTTTTCTCCAACCATTCCACGTTCATCCTTTATCAACATAGTCTCGATCTCGGCAAGAAGATCCAGAACAGCTTAGGTTGAAACAGAAGGCCAAGGAGGTAAGTGTTCACCTTAACACGAACTTTTATTTTGGAAATTGAAAGAAAAATAATTAACTGTACTTGTTCTGGCAAATGCAGATGCAGCAACAAGAACTAGCACAGATGAGACAGAGGGATGCCAACTTGACCGCATTAGCTGCGATCGGTCCCAGAAAGAAAAGGAAAGTAGATTCACCGGGATCTGGATCAGGGACAGAGGTACGTACGGTGTAATTGCAGTCTTTGGTTGGGCTGCGTCAGCCTCTGTAAAAACCTTTCTGCTCAGAGCGTTTGCCTAGTTTGTGGAAGCTTTCTGAGCGGCAGAAGTGTATTTTGTGTTCAGATTTGCCTGCTCTGAGGCCAGGATCGATCTTTAGCATCTGTGTAGCTGCATAGGGAATAAAATTGGAGTTGTCATTCCTTGGTTCACGGAACTGGAGGAATGTTAGAAAAGCCATTGCTGTTCTCTCAAGTCTCTTCTTTTTTTGGACCTCCATAGTTTTGGGAAGAGATTGTTGTGGTTGTAGCCAGTCTAACTAACTAAGAGTGCAGAGTAGTGCTGCTGAGGTGGGTGCAGTGGTAGAACTAAATCACTGCTAAATTTGACAATCCAGGTTTTAGGAACTTGCCTAACTTCTTTCTTTAGCTGGTGATTGGCCTTAGTTTTGGTATCTCTGCAGCAGATCAGTTTGACCAGTTCTGCCTGATTATGATGTTCTTGCATAGCCTTTGTATATCTTTCTGTTTAATCTGGCCCTTCACAAACTTCTCTGCAGACTAAGTGTCAGTATGCTCAGTATCTGATTCGTTTAATGTTAACTTAAATTCAGGTAGATTGGTAGACTATCTGCTGTATTTCTAACCAAGTTAATAAACATTAAAGAGTATAAAACTACTTTCTGCACGGAAGACATTTAATGTGGGATTTCTCTACTGTTTAAAAAGTAAAAAATCTTCTTGAAACTTGTCATTTATGGGGCCAAAAGCTGTCTCCATAATTTGAGGACTTTTCCTCAAATAATTCTGTTTAGTACTCCCTGAGCATTCCAAATTTTTCGTGCTAAAGCATTTATACTGTAGAAAAGCCTCTTGTTTCAAAATAATTTGCATTATTTTATACTGAGTTGCTGGAAGCAATAATTTACATGTGCTTGATATCAAATGTTAGAGAACACTGAAAACTAGTAAATGTTATTTTTATTTATAATAGAAATCAAGCCTCTCAAGAATCTCTTAAAGTAATTTTGAGTTTTGAAATTTACGAAAATGCCTGTTACTGATAATAAGCCTTATTTTTATATAAGTTAACAAATTACTGTATTAAAAGTTTATAAATGTTTGAAGTTATAAAAAGTGCAGAGTGTGGCACTTCTACAAAGATAGATGTGTCTAGAAATGAAGTCGTCTCTGAGGAATACGCTCAAGTATCTCATGCAGTGTTAATGTAGGCGTTGCTTACTTACGCATCCTCAACTGGGCAACGTTAATAGTCTGTTAATGTCACTTAGGTTATGGGATGTGTTTTACATCTACTGTGAACACTTGTTTGTATTTCATCTAAATCTGACTAATTTAGTTATCCTAGATTAATCACTTACTGGTTAACCAATTAACTACAGGTTCCCTGGAAATCTAATCTTTTGTCTGTTTAATTAAGAACCAGCTGCTTTTGATCTGATAGACTCACAGCTGCGCTTTTGCTGCTGTGTCACTTGACATTTTTAAATTGGGCTCCACTTGTCACCATTTGTGTGCAGTTTGTAGTTAAGGCATATTACAAGAAGTGTGGAAAATAAGGTTTGTCATTACTTAGACACAGATTTGTAAATGTAAGCTTTTGATGTCTAGGAATGCTGAATCTTAATTACATGTAAAATCACTTCGAAGTAGTAATTGTACTGTTTTGATTCAAAATTCAACAAAACAGGTTGCTGTCAGTTTTAGACTTTTATGTCCGTGTGATTTTATGGAAAGTTACCAAAAAGCTTCTTAACTTATTCCATGCCTACAGGAGTAGCACAGTTCTGTGTCTTTAAAGACTCCTGACATTTTACCTTTGCATTTGAAGTATTATGGTCTACGTAATAAAATCAGGCTTGAGCTTCTACTGACGGATATTTAAAAAAACAAAAATTAGAACCCCGTCTTATAATTCTCTCTATTGTCTTGTTAGTAGTCATATGTATGTATTTGAGAAAATTTAATTAGCATCCCGTGCTCTCTCCTGCATCTTCTAATTTCCATGCAAGTTGATGGAAATGAGGCACCTAAGTCATGCAGGTGCCTTAAAAATACCCTTTGAAAATCCAGCCTTTAAACTGTTCTAGTGGTTCTTAGGGATTTGCTGCTCACTGGTGCAACAGGTAACGTGCTTGAGAAACAAAAGTCTGACTTCACCGTTAGCAGTGCGGTGAAGCGAGAACACCCGCACTGGGCATCGTATACTGCTAACCCAGAAACGGTAATTTACAGCACAAGTTTAGATTGGTTTCTTAATAATGTACATTGATCATAAATGCACTACTTTCACATGTAGAGAAGACGGTGTTAGCGTGAGCCTCAGCAGCTTATTCACATGGCTTTTGCACTACTTTAAATTTTGGCTTTTCTCAGGTCTGGGGTATCCTTATTTAGAAGAGTCTTTTAAAATTCTACAAACTCTTGGGCAGATGAATCTTTATTTATTACTGGAGTGTGTTTGGACCTTCTGCTGCCACTAAGTATTGAAGTTCAGTTAAAAAAAAAATAAAAGGAAACATTATTCTAGTAAATGAAATTGAAGGGAAAAAAAAAAAAAGAATCCATAGGTGAGACACAGAGCTATAACCTGTCCCCGGTCCCTCGGAACACCTTCATTATTTACACAAAGAGCAAGGTAGCGGCAACCGGCAAGGGCCAAACCATTCCCGGCTGTAGAATTTGAGGCCAAAGCTGGCTTTTCGGTGTGTGCCTGCCATCTGCTGGTGGCTGTGCCCTACTGCGGCTCCGAGCCCTGCGCCCGCTCGCCGCCCAAAACCTGCCTCTGGTGCATCTGCGCAGGATCTGATCCGATGCCAGTCTTCACTGGAGGAGCCACCGGGTTACTGGGTAGCGCTCCTGCCGGTTCTCGCGCCTGCTGGCTTTAAGGCACTCCAGGATTTCTTTGCTTATATAAAGGAAGGCATAACAGTCATGGAAGAGTTGCATTAATCGGATGTATCCTATCAGAACTGTGTCTTTGGCAAGTGAAAATACACTGGAGTCAGCCCCGGCAGATTTGCTTTGTAACTCACTCACCAGGCAGAGTACATCTAACAGCTGAAGGATGTGGGTAACTCTAAAGATATCAAATGGGGTTTTTCCCCTGGGGTTTTTTTTTTTTTTTTTTTGAAGTGACAAATATAATAATATTTGTCTTGCCAGTTTGTGTGGAAAACTACTAGCGTTTACCAGAGGGATAAATGTTGCTGAATGATGGAGAAGAATTCAGAGGCCGTTAGGGAATGCCTGCCTGTGTCCAGGGTAGCTGCTTCTTCATCTAACCCCGAGCTTGGTTACAGCCCTTCTCGCCAAAAGGAGAGCTCATGGCACCCTGCCAGGAAGATTGTGGGGAACTAGGACATTATTCAGGACTTCATGGGCCAGGGGGACAGGACGGATCCCCAGTTCTTCAGGAACTCCAGGGCTACCCTAGGAAGCTGTATGCCAACCTTGTGAAGAATACTGTCAGTTCTGCTGGTTTTGTTTGTTGGGATTGCTTTTCAGTGGTGCCTTCCTGAAGATAAAGAGCAGTGCTTTGGGGTCTTTTTGTCTATATTATAAGTCACCAAAAACTTCTGATTGTTCAACTATTGTTTATAAATAAGAATTAAAAAGAAATCACTGATCCGGTAGCATACAGCATACTGTTTGATAGCTCCCTGTGCATAGTCACGTAGTTCTTACCTCCCGTGTTTTCCCTGAAAAGTTTTCGGATACCTGAGGCCCCGACACGTTCTGATTTCTCTGTTCTTCTCGTTCCCAGGGATCTGGTTCAAGTGCAGCAGTCCCAGGCAGCTCTGGAGTTGGAACAACCAGACAGTTTACGCGACAAAGGATAACGCGGGTGAACCTCAGGGACCTCATATTTTGTTTAGAAAATGAGCGAGAGACAAGCCATTCACTATTGCTATATAAAGCATTCCTTAAGTAAAATGGAAAAGATCAAGGTATTTTTGACGGAGAGACGCCTGAGGACATTTTTTATATATTTGCAAATTACGCCTTTTTGTAACAAGCGAATGGGATATTGTTTAAAAAACAACCACCTCTTTACACGGAACAGTTTTATATTCCTGTTTATAAATAAACTCTTCAGTATAGGAGAAATACATTTCTGTAACAGTGAGGATACTTACAAGGCCTGTGGATACTATAAAAGGACAATTAAATTTTAACTCATCTCTTGATTGAGTGGCCTTCTTGCCAAACAAGCCATATATAAAGACTGATGGAATCGTTTAGCAAATAACTAGCTACCCTTTGTCAGCCCTGTAGCAGTTTCGACATTAATTGTACATTTTAGTTCAGTTTTATTCAACTAAATCAATTATATAGGAATATGTCTACAGCAGATGACCTCATTTCATTTAGCTTTTTTTTTTTTTTAAACAGTCAGTTAGCAAAGCAAACTGATTTTTTTAAGAATATTTATCTTTCCCCAAAATGTTCAGAATCTAGAGGGATATACAGTTAATTTTAAACATAACCTCAATTTTAATCACATTATTGCTTATTAGAGGCCCTGAAATCCCATAAAGGAGGGTTACTTCTGAATGTTTTAGCAGCATCTGTAAAAATGCATTTTATTTGCTATAGTTTGTAAAGCTGTAAAGTTAAAAAAGGAAAAAAAGGAAAAAAAGAGAAACCTTTTCAGCATAAATATATTTTACTTGCACTGTGTTTTTTAGCTAAAGTGAAAGCTTAGATTAAATAAAATCAAAGTTGAGAGGAATCATCAAAAGACTGTTTCTCAGTGTGAATCAAGTGTTGAAAAATGGTTGGTGTATTTTGTCAGTAATTGTACATAATTTTTGGCACATAACATAAAAATGGCTATGTAAACTATAATTATTTTGCTAAAAGACTGTATGCAAGCTGTGGGCCTACTTTAAAGATGTCCAGAGCAAAGTCCCTTCTTTGTACCTATTTTTTTATTACAAATATACTAATTGGTTCTTTATATTTTCAGAGGTTATTGTATTAAATTGTCTATTGATAGTACTTTTATGACTGTAAATACTTTGGCTTTCTTTGTGTGAACTCTCATGGTAGAATTTAACTCTCTTGCGTGTAAACTGAATGCTGATCAGTATTTTTATCAACACCTGACAACTGTTACACCCCTTTTATTTTGTCTTTTAGGAAATCCTGTCTTTCCATTTTTTTTCATGTAAATTTTGCACAGTTACTTGTTCATATGTAAATATTTTACTTTCAAAAATGAAGTTTTTAATTGCTATTGTTTTATATAGGATTGAAAGAAAATTAACTCCTTTATTAAAAACAAATTTATCTGTATTTGCTAATGTATTTTTCTCTCTAAATCATTTCTCCTCCTGGATTTATTTTTCTTGGCACAGTAAAAGATTAGTCTACCTGAGGGGATGCTCTTTCCTAAAGATGCACTTTGGGGTTTTTTTAATATTGTTTTGTTTTGTCGGTGTTTTGTCGGTATGTAACTTTATGAATCTTGAAATTTCATTGTTGTCTTAGGGGTTTTGGACAAAGATCAATGGATAGTGGCGTTTGGTTTGGGGTTTTGGTTTGGTTTTTTGTTTGTTTGTTTGTTTTTTAAGCAGGGAAAGTTTCTGAAGCAATCTTAAAAGTATTTTGTCTAGTGAAGGTTTAATAAAACACCCTCTCCTTGAGGGCAGCCTGCTCCCTCAAACGCAATTAACTGCGGTGGGTTGCAGAAGGGGTGACGTGAAACAGGGAATTTGGAGCACAACTATAAAAGAATATAATCGGGGCCGCACTTGTGAAAATCTTGTGAAAATTAAGGTGAAGACCTGAGGGGGTGTATCTCTGATGCTCTGTATGGAATGTTTAGCTGTTGGTTGGTTTGTTTGTTGTTTTTCATTCCCTCTCTCATGGGCAACTTAAAAAAATAATAATTCACAGTTGTGAGGGCCTAATCCTGCTATTCGGTTAATAGAAAAATCACATTAATTTGATAATTAGATCTTGCGTGCAGCCAAACCCATCTCCAGGCTCCTGCGCCGGGCGCACTGTCTCCCACTGGTGCTCGCTCGGCGCGAGGAGAGCGGGTGGCCCCGAGAAACGGGATCAGCTCCCGAAGGGATGCGCTCACCCGGCCGCGTGTGTGACGCTGACTTGGAGAGTTGGATTGTTTGTAAACTCCAAACTGTCTTTCAAATCCTGTAATGTTATTAAGTGGAAAGAAACAACTTTGACTTTTGGCCAAAACATTGTCATCGCCTTCCTTTCATTGCAACAAGCGTGGGTTGTCCTAATCCCCACCGGCCATCCAGCGAGCGAGCACCACGACCGCAGGTGAGTTGGGAAGAAACTGCCCTTCAGGTGCTGCTTCCGAGAGCAAGTTGGGGGTAAGATATATTTGAAAAATTCAAGTTATTACATGGTGTGCTGTACGTCGCGCTCCCTCTGCAGAAGAGGTAGTAGCTGAGGAATACCCTGGAGAGGCCAAGGGAGGTGGGAGAGATCTTCTGTAAGACCATACCTCTTGGTTTTGCTTTAAATAACACGTCTTTAAGAGCACAGTCAGGCCTTCGCTCCGTATAATTTTTCTCAGCTTTTAAAAGTTCCTGTTCTCTTACTCTAAAAAGCTGGTATAGTGCCCCTCTCCCTCCAGTAGTTCCAATTCATGTCATTTTTGGCTGGGATGTTGGCACTTTATTGCTGGTCCTGGGGCACACGCTGCCACACGTGGCTATCGGCGTGCTCTTGGGGAGAGGTTCTCAGGGCAGGTCAGTTGCTGCCTCTGGCTTTTTTTTTTTTTTTTTTTTTTAATGATAAAAACGGTGACTATTTTTGAAGCTGCTCAGAAGCTTTATGTCTCAGAGCAATGTCGTAACTGAGGAGGGGTGGCATTTACAGGCCAACACGTGTGTACAGCAGCACTTCTCTCGTGCGTTGGTGACCTGTAAAGAGAAACTGGGATTCTTTCCTGGCCCTAAGCCTGCACGGGGGAATTTACCGTCCCCTTCCTTCACCTTCCTCGCCCAAAGAGTGCTGCAGCTGCTCTGTAGCACCTGTGGGACTGGCAGTGTGTGCGGTGCACTGGTGATGGCCGCGGTGGGGGCTCTCTCTGTGTCGCACTTGGTGGTCATAGAGTCATCGAATTGTCAGGGTTGGAAGGGACCTTGGAAGGGACCATCTAGTTCCAACCCCCTGCCATGGGCAGGGACATGGTGGTTTATTCTACCTTCTCTTACCGCATCCATCCCCGTGTCCGGGACGGGTTCCTTCTCTCTTGCCTGTAGGTCACCAGCGTTTGTGCCTGTGACCTAGAGGTGGGCTCTGCCCTGGTTACAGCGGTCTGTGGTTTTTAACACCTTTGATTAGATAGCGCATAGCTGTGATGTTCCTGAGCTATTGATGCCATCCTTTCTCTAGCACAGAAATTCAACAGAACAAATAGGATATAATAAGGCACTCTGAATTCAACCGGTTTTTCATATTTCACGGGTATATAATTCAGTAGATGTTTTCAGGGAACCTATTGAAATACATACTGAGAGGTGCATGCATGAACGCTCCGATAAATGCTATTGAATTCAGGGTAATTAAGATTTTATTGGAGACTTATAACTGATCCAAGAAGTTTCCTGTATTTCAGAGATTGCCTAAATTACAAATAATGGTATGAGAAGTCTAACGCAATGATAACTTTAACCATTTTCTTATGTTTACAGTTATTGTCCATCTGCGGAGGAGAGCTGACTTTCGGGGGCAGGTCAGGCGGGCTGGCAGCGCGGTTGGGGACAGAATCGCAGTGACACCTTCGGCCGCCGCGTTTCCCCGGGGTGTGTGGGTACACCCGCGCGTCCAGGTAAGCGTGCAAACCCTCGTGCTTGTGGGTTCCAGCTGGGAATGGCCCCTTCTTTAAATACTTCCCATGTTTGTGCAAGGACTTAGAATCACAGAATGGTTCGGGTGGGAAGGGACCTTAAAGCCCACCCAGTGGCAGCCCCTGCCCTGGGCAGGGACACCTCCCGCCAGCCCAGGTTGCTCCAAGCCCCGGCCAACCTGGCCTTGAACCCCTCCAGGGATGGGGCAAGGGATGATGACTTTTTACACATCAGGGCTTTAGGCAAGTGCGGGCCAACGCAATGTGTTAAAATATGATATAAAGTGCGAGACGAAAAGGTTTAGGTGCTATGGGTTGATCCTAATCTTTCAATCTTTGGAAGTGTCACGCAAGCAGCACCATGTATCCGACTGGCTTCTCTGTATTTTGGGACATTTTTTAGCTAGTGCTGTTTCCCTGATGGGAGGGCTGCCAGGCTGATGAATTTGGGGGACGTTTGCTCGTTGCAGCGATGCAGAGGGAGGGCAGCGCATGGGCCCCTCTCTGCCTTCTCACCTGCCTTTCATTTGCCCAACACGCGTCACCTCTGCAGGGAGCGTCCAAGTCCTGCCCGGCAGAGCATCCCGCTGGCTGCCCGTCGGGACTGTGCTTCAAATCGTGTTTTAATAGCAGGGGCTTGTCCTCCCCCAGCCTCGGCTGACCCTGGGCTCAGCCCTCCCCCAGCCACCCTGGGCACGGCTCGCTCCGGAGGCCGGAGCGCCAGGCCGGGCTTCATTCCGTTTTGGTGGTGTTACCGTTACTCGATGACACACCGAGCTGTGAGAAAGGGAATAAATTCTTTAAAACCTGCTTTTAGGAATTTGCTGACAGCCCGTGTACCCCCGTGGCTCCTGAGGGCCCCCAGCTCGTGCTGCGGCGGGGGTGGGAGCGCGCCGGGGGAGGCTTCGTGCTTCAGAGCCGCTACCTGCTTTTACTTGTCTTCTGCTGCCTCAGAAATAGCTTTCCTCATGAAACACCATATATTTTCCCTTTGTTTTCCCGCTCGGCTTATTTACTGTTATTCCTGTAAGGAGCTGGGTTGTGCCCTGTTTGGTTTCCCCCTGGGAGTTTCCCTGTTCTGAAGTCAATAGACAACTTGTACAAACAACACGAGCAGCATTTGGTCTCTGATATGTACCACGCTTCTGTAAAATACTGAATAAATGCATAACAAATCTCCCTTTTACTGCTCTGTAAAAGTACTGTATGGTTTTACTTGAGCACCTACACACTTTTCAATCCAACAACAAAATTAAGTTGCCAAAAAAAAAAAAAGTTGCAAGAGCTTTCTGGTTTACTGCGATGCGTTTGGTGCTCTAATTTCAAGCACACGCGTTGGAGTGTTGCCCAATTATTGCAGATTGGGCTTTGAAGAACAATATATCTAATTTCCCAGGAGACCAACGCGGTGATGTTTAGATACAACCTCCTTAAGAGAAAATGAAAATCCTAATGTCGCTTCAGGCGCGTCACGGTGTAGCATGAAGGCTCCTTTGCTCCGCTTCGAGAGGGACAAGGGAGAAATCCAGGTAAGTTGTGGGTAAGGCCCTTCACCTTGGGGAGGAGTTGGTGGAATTGATCATTTGTGTTTGAGAAACAAGAGTTGAAGCGCCTTAGAAAAATCAAATGTTCTCATACGTTCCATGCTGATGCACAGCAAGGGTGTGTGATGTGGTGGTGGTGGGTTTTTCCTTCATATAGCAGCTTTTCTTCCTCCTTTTCCTTCTCCCCCAAAACCTCTGTCCCCTGATTGCGAAGGGCCCGGGGGCTGGTGTGGGTAGGGCCGGGACCAGGAGCTGGTGGCGGGGGAGGAGGGAACGAGAGACCTTCCCCCCTGCCCAGTTTGGGCTCCCATCGGGGGACTGCGCAGCCGAGATGTGGGGCAGCACTGGGGGATGACCAAGCCAGGGGCTCAGGGGGGCTTCACCCCCCGGAACGTGCCTGAGGCGGCACCCGCTGCTGATGTGCTCTGCCAGCTTGGCTTAAATGTGAGAGAAGCTGGTCCTGTGCGCAGTCTATGCAAATAAATGCATTAAAATAGCTGAACCGGGCCCCTGGCACCTGCACAAAGCAGGTCGGTGTGAGCATCCTCCGTCTCCTTGGCAACAGCAGTCTGGGATGGGTGAGGGGGTGGCCCGGGGAGGAGAGAGAGGGTCACCCCCCCAGTGCCAGCGTCCCCTCCCGGCGGTGTGAACCGCTGTCTGGGGATGGATTCTGCCGTGAGTTTATGAAGTTGTTTTGCCGGCGTGGAGGGGGGTCGGGGGGGGCTGTGGGACCCTGGGCTCCTCACGGCATCGCCTGCACCGAGCCACTGCCTGCAGCTTGCGGCTCCCCCTGCTCCCAGCCCACTTTATTTATTTACGTACATAGAGACACAGAATATATGTGTGTATATATGTTTATATATAGATTTTATGTATATTTATACATAAACACACACACAAGTATATATGAAAGTCTCCGCGGGGAAGCTCTCTTCTCCCACAGCGGGGCCGGCTGCGTGACCCAGCAGGTCTCCCGTATCCCTGCTCCTGCATAAAGCTGGTTTTGCAGAATCGAGGAGCATAAGTTGTCACCCAAAGCTGCTTAGAGGTGTAAGAGGGGAATCATCCCGTAGTTGTGCACCAAGGAGCCTCCCAGATGTGTTGTCCTGCGCGTGAGTGCGATGGGACGCTCGCCCTGGGGATAAGGATGCGAGTAGCTACTTCAAGGAGAACTACTGGGTTTTTTCTGTAGCCAGTGAACATTTCTGTTGCAGAGTATTTTGTGGCTGGATTTGGAAGGGGAGGGGAAGGGGAAGTGTGAGAAGCTGAGGAAAAGAATAATCAAGTGTTGGTGAAGTAGTTCAACACTCGGCATGAGCTTAATGGGAGAAAACCGGGGTCAGTGTGGAGTCGAGGGGGGAGAGTAAAGAGGTCAGCGCTGGGGTTTTGGTGCCTGTGGTTGAGGGAGAGGAAAAGAATGGTTTCTGGAGGGGAAAAAAAAAAAATTAAAAAAGAGGGGAGGGTCATGGAGGCAGCTGGTCCTCGCTGTCCCGGGCCTTCACCTGGCAGAGGGGATTAACTCGCATCCCATTCCTGCCACAGCTGGATTCCTGCGGAGGGAGCACTCGGAAACCCTGGGCTGGGCAATGCTCTGTAATTGCTGTTATTTCATTAATAAGGCGCCGTATCCATCTCTCCCCCATGCTCAGGCGGCAGATGGTGCTCTGAGCCCGGCTACGCTGCCACCGAGTGCTCCCGCATCCCTCCTCCATCCCTCCTTGGTGAAATACAGTCCTGCAGAAATCACAGGCCGGGGGGATGGGGGGGATGATTTTCTGCTTAAATCAAGGTATAAATTATACATTTGCTGAGTGCTAAATAATAGAAAGTGGGAAGGGGAGAAAGGGGGGGATGCAGCTTATCCATGTGGTGGGAAAAACCCCAAACCTCCAATTAAAAAAAATAAATAAAAGAAATGAGGACAGCCCTGTGTGCTGCAGCAGACTTTGATCAGAACGGGTGCCCCAGACTACTTGTTTATGTATTTACGTCTTTTTGGAGGGCACAAGTGCTGGGGGTGGCAGATGTCTGTGAATTTACAAGCGCAAAGGCAGGTACAAGCCAGGGGAATTCGTCGAGGCGCAGAAGAAAGGGATCTGCCGATTAGAAACGTTTACAAAACAGGACACAGATGTTCAAAGGGAACTTCTGGTGATGGCAAGATGTAAGAAAATCAGTGTCAAAAAGCACAGTGCACGCAGAATCAACATTTTAACCGCCGCCTCTTAATTTCCCCTTTCTTTCAAGTGCTGTGATATCTACAAGTTACAAATCTATAAGGCTCGATACGAGATGTATTTGAAGAGGGTCGAGGTAAGCTGAGCCGGGAGCTGTGGCTGCTGGAGGTAGAAAATCCCAAATATCTCCGGAATGTGCTTTGGGAGGGCTGGCAGAGCCGAGAGGGCACCGCTGTGGAGCAAGCTCTGTCCTGCTTCTTGTCGTGATTCGCTTCCCCGCCGCTCCGAGCCTTTGCCGGGCAGTTTCTGTGCGAGGAGATGCGGGTCGCTGTGTGTTCCCTGCTGCCCACGTCTCAGCCGGGCTCCCTGTGGCTCTTGGCCCCAAATCCCGTTAATCTGTGCTGAGCCGAGCAGTGGTGGGATTTTTTTTCTCCCCCTTGTGATGGTTGGGGGATGCTGTGATGGGGAGAGGTGGGCGCAGGGCCGGGCTGTGGGGGCGATGGCGGGGTGACCCCGCTTCCATCCCATCCTTCCCTGCCACCGGCAGCCAGCGGAGGGTCGAGGCTGTCCGTCTCCCGGGGTGCCCGGGCCACTACAGACCCCCACGGTGCTCCCCAAACCACACTCCAGCATCACCCTGCAGCTCGAGGGCTGGCTCGGCCCCGACACCCACATCGATTCCAGGTCAAACCGTCCCACGGGCAGCGCCGTGTCAGGGACTGTGGCGTTTTCCAGGTCGCTAAGTCCTTTGGTCTTTAGCTCTTTGCCTCCTGAACACCCCCAAGGTGTGTTATAATCACCCCAAAATACAGCTGCTAATCGTTTGGTGTCCCCCAGGGGGGAGGAAGAGCAGAGTCACATTAAATCGCAATAATCAAGAGCTGCTGTAACAAATGAAGTCGAACCTACTTGACAGGAGGGAGCAGAGGTGCTGCCTCGCTCGCTGCGAAGGGCCGTGTTTAGCGGTAATCTTATTTGTAATCTAATCAATATGTTTACTGAAGGAGAGAATATCATCAAGTGTTACTTTCAGACACTTAGGGGATGTGACACCGTTCACAACTCAAACGTAAATGTGTTAGTTGACTGCATTTGCTAATAGGAGAAACATGCTGGTTTTTAGCAGGGCCAGTGGAGGGGGTTATCTGGGGGGACGGGGACAGGCTCCCGGTCCCACCATCTCCAGGTGAGTGCCATGTCTCTTTCCTGGGCTTGCGGACAGACGGTCACCTCCAGTCTGCTGAGGCTGGTGCTGGTGCCTGCCCACAGCCAAGCCCACGTCTCCTCTCCTGAAGGTCGGAGGCCTTCATCTCATGGAGGTGATGCCCAAAGACTTCCTTTTTCCAGAGGAGTTCAGCCTGTCATTATAGAACCCTCAGCACTGGGGAAGGACAGGTGGCAGTGCCTGGCCTTCAGCTGCTCTTCTGCCTTTACTAATTGCTTTGCTTCGTGCTGGTGCTGGGAGAAACCCCTTGACTTGGGTCAACACCGAGGATCATGAACGGGAGCGTCACGCTGTGCCAGCCGGGGCTGTGCCATGCTGAGCAGAACCAGATCAGGCTGCGTGGGGCCAGGGAGAGCAGAGGTGGGAGGAGGAGGAGGAGGAGGACGGGCAGCAGCCGGCAGTGCAGTGGGCAGGACCTGCTCGACCACCAGCAGCTCCTCGAGCAGGGTCACCCACGTCAGAGGAGGAGGTTTAGAGGAATCACCTCTTTGAAGGAAGAGGCTGTTCATGTGTCAGAGGAGGAAATGCCTTTTGGAAATGGTCCAAAGGAAAAAAACCTGTTGGCTCCGTAAATTGCTGGAGAAGCAAAAGTTGGTGGCTCTCCCCCAGCCGTGGGCAGGCAGAGGAGAGCAGGGCTTGTGCCATGGGTAGGGGTCCGGGGGTCCTGCTGGGGTTGTCTCCCTCCCCCGAGGTCTCTGGGGGAGCTGAGATCTCCCATCCGAAGCCCCACACACTCCCACAGTCCCAGGGTTGTGCCATTCGCTGCGGGAGCCGCTCATTGGCACCCTCAGTGTAGCTGCCGAGCATCATCCGGGCTGGGGCAGCACTGCGGGGGGTGCTCGGCCAGGCTTCCAGGACCCCCTCCCAGCCCTCTGCCCAGGGTGGCCACCGGCCCCCTCCGTACCGCACATCTCTCATCCGTTGGATGCTGTTAGTAAGGGGCTGTTGCTAAAACAACTAGGGTTTTCTGAGAATTCCTTGTCTGCTGCTTCTAGGGCTCTTGGAGCGGGTTATCGGGCCATCAGAGCTCCGTGGGCACGGCCTGCCAGCGCCGGTGGTGGAGGATGATGAGCAGTAAGTGAGAAAGGCCAGCGGGGACCGTGCCAGCCCTGGCAGCTCGGGGACACGCGCCTGTGGGGATGAGCACGGGGACAAAGCCAAAGCTGCTGGGAAGTACGTTTTCAGAGCCCTCTGCCCCGGGCAGCGCCAGCTGAGGCGGGAGTAAGGATGAAAAATCAGACTCTTTTTTTTTCTTTTTTTTTTTTTTTTTTCTTTTTGGTTTTCAGGAAACTTTGGAGGTTTTAGTAAAAACTCAGAGGCTGACACATAACATCCATAACAAACAATTAGGCTCTAATGTGCCCAGTGGAGGAGTTTCCCACTCACCGCAGGCAGTCAGAAGGTGCCTTTTATCCTGAAACATGAGGGTTATATGTATAAAAGTGTATAATGTTTCCCTTATAAAATTTTTATCCTGTCTAATGTATCCCAAAGCTCTTTAAAAACTGAAAATACAAACTCCGGAGGTTTGGCTGCAGTTGCAGGGGAAAGGGATGGCTGCTTAGTTCAACACGGACCAGCAGCGATGGGGGACGTTGTATCCTAAGAGGGCAGAAACACTGTCCACGAGAGGTGGGATGGCACTGTCCCCGTGGGTCTTGGCCAGATGAGCTGAGCTCCTGGAGCATCTTTGGGGACCCAGAGCCCATGGCATCGCACAGCCGTGCACCCTCCCCGCTGCTGCACGGCACCTTAAATCTGAGCTAAACTGGCAAGGAAGCTGGTAGGAAAATAAAAACGACACGAAAAATAAATGCTGGCTCTTTAATTATTTAAATTAAGACTTATTTGAAAGCTGTGTTTGCAGCAAACACACCCCCCCCCCCCTTTATTTTTTAATGAGCTCCAGCGCATTGAAAGGGGGGGAAAAAATTCTAATAAACTCCTCCTTGCAGTTTCTTAACATGTTTAATTAAACAGGTAGGAAAACCCCCTCCATCCGCCGCTTCCAGAACAGGAGCTGTCAGCGCTCCTTCCCCAGCACGTCATCCCCCGCCTGCGGGAAAAGGGCCCAGGGGTTTCCAGTGGGGCTGGGGGATCCCCGCCGCGACCCAGGAGGGGCTCGGGGATGCGGGGCAGAGACCTCCAAGAGCTTCTCCCTGGGGAGACCGAGGGCCACCGTCAGCCCCGCTCACGAGAAGGCTTTCCTGCATCCCTAGTGTGGATGCTGCAGAGGAACGGGCTCATCCCTTGCCTAGACCAAAGGAAAAAATCACCAAGGGGAACATATGTCATTTCTACCCTCCTTTTGTCATTTTAATTGAATTGTGTCATACTGCTTTGCTTTGCTAAAAATTGTTAATTAGCAGCTTAGAGCAGTGGGCCAGTGGAAACGGGGAGGTCTCGTCTCGCTGATGTTAATGCGGTAACAGAGGGGCTGAACTGGGGAGCCAAATAAAATAGACTATATCAGGGAATAACGAAATAGCTGGAGATTGCTGTGCATGGGGTGGGGAGGAGGTCAAGCGTGTGAGTTAGAGCCAGGGCCATTTGCAAGCTAATTGTGGCCACTTATTTATCTGAGTAGAGGGGGCAGGTGGGTTTAGGTGGGCTTTGGAAATTGTAACCCCATTCCTGCTGCAGCCCCAGTGGTGGGACTAGCAAAAAGCAGCTGATGGGATGTAATAGAAAATTATGATTTTTTGCTTGCCTGTTCTCATCTTTGTCTTCCTGCCTGGATCGTGCCGGGGTCTGGTTCGGGAAGGGCCGTCTCTCCCTGTATGTACTTCGCCCAGCGCAGCCCAGTCTGGGGGGAGCCACTGTTCATTGCTGAGCTTCAAGTTATTAAAGAAGAAAAAAAAAATCAAAGGAAACTCTTACGCTTTAGTTTTACGTTGGCCGTGCCAGGGCTTGGATGTGGATCCGTCCATCCAGGAAAGGTGGGGATGGGACGCTGCCACTGCGAGGGCAGGATGCTGGGGGCCGGCGGCGGCCTCGATGGGGTTGCAGCAGTTGTGGAGCGAGATGTGGGGCTGGCAGCCCCCACCCAACGCTCGGCAGCGCTCCGGTATCGCACACCCTCCCTGTGCAGCCCCTGCGGCTGCGAGGCCTTGGCTGCGGCTTTTCCAACCACGCAGCTGGAGAAAAACACTTTGGGAAGGTGGGAAGGACTGGGTAAACTGGTCAAAACACCTGTGAAACGGCGTGTGCCGTGGTCACGGGGAGGATGTTCAGGTGGTGAGTGCCTGGGCAGCGGGGCCACGTTGCCCAGGGTGTCACCCGCGTGTCCCCTGCTGTGGCTCCCAGTGAACACGCCGGCTGCGGGGCTGCGTGGTGCTGGCACAGTGCTCCTGCGGTGGCTTCCTGTGGGTTTTTTTTTTTTATTCTGTTTTTGTTGAAAGTGGCATATTTTTATTCGAATAACATCAAGAGAAATTAAAAATAGACCCCACTCATCGTCGATGACAGCGTAGTTATAAAATCCAGTGCTTCAGCAGAGAAACGCCAACGCGACAGCCCCCGGCAATGGGAGAAGCTGGTGGGTGAAGGGTGGGGGGCTGCGCCGGTGCCCGGCACCAACCTGGGTGCGGAGCCGCGTCCCCCTACCAGGGGACAGGCGCAGAGAAGTGGGCAATGGCGTTTCTGGCACAGTCCAGGTACTTTTGGCTGCAGAGGACGGGTGTGGGGGACGCAGTGGGGGCCGTGCCCTGTTTAATGTCACCCGGGCGCTGGACGAGCGGCCCTGGGCGGAACGGGAGCAGAGGGGGAGCATGAGCCGGGAGTGGGTGGGTTCCACCAAAGCACAGTGTACGGATGCTCTGGAGCTGATGCCTTGGCCAGGGCGGTGGGCATTCCCTGGGCATTCCCTGCCAGCTCTCCGGAGAAGCAGGGTAAATATTTGGACAGCTCGTCCCCCTGAGCGCCCGCTGCTGCCACTGCTCCACTCACCGGGAGCAAGCTTGGGGGGGGTCGGTTCCTTGATTTAAGGGATATTGGAGGAGAAAACACAGGAGAGGTGTGATGTTTCAGGAATATCTTTCCAGAGGAGTTGCTGTGGACAGGTAGCTCATTCCCCCATGCCGGCTCAGACACGCTCTTTCCTCCTCGTCTCCTCCTGGTGCAGCTGAACGGGGCCCGAGGACCCCAAGGGAGGCAGGAGCAGCCGCTGGCACCCCGTGACGGCGGCATCATGGAGCTTGTCTTCCTGCTGCCAGCAAGCAGAGAGCAGTGTCCCCACGTCGCTTTCTCTGCAAACCTCCGGCTGGTGTGCCGTGATGCTTCCACGCTCAGAAGCGTTGTCCCCGGCCGCCCCGGCCCCTGTCCCTCTGTCCCTGCCCGCCCTTCAGCGCCGATGCTCTGCTGCTCCCGCACCCACCAGCCGGGAAATCGGTCCAGGTCCGTGTATCCCGACCCGGTGCCGCTGCTGTCTCCTGCGCAGGGAGAGGGCTTTGCTTTAGTTCTCTCGTTATCTGATAGACTGAGTCACACCAGGATAAATACTGTAGATATTACAGTCTGTGTGGGCCTTAAAAAGACGAATTTGGATGCTAACGTTGCTGGTTGTCACCGTGCTATGAGAAATGCTGTAGAAATAGAGAAAATATAATAGATACTTCAGATTTGCAGCCTTAATAGCTTTACAGCACATCCTAATTATTATATATCTATCACATCAGTATACTCCAGCACTCATGTGGTATTTTTATTTAGCTCCATCTGGTGTATGATAACATGCTTCAGATGCCAAAACGAGTGCGAATTGGAGAGAAATGTAATCTATAGTTCTGCAGAGAATTTCCTTAAAAGACATCCTAGAACAAGCACATGTTGTGTAAAAACAATACTGTGGTTTGGAAAAAGGAAACGCTTCTGGGGGAGACAGAGGGACATGAGCGAGTGACAGTGCACACGCACGGGAACGCTGGTCCCGGCTCCCTGCCTGTAGCCCGCGGATGCGATACCCATGCCGTATTTGCTGGTCTCTCGGTACTTCACACCTACGCTGTGGTGCGGGTTGATTTCAGGTTTTCTCAAGCTTTGCAGGAGATGCAGGAGTGGAAAGGGCGGGCAAAGGGACAGTGGGGACCCAGCAACGAGATGGGAAGGGGCCGACAAAACGCCTTGGGAATACAGGCAATGGGGAAAGGCATAAATATTGAATGGTGAAAGAAATCCTGCTCGCCGTTGGCTCCTTTGCCAAGAGTTTCGGACTTCCTCAGCTGTGCAGAGGAGAAAATGGCTCTACTTAAATGGTAGAAATAACAAAATCAGTTCCCTGGGGACAGGCATCCCCCGCCAGCAGGCGAGGGACACGGCGCACGGATGCTGCCAGGATCGCGGCACCACAAAGTGCCAATGGAACAGCAGTAGGGAGTGTTGCAGGACGCACATTAAGAGGGAAGAAGGGGCTTTGCAGGGGGAAATCCGTTCCCGAGCTGTGTGTGATGAAGGAGACGATGCACATGCCTCGCCGCAAGCATCCCGTGCTGGGGAAGCCGCCTGCGGAGCCCCAGGGATGCAGCAGCGCCGAAACCCTTCTCTCCTGCTCTTGCAGAGATTTGCCTTCGTTCTCACAGCCCTGCCCCAGAAAATGGAATTGTAGCGAACGCCTCCGGCAACGAACTCCTGGCTCTGCGGAGAAGCAGTTTATGGCCAGACCGGCAACAGGCGAGTATTAAATACCCGGCTCCGTCTCGCCCTGGCTGCGCTCCGAGCGCATTGGACATTGCAACGACCCTCAAGGCCGCTCGAATAAAAGCACTGAGAAAAGAGTGGCTGCACTTCTACAGGCGAGGAACCGCGTGAAGTTTTCGGAGGTGGCTCATACCACAAGGTGCGGTGTGTACAGGACACAGGCAGGTGAGCTAAGACCTCCCCGTTTTGACCCGTGTGAGTTCCAGTGGGATTTTCCAAGGGAATCTTGCTCCACCTTAGTAGCAGGACGTGGATGGCTGCACAGACCCAGGCCTGAGCTCGGGAAGGGTAATCACATCCCAAGCTTCTGCACAAAACCGACGGCAGCTCCGTGCAGCTGGTCCTGCGCTGAGCGCAGAGGCGGCTCGGCCAGCCTGGCCTGCAGCGGCTGGAGGAGGGGCTGTGCTGTATTTACCCCCAGACTACTTTTAATCGTATGTTTTCCTCCAAACAAAGCGTTGCCAGCTTGGTACTTAGAGATCAATGCATTTTATTCGTCACCTCCAGGCAGGCACCATTTCCTATTAATGTTTTCTTCGCTTTACAGTCTAATTAAGACCATCCGACCAGCAGAATGCTGCTGTGTTTGTTTTAAACTACTATACCTAATTATATTTTTTAAACCTTGTGTGGAGTAGCCTGGGTCAGAGCAGGCTGGAGGCTCGGCATCGGCTCCCTCCTGCTCCAGGGCAGGAGCTGATACGTGCGGGGACGTTGTGCATGGGTCTCTCTTGTCATGCTTTTCCTTGTTTTAAGATGTGGGAGCTCAGGAAAGGTCCTGGAAGCTGCTCGGCACCGACCCAGCCTTTTAATCCTGAGTTGGAGTGGGGCTCCTTGCCATGGAGTGACCTCTGAGCAATGGGAAAGTCCGACCTGAGCCTGTTGGTCCAGGAACCCCCCCAACGGTGGTGCATCTCCCATAGTTTTCTTTGAAGTTGTCCCCAAGCTCCCAGCGCCGGTGTCATTGAGCTTGGCTCCGTGTCGCATCCGATTTCGTCGCAAATCACCTCAAAATCCTTTGAAGGGCACGGCTCCCCCTAAACAGATTGTAGGATCTCCACCTACCCCTCCGCTACGTTTAAATCAAACTTCTCTGAATATATTACACCGCAGAGCCATATGTTCAGTGCCACTTCCCTCGGCGTGTCACGTATTCCATCGGCTGTAGGCTTCCTGAGACACACGGACATTGCCAAGAGCGGGAGCGGCGGACGAGCCCTCCTCCCGCTGCGGCCAGCAGCGCGTCTTCAGGCGGCTGAGGAGGAGGTGGATGGGGTGGGCTCCATGGGCCGCTGCTAAATGCCACAAGTGAGAAATGCCCCTAAATTTTGCTCCACGGACCCCCACCGCAGAGGTGGTTGTGCCACCCCACCGGGGCCGGCGGGGACCTCTGCCCGGCCCCCTGCTCCTGCCGCCTTTACTGCCCCCCGGATTCGCTGGGGCTGTGAATCCGGCTGTGCCCATCCCAGCAAATGCCCAATGCCCTCGGTGCAGCCCTGTCCCGCTCCCTGTTTTTCCTGGTTTTCAGTTTGCATTTCCATGTAACGCTCGGCTGGATACAGACATCCGAGTGTGTCGGGCAAAAGGCATCAAGGGCATCCATAAATTTTTGCTGCCACGGGGGGACAAACGTGTTCCATTCCCATCTGAGCAGAACGGGACCTGCTAAAGATGCGCCAGGTTTCATCTTCCTTAGTATTAGCAGCCTCCCAATGGGGCCATCGGGTCCTTGTCCCCTCGGCAGGGACCATACCTGCTGGTGTCCTCACCCGGGGGTGGGTCCCCACCCCAGGATGGGTCCTTCCCCGGTTCTATTGTGCAGTTTCCTTTCCTCCCCCCTTGGTTTTCCCCCCCTTTGGCCACAGGGGCTGATGCAGCCAGCACCTTTGGGGGTGCCGGGGGGCTGCGCAGGCAGGGCACTGCCGGGCCCCGCTCAACGGCCGCCTCGACTGCAATTACGGCTCTGAAATGTACTTTCCTGTGAATGCGTTCCAGTCCCGGCTAATGTATGCTCTGATATTGGCACCGCTCTCCCTAATATTCCTGCCAGCGAATCCTCTGCTCTGCTTGAATATTCATGGCAGGGAACGTGAAGAGAGGCACAAGCCTAAATGAGGTGAGTTCGTTTAAAAATTCAGGCTCGAAATTCAGCGGCTATTTCTCGCAGCACTCACCCAAGCGTTAGCTCCCCCACTCTATTAATATGACTCCATGTTTCGGACTTCTGAGCAAATTTTCTGCATTTCTCCCTCACTGAATTTGCACAATCTTCCCCCCCTAAGATCAGTAGCTTTGTATAAAAACAGCAACTCTCTGTGCTGAACTTTGCAGTCAAAGGATTTGTTTTCCCTGACTCTTATTTAAATTACTCTGCCTTCACCTCCCCGTGCATGGTTCAGAGCCTGCGGTGGCTCGGCGCTGGGATAGAAATGATTCTTGCTTAGGCAAACTCTCATTTGAACTTGTCAAAGGAATTCGGTGTGTTTGTAATTAAATGCCTATCACACCTTCTTTAACCTCGCTTACACGAAGTCAAAGCGCTAGAAGAGCCTGCGAGAGGCAGGAAAGGCTCATTTGCACCTTGAAATGCCCATGTTTTTGGAGATCAATGCTGTCTGTACAGAACAAAACTATGAGCAACTTTCAAGTGCTTTTTTTTTTTGAAAGTAGTGCCTCTTTTACATATTGGCTTTATGTCTGATTATATAGTGACTGAGGTGCAAGACAATAGGAAAGCAGCCTGTAACGCAGTGACTCCCTTGGGCGCGCGGCGGCTCCGGCACGGCTCGGCTGTGCTTTCCTCTGCTCGCTCCCTCCTGAATATAATCACACCCAACCGGATGATGGAAAAGAAACACCACCACTACAAAGCCAAGCGTAGGAAGTTTAGACTGTATCAGAATTAGGGTAATTAGTGTTTGCATTAGGCTGTTTCTCAGCCCTACGACTGATGGCAGGCGCAGGAGAGGGAGGGGAGGCAGGAGGGGCTGCTGCTCTCCTCCCCCTCCTCCCAGAGGTGCCATCGAGAGCGGGTGACGGCTAGACTTTGTCCATGCCCTCCGGCTCTGTGCTGGCTCGAGCCTTGCCACATCCCCACGTCCAGGCTGAGCTGGGACTTGAGCAAGCCCAAGCTTGGCCCAGGCACCGCTCTGCCCGCTGCCCTGGGGTCGGCCGGGAGCAGGTACCGCCGTAATCGTCCATGCACCACTCCTGCAAGGCTATGAAATTTCCGATTAGCTTGGAAACAGGGTAGATAAGCGTGTAATTCCCAGTCCAAATTGAATCAAGCGTCCAAGCACGCTATTCCCACACCGCTATGTAACGTCCATCACCACCACCTCCCCTCCGCATCTTTTAGCCTGGGACACTTTTCTTTTTAATTGGTGACAAACATTATCCTTGCAGTAGAAACTTTGCTAGCGGATGGAAGGAAGGGGCTGTTGTCTTTATTTGATTTAAAGAAAGGCTTTGCTGTTGTGAGGATCTAATGCATAATCTTTTGGGGGGTTTCGTACCGACTCCCACGGCAGGCCAGCTACGGCAGCCGGGCTTCAGCCTGGCGCGGCCGAGGGCAGGTGGAAGCTCAGTCTGAGCCACGGCACCGCGCTGCCTCGGGGAGCGCAGTCCTGGGCCCGGCCCATCGGGAAGCTCTGCCAGAGGCTTTGCATTGGAGATGCGTTGACGCTGCTGAACGTGGAAAACCGAGGGGATATTAATGGCTCACAACAAAAATCTCAAAGTGCATTTAGGGTCCCACAGACACCCTGAGTCAATTAGAGTTCAGGAGACAAACTGGTGCTGTTGCATGTGCCACATGGAATTTGTGCCCCAGCCCGCGCCGGGGGAGGGACACCCCGCGCCCACGGGCACCCACGAGCCGGGCAGACCCCAGGGCCGCTGTGCCGCTGTCGGCTCCCAGCCAAAGCCACGGGGGGTGGCTGAGTGCCACAAGTTTGAAACCTGCTACAAAAATAAACAAATGATGCCATCAGGCCTTGGCTTTCCCCACCAGAGCAGCACCTAGGGTGCTTGGAGGCGGCATTTGTAGAGGTAGGTCCCCACTGAAACTGTCCTTACTCCCTTTGCTCAGCACGAAGTAACCCCATCCTTCCCACCTGCAGTCAGTGCCCTTTCCCCAGGCTTTCTGCAGCTTGTCGCCTTTTAATATTTAGCAAACAAAACCCAACGAGACCCTTTTTTGTATTAAATTCTGTCCCAGTATGCAACTGTGTAAAACATCCAAATCCCAGGGATGGCCAGGGAGCCTGTTCCACCCCGGCTCAGTGGCTTTCCCAGTGCTGGGCTCATCCGAAGAAGTAACAATCCATTATTTTTCTGTCTATGCAGCAATTGCTCCTAATAGCCGTCTCCATTGTGCGCCTTCTGGTTTCGAGCATGGCTAGTGGGAGGTTTGTGCTCGGCTTGAAGGGACGCAGGCTTTTAATGATCAGAGAAAGCGCCAGCGAGCTGGAAGTTCACAAAGCGATGCCCTTATTTCTGCTTTCCAGAGTGAACTTCTCCCATCTGCAGCTCCTTCAATTTAATAAGGTGGGGGAAGCCAGAGCCGGGCGAGGAGGTTGCAGGGCGGATGGTGGTTCAGCTCCAAAGCTGTGGTGGGGGGTGTTAAAGTAGATTTTGGGGGGCAAGTGGGCATTGCGCCGGGGCTGCTGTTCGTGGTAAAGCGCGTTGGGATGGTGCTCAGAAATCTGTGCGCAAAAAGCTACGGTTCAGCTGGTGAGTTCATCCTCTTGCTGTACTCAGCAATCCCACCCCCGTACCGCCTGGAGCCCCCAGCTCTTCCCCAGGGCCGCATTTCCAAACACCGGGGCAGCACTGGACCACCGGGGTCTACAGCGATCCTTCCTCTGGCACAAACACTGTCCACGCCGTGGGGCAGTGTAGCAGCATCAGCCTCTCCTGCACTTACAGCAGAGACTTGGCTTTGCTTCAGCGTTTGTGTAACAGCAGGAGAAACCCGGATCCTTGTGCCCAGGGAAATTCATCTTGGGCCAGGCGGAAGCAAGCAGCAGGTCACCCTGTCCCGAGGTGGCCTTTGCCAGTGACAACAAGAGCCCTGGTGGGACAGCCCAGCGAGACAGCCAGCAGCAAAGGCCATGGCTTGTGGTTGGGACAGCACTCCAGATGGATGCCTTGGTGGGCTCCAAGGGCAACGCAGAGCTGATGAAGCGGGATCAAGCAGTAACCTTGGAGGCAAAGCCCTGTGAGGGAGGTACCAGGCTCCTCAGCCCAGAGCCGAGCTTGCCACTGCAGGCAGCGGGAGGAGGAGGAGGTGGTGTAACCCAACCCACCTTCATTACCAGCCCGCCTCCTCCAGCCATGGGTCCCATCTGGTGAGGTGGGTTTGGACATGCTGCTTTGGCCGGTGATGCCTGGGGTGGGACAGCGAGAGGCTGGGAAGGGCTGGAGGAAGGCACTGGTGGTCTTTCCCTCATGCCAGAGGGAAGCACCACTCCTGCAGCCGCACAGCCTGATTTTCTTGTGTAATCCCATGGAAATAGGGATGATTGTGATTAACTAGATGGGCTTTGGTGGAGAGCTTTGATCCTGTCAGCAGAGATGGAAGAGGGATGGGAAGAGCAGAGAGCACAGGGAAGGGTGTGGGAAGGTGGGAAGCGCCGTTGAGGTGCTCCCGGTGGACAGGGAAGAGGTGATGGGCGTGGGGGGAGATGCTTCCCACCACCGCTCAAATAGGCAGGGGGAGGACAGGAGCTCGCTCTCCTTCTCGGGCAGAGCTTTCTCTTAAACCCGAGCTGTGATTTCCATTGGCACCGTCAGATCAGCCCCCGAAACGCTGGCAGAAAGGGCAGTTTGACATCAATTACTGTAGTCCTGTCTCTCCCTGGTTTCGCAGCAGCCCGTGGCGTGCGTTTCGGAGACAGATGTGTTTGATTTGCGGACGTGATGTAGAGCAGAATATTAGGCAGTGTGTTGCGTTTGGTGATGCTCCAGGTGTTTTAGTGGGAACTAAGACACCGCACAGGCTGGAAGAGGGAGGGAGGAGCTGCCCAAATCCCTGTTGGTGGGGGAGAGATCCAGGCAGCCGCAGGGAGCTCGGGAAGTAACGACTGGCACCACTTGGGGTGAGGGGACAGCCCACCTGCGGGCAGCCCGTCCCTGAGCCAGCTGCCCTGTGCTTTTAGTGAATCCTCCCAAAATGAAGCATCAGGCGCCTGCAGGCTCGTGGCTGTCGACGGCAGCCCTGGGCATGCAATTCCCCGGGAGCTGAAGGATGAATAAACGCAAAATAATTAATATCAGCTCTCCCTTTTGACCTTCCTCTCTTCACAGGGGAGCACTGGGAGTGCTGGGGGGGGGTCTCACCTGCATCTCCCTCCAGCACGAAGCCCAGGGTTACCCCCCTGCCGCCACCGTCCCACCTCCCACTCGGCTCCCCCCCCCGCAGTGCATCCTGCAGGAAGAAGCAAAACTTGTCTGGATCAGATCTTTTTTGTAAATGCAACCTCGACACCCCCACACTTTAATGCAGCACTTTCCAGTTCTCTGCGGGAGGTTTTGTAGTGGAGGCTTCTAAAAAAAAGGGGAATTTCTGGCATTATTTACAGTTAAAAAGATTGGGTTTGACACATTTATGGCTGAGACAGTGAACATGACTTATGGCAAATCAATTTACTGTATTTGACTGCGACATCTGCGCTGCCGGGGATTTGATTGGGAATTGACGGGGTTATTTGCCCGAGGGCTGGGAGATGCCACCACTGTCGGCGTTGGGGCCGGCTGGGGTCCGGGCTGGAAACCCCATGGTGGTCTCGGCGTGCCAAGGGCGCAGCCAGCCCCATCCTCTCCCGCTCTTCCCAAACCCTGGGAAAGCAGGGGCTGGGGGGGGGATGAAGCTGGAAAGGTCCATTTGTGCTGAGTTGGCGTTTTCTCAGCTTTGCCAGACTTTCGGGTTTGTTTTCCATCCCTCCCTCCTTCCTTACAGCCCATTTGGGTGTCTGAAAACAGAGATGTTGGAAACTGAATTTATGCTACAAAGCAAAATGGTGTAGATAAGGGGGGGCCGGGGGGAGCTAGAAAGGCAGCCTTTTTTTTTTTTTTTTAATTTTTTTGCTGATGGCAAGTGGTAAGCATGTTTTATTTATGTATTCAGAGATCCGCCAACGTTAGGTTTTTCTCCTGACTGATGCATTGGCTGCAATGACAGCTTACACCGAGCCGGCTGTGCACGAGGCTTATTTACCCTCCGCAGCCACCTTCCCCAGATTGACAGGGAATTATTCTGCACCTTGAACCGCTACTCAGTTAATGCAATGCAAATTTTGCCTCTTCATTAAAAAATTCTTTTTTTTTTAAATGTGCAGATTATTTTTTTTTTCAATGAAAGGGGCTAGAGGCTTTTCCGAGATGGAAAATACAAGCCATCCTGAAAAAATTGTAGTAAACTCCACCTTCCACCTGCCTTGTTTTTCCCTAACTACGGTGGCGGTGGAGCGTAGATGTGAGGTGAGAGCTGAAGGATCACAGAATCCCAGACTGGCAGGGGTGGGAAGGGACCTCTGGAGATCATCCAGTCCAACCCCCTGCCAGAGCGGGGTCACCCAGAGCAGGTGGCACAGGCGGGTTTTGAGTTTCTCCAGAGGCGGAGACTCCACACGCTCTCTGGAGGTGCCTTTCCCACTCCGTCGGGAGCTGGGGTTTGCGGAACCGCTCGCCCTGCCCACGAGAGCCGCCCCGGGCGTCCCCAGTGCCCACTCTCCTTCCCACCCACACTGGTGGAAAGTCATTTGTCTGCTTCTCTCCGAAACACTTTTTGGGGTCCTGGTGATCAAAACCAACTAAGATCAATAAAATTAGAGAGAAATTCCCCAGGTGCTCAGCGGCCAGGCTGGGTCTGAGGCTGGAGGAGATGCTCACTCCCAGGCGGGTGGCTGCAGGAGCACACGCGTGGGGTCAGGAGCAGCGTTGACCCACAGGGACGTTGGTGCCGCCGCCGCTCCGCTCATGCCACGCAGCTCTGCCCGCCGCGGCGCGGCTTCGCTCCCGCCTCACCCTCCGCCTGGGAGCTGCATTGGCAACATCATCACTGAACGAGGGTTTTAGCAGCGTGTGGTATGGAAGGCATCCAGGGTTGTGGTTTTCCAAGGTAACAGCAGAAAGAAAGGAAAGAAAAAAAAAAAAAAAAGGTAAGACTGAGCTTTTGTTAAGTAATTAAAGAATTGAGGCTTGCTGGAAAGCCCCAGGGCTGCGCTTCTGCGGCTGATCAGGAGGCTTTGTTTGCACGAGGCTGGTAAACAATTTGCAGTTCTGGGCAATAACCTGAATTATGTTGTACAAAAAAAGAAGTTGGAAACGCTGGGTTTATATAGTTATTTCGGGGCAGGGAGAGGAAGGAGGGAGGAGGTTTCTGATGGCAGACGGTGTTCACCGAGGTTGGTGTGAAGATGCCCTCGCTTCTCTAGCTCTGTCCACGGGATGCTTTTAGGTAAATAAATAAAGTTGAGCAAGAGCAGAGAGCCCAGGATCAATCAGCGCCGGTGCTCCTTCCTTCAGAGTAACTAGGTCTAGCCGCTGTCTTTTAAACAGCAGGGCTCGGCGCACGGAACATTAATATGCTCCGTATGTATCCTGGCTGCATGCTTACAGCCCGGAGATTTGCATGCTAAATCTGTGCTCCTGGAGCCTCTACACCCACATCTTTAATTAAGCAATGCCCCGTGTTTCTGCTCTATAGGATAAGTGAATACATGCGAGTCCAATGCACAGGAGAGAACTCTGTAATGATTTTGCTGTTTGTTTAACTGAGGAGGAAGTTAGCTCGGTGGGTTAGCCTTACCGCAAGCTACACTTGGTTGGAAAAATATATAAATAAAGCGAGCTGTGATTTCCCAGCTGACAGGAGCTGCCAAGACGGCACCTTCACCGGCGCGTGGGGGAGAGGGAGGGTGTCGGGGAGGCCGAGCCGAGGGGCTGCTCTCGTCTCCTCTCGGTGTGGCCAGCACTGCCTGGCCAGGGTTAGCCCAAGGCCAGTGGTCTGCATGGCTTTGGGCTGGGGCGGAGCCGGGGCAAGGGGAAACGTCAAAATTGGAATAAACCCAAGAAGCGCATCTAAAATATACACTGCGTTGGCCAACCTGCTGAGGGTGAAGTTTGCCGGGGAGGCTGGGGGAGCGCGTCCGCCCCAAGCTGGGGGCACCTCTTGGTGCTCCAGCCCCGTGTCCCCACATCCCGGCCACGCTGTCCCCGTGGGGTCCCCATCGGGTCCTGACCTGCCCACCCTGGGGGTCCTGCCTCGGGTACGGGATAACAGGCAGGCGGACACTCATTAAATCCCCTCCAGTCCTGCAAATGGGTTAAGAACACTTCATGGACACCTGTTAGGAGGAGATGCTTCTAGGAGAGTCTCAATGTTAAGCACTGTTGACTCTACCCAACCTTGGGTCAAGTGGCGTTTGATAGCGTGGTAAAGGACACGTACTCCAGGGTCTTCACAAAGCCACAGGAGGGTTTGTTCTTTATTAGACACAACCACTGAGACTCAAAAAAAGCTTCTAGAAAGGAGGCACCCCTCCTTACCACTCCGCAGAAAAGATCATCTGAATTAACATGAGCTTCTTGGCTATTAAACGGAAATTTTAAATGGGAAGAAAATTCTGCAGTGACTGCTAAATTGCGTGTCAGCAGAAAGGGAGAAAAAGCAACGTGTGTCATTCCTATTATCATCTTGAAATCCATCTTCCCTCGACACGCCATGACGGTGGATAATCCCCGATACGATGCCTGCATCACTAATATTTGCAGAGGCAGGATTCCTATTTTGGAAGAATTTTGCTCTGCATATCTTACCCCCCACCTTGAAAATATGGTCTGAGATTATCCGAAACACTGAACACGCTGTCGCTGTGAGTGGTGAATTTTGCTGTTGGTGGCAGCAAACCGGCCTCTGAAGTCCAAGGTGTCATGAGCTTACTGGGACACCAAGTCCCTGCTGGTGTGCGAGGGGAAGGGCCCTTTCTCTGCTGAGCTTTGGGTTGTCGTGCCCTCCCGTGCTGTGTGCCCAGCCGCGGGGCCAGACCTGCTGACAAGGACAGGGCATGTTTTCTTTACAGAAAAGTGGGGCTGAGCCCCGTCAGGATGAAGGTGAAATGGTGGTTGCGTGTACCCGGAGCTGCAGAAAAGCACCTTCAAAAAGAAAAAGAAAATCTGTGCTGCTTTTTTCTCGCCTGTGGACAAGCACAGAGATCAGACGGGAATGCCAGGGCATGATAAATTTTGCAGCACCTGCGTTATCTTAACACCCCCCCGCCCAGTTGCAATAGCTGCGAGTGGATGTTCCGCTGCGATGGGTTTAGATGTAAAAGTCATGAAGGTGCCGCAGGGACCCTCGCTGCCGAGACGGCGCTGCATCTCCCACAGCGTCTCCTTGGGCGAGGGCCCCGTCTCTGCCTGGGGCTGTTGTTGGCACCTGGGTGGTGGGACAGCCCAGCCCCAGGGTAGGGTCACCTCTCTGTAGGGTTTATCATGGTCATTAGGCAAGTGGTGTGGGGCGGACGGCCTCGCGCTGGTGGGAATTTAAAGCAGGGCATCGTAATTAAGTGGTAATGCACTGTGCAAGACAATTTGCTAGTTCTAGGACTCAGTTATCGTCCCTCACAAGTCTGTTCTCTGACAGGTGTCCTGGTGGGTTGAGGACAACCATGCACCCTTGGCCCCCAGCTCCCCCCACCCTGTGGACGGGCGCCCAGCGGGGAAGCGGTGGCTGTGCTCTTGGTCACAGCCTTGGCTTTCCAGGCCAGGCTTTGGTGCTTTTGCGGTGGAATGGGGCTGCGTGTGCCAGGTATCGCTCAGTGGGCAGGTTTTGGAGACCGGTGGGCATGCGACGACCTTGCATTGCTGCCCCTGCGCCAACACATGGTGGGTGGGCGAGGGACCGGGGTGGCTTTGTTTGCAGTTGAGGGGCTAAGACGTGGGTATGAAGTGAGTGATGGAGGACCAGACCTTGTGCGTGCACATCTTTGCATGTGGCACTGAAAAACTCTGGACCAACTCCCTCCTTCAGCAAAACAACCTCAGTGCCAATAATTCTCCCCCCCCCCCGGCTCCCCATCTCGCTCCGCTGACAGGCTGCAGGAGCACAAAGATGGCCAGGAGGAGAAAAGTGCGGAGGGGAGGGTGATACAGGAGGGAAAAAAACCAAGCTAATGATGTAGGCATTTGTGCAGAGGTTAAAAATGAAGCAATAAAACCTTTACACAAACTTCCAAACGCTTCTGCAGCCACACACTGCAGCTCAAAGCAGGGAATAAATAAGAGCAAGCGCAGCTGGTTGCGGGCAGAGGGAAGCTGACAGAGCCATCGCTCCTCCCGAGCGCAGCCTCGGCAGCGAGAGGAATACGTCCCCGTGATGTATCTGCGGCCCCCGAACCACTTGGCTGCTGCTCCCCTTCCTCCTGGCTGGAGGCAACGTGCGCTGGCAGCCCCAAAACCCCCCCCGGCCTGGGCTGCATCCCCAGCAGCGTGGGCAGCAGGGCGAGGGGGGGATTCTGCCCCTCTGCTCCGCTCTGTGAGACCCCCCTGCAGTGCTGCCTCCAGCGCTGGGGCACCGACAGCAGAAGGACACGGAGCTGTTGGAGCGGGGCCAGAGGAGGCCCTGGAGATGCTGGGAGGGCTGGAGCCCCTCTGCTGTGGGGACAGGCTGAGAGAGCTGGGGGGGTTCAGCCTGGAGAAGAGAAGGCTCCGGGGAGACCTTCCAGCCCCTTCCAGTCCCTAAAGGGGCTCCAGGAAAGCTGGGGAGGGACTCTGGAGCAGGGAGGGGAGCCATGGGACGAGGGGGAATGGGTTTAAACTGAAAGAGGGGAGATTGAGATGAGATATCAGGAGGAAATTTTTCACTCTGAGGGGGGTGAGCCCCTGGCCCAGGTTGCCCAGAGAAGCTGTGGCTGCCCCATCCCTGGAGGGGTTCAAGGCCAGGTTGGATGGGGCTTGGAGCAACCTGGGCTGGTGGGAGGTGGCACTGCTGATCTTTAAGGTCCTTTCCAACTCAAACCATTCTGTGATTCTAAGAGTGGAGGCTTGGGGTTTCCAAATGCCTCCTGATGGATTTGGGCCATTGGTTGAGGAGGGACAATGCATGAGCCGAGTTTGCTGGGTCTCTGTGGCTCACAGCAGGGTCCCTGGGTGGCACAGCACCACCGTGGCGAGCTTGGTGGTTTTATGTTCCCTGCCAGCCTGGTAAGGGGGGGATTAAAGCTTGTGTGTGGGTTGAGGGATTTATTTTCCACCCTTTTGGAAAGCCTCTGAGAGGAGGTCTTGGGGGGGGGAGCAGGGTGGGGGGTGCAGGTGGGACACTTCCTGGTTGGATTTGAGGGAAGGTGGGAAAGAAAGAGGGACTTCTGGGGTCTCCTGACTTTTCTGCTGTGTCGTGGAGGGGAAGG
This sequence comes from Larus michahellis, assembly GCF_964199755.1. Taxonomy (NCBI): domain Eukaryota; kingdom Metazoa; phylum Chordata; class Aves; order Charadriiformes; family Laridae; genus Larus; species Larus michahellis. The sequence goes on along the minus strand of NC_133907.1, from coordinate 2,274,393 downwards.
GCTCAGCGGGGGGCTGGGAGCCTGGGGAGGCTGCAGAGCACTCTGCAAAAGGGGTCGGAGGCTGTCGGGTGGCCCGGTCCACCCACCCTGGGTGCCCGTGGCTGTGAACACCCGGGGGGGTCAGCAGCTCCCCCGCTACAGGGGGCTGGGGTCTTCACCCAGGTTCGCAGTGGGGGGAGACAAATTCAGCTCATGTCTCCTCCACGATGACACAGGGCTCGATGCTGGAGACCAAAGGGCTGGTCTAAAGCTGGGACAACACAAGGGTCTCTCTGAGGGCATGTGCGGTACGGCAGGAGTTTTGCGCAGGTCCAGCTCTTCCCCTTGCGCAGGACCCCTGAGCAGAGGGAAAAACACATGTAGGGTCGGGAGTAAAAGCCCCGAGAACTGAAATCCCACGGCACGTGCTCCTGGAGTCAGGCTCAGTCAATGCGAGGGGAGATCCCCACCCCTGCGGTAGGAACCGCCGGTATCTTTCAAATGGCTTTAAGTGGCTCAGTGTAATGGGACTGGTTTTATCCTTTTACTCTTTGCCTAAGGGAGGTTTGCGCTTTATCCTGCCTCATGAGCTTGAGAAATTTATGTAGCTAACTTTCTGTTCTTCGGGCTGATTTCCTCCCCTTGGCGTGCCGTCAGGAGATGGTTTCCTTCATCTTTTGCTTTGCTGGCACCATTCCACCATGCTCTCCTGCCCCAAAGAGCTTCGGTCACTGTTGTGATGGAGGAGAGCAATGATGAAATTGATGATTTCTGAGCACACACCCATCACTAAGGCTGATGCATGGAGGATTCTTCAGCCCTGGATTTCACTGGTCCACAGTGGCTCTGCATCATGGACTTGCCTGCAAAGAGGTTGTCCAGACGCTGGTGGAGAGCAGGGAACAACTCAGAGGAGGGAAGGGATGACTCCGCTATCTGTCTCCCAAGGCTTTCATGCTGTTTGCATTGACAAGAGGCTTTTCTTAGCTGTGGCTCTGACTAGAGGTCCCAAGGATGTCCATCATTAATCCATCACTGATTTTCCAAAGGCAGAGATCTGCTGCTGGGAAGGCATTGGACGTCCCCAGCTCTCCATACATGGAACCTCTTTCTTCCCACCCTGCTGGACTTTCTACCAATGCGCCGATGGCAACAGGTATCCCCCTGTGCTGCGGCAGCACCAGGCTGCCCGAGAAGGCAGAAGGTGGGGAAAAAAGGCTTTTTATCCAAATGAGCCTCAATGTAGAGCCAGGGGGTCCCTCCGGTCCCGTGCCAAAGCCCCTCTTGGCCACGCAGGGAGGAGCGGTGTCGCCCCGCCTGCACTGGGGCTGCCCACCATGAGCCACGTCCAGCCCCGCTCTGACCCATCGCTTCAGAAACGGGAGTGCGAAAGAAATGTGAGCGTAACGCAGCTTTCCAGGGAGTTATTCTGCAGCCTCTGCAGATGAACTCCCCGTCTCCTTAGCTGAAGGCCTGGGTAAAGAACTAATTATTTGGACCTAAGCTTAAATCTGTTTCCACAAAGATGGATTTGTGACTCTTGCCAGCTTCCCCTGGAGGATTGCAACCTCATTTTGTTCCTCATGAACTTCTGCTGAGGTGTAAAATAACAACAATCTTGAGAGCTAAAATCGCTGAAGGATGGATTAAATTATAATGCAATCAGTCCCAAAGACCTTCTGTCTGCAAGTAGCAGCATTAGGCCGTCCCAGGAGCGGCGCAGGATTACCCAGCCTCCGCCGGCCGCTTTGTCTTCACCAGGAAACTGCATTTCTTGGGCAGAGAGATTACGCTATCAGCCACCGAGTGTGTTCCTCGGGTGCCTTGGCATCACCCTGCCTGGGCCAGAACTCGCCTTGACAAGAGCTATGTAAACCCCCAACAAAAAAAAGGACACAGACGGCAGTGAATATCTTGAGGTCTGCAGCACGTTCCTGGGGAAGGATCGCTGCCGACCGGCCGTCTCTGCGAGGACTCGAAATCACCACCCGAGAAGCGAGGCTGGGGGCTGTTAAAGTGTGTGTGTCTAGGATTTAGCATAGCAGGGCTCCAATCCCCACCGAGGCTTTAAAGAATAAGCTCCTATAAATAACCAGGACGGAGCCCATGGGATGATTTTCAGGCATTTGGAACGGGCCCCAGCTCGGGGAGCAGTGAGAGAGTGGGGGGCTGCTCCCCTGGCCCCTGACGCCTCCTGCCCTGCTCCCCGTCCCGCCGAGCCCCGCACCCCGGGATCCAGCACAACGCGCTGCTGCTCCGGGGAAAACCGGGCTCCCTCCGCCAGCAGCGACTGGGGCTCCGAGCCCCCAGTGGGGTGCCGGATGGTCACCTCATAGCAAACAAGTCCTTTCACAAGTGCCAATGCAAGGAGGTGTTGGGTTCCTCGTGGCTCCTGGCAGCTGGCTGCACGTCCTCTTGGAGGTTTTATCCCGGGGCAGGTTTAAGGTCTCTCGGCCACGGAGACTCTGTTTTGCCTATGCAAATTCTGTTTTATCTGCTCCTTGAACGAAGCGTCTGAGCTGACAAAGCTCTCCTCTGGCCCCTTATTTTTCACAAAAAGTGCAGGGACTTAATTATCTTCCTGGCAATTTACCTGCTCCTCGTCAACGAGCTCACCGGGCTGTGCGGAGCAGAAGGGATGCAGTGGAAAGGGATGGAGGCAGAACAAGGCTGCTTCTTCTTAGGAAATCCTGCTAAAAAGGCATCTCCTTTCTGGAGCTGACCCCGTGCTGCCCTCTGCTCCCCGCTCAGCCCCCAAAGGCGCCTCGGCATTGTTGGGCCGCGCTGATTAGGATGCTTTGAGGAAAGCGAGCCTTGAGGCCCCTGCCCTGGTACGCTGCCGCAGATGGGAGCCCGAGCTGGCCTCGGCCCTTTGGCTGTTCATCTGCCTTGTTCCTGGGCAAAGAAATGGAGAGTTTCTCTTAAAAACCCCCTCTTCTGCCTGGGCTGAAGTCTGTAGGTTTACTGCAGCCTCCCTCGAGACAGGGGAAGCCCAGACGATGGGGACTGAGCTTCTGTCTGCAGAGGGGTGGCACGGCCAGGGCTCCCCCAGCGCCTGCACGCCATTTCCAATGGAGCTGAAGTCTCACTTCTTTGGTTCTTTGCTAAGTCTGCTTAAAAGTGGGGTTTTTTTGTAGGTTTTTTTTTTTTTTTGGTTTGGTTTGGTTTGGGATTTTTTTAATTTAATTTTTTTTTTTTTTTTTTTTTGTGAGGAGGTTGCTGCACTGCCATGGTGTTTTCTTTGCAAAACGGCGAGTTGCGCGAGTCCCCTCCGGTTGCACGTGCAATTGCCTGGGTGCCGCCGCGGCACTTCTGCGGCCGCCGAAGTCTAAGAACAAACGGGAGCGACAAGCAATGAACAGAGGCAGGACAAATGGAAACCCAAGATGCTCAGTGAAATATTTAGCAAACCATTTTGAGCAAGGGAAAGAACGTTCTTCTATTTATTATAAGCTTTGGAAGCGAGGAGCTGCCTGCTCGCAGAGGGCTGAATACCTGCAGTAAAGCCGTGCGTTCTATTTGCACATTTCCTTGCATTAAGGCAGGGAAGATGTTAAAGTGCTTTTGATCAGAGTCACTTAAATAGCGGACATCTCCTGTACAAGCGTGTTTTCTGCCCTGCTGTGCATGGGAGCGTGTCCCAGCCGGGGCGCAGGGGCTGTGGTGGTGCACGGGATGTGGTGGCGGAATCGGCAGAGCAGGGACGGCCCCTCCTCGGTAATGCACATTTTGTGTCAGCCTTGTCCCTTGTCCCCCGAGCCGGCGCGGCCGCAGTGCCGCAGCCGTGTCTGGTTGTTCGTGAGGTGGATATTTGCTCCCAGCTGCGGCTCTTTTACAAGGGCACAAAAGAAAACGCTTTAGTAATGTACTCAAAAGGTAAATATTTTATACAGTACCACAGTAACGTGATGTATTGCCTTCTTGACATACTTTGCTGTTTGCCCGAGATGTGGGATTTGGGGCCGTTGGCGGGGCCGGATTCCTGCGTCCTCTCCTCGCCGGGGCCTCGTGGGCCTTTCCCACCAGGTGCTGAATTTCTTTCTGTCCCCACAAAACGGCAAGAGCAGCTCAGTCGCAGCTCGTGGCAAACTGTGAATTCTGATCAGATGACGGTTATTGTTTTAAGCTCTCAGGATCAAGAGCGTTATATTAAAGTCCTTGCTCCTTCTTGAGGTGCGAAGTGAGAGGAGACTCATGATGGTAAGTGCAGGGCAGCCTGCGCTGGGTGCCGGGGACCTCAGCTGGGGGACAGCAGAGGCCGGTGAGCCTTCACGTAAATGTATATGGCTATACGTCTAATTTATACTTGCTGGTGCCCCCGCTGTAGGAACCGCTGACGAGTGACTGCCGTAGCAGCCTCACCAGCAGCGTTTGCACGGCAGCGTGCGCTCCGGAAAGCTCGTCTGCAGACCAAGGTGCCTGCAAGACATGAAATGCATCCCACAGCTTCAAGCAATCGGCGAAGTGTTTGCCTTCGACCGAACCCAAAGCACTTGCGCAGCACCAACGTCACCGTCCCACGGCATGGTCGGCGGTGTCTGGCGCTGGTTTTTAGCCCACCCCTACGCCTGGCTGGGGGAAACCGGCCAGGACGTGGCAGGAAAAGTGCAGGATGTGGCAGGATGCCTCGTCCCTTGCCTGTGCCACGCGGTGACGGGGTGCGAAATCCCCGACACAAGGAGCCGGGTGTCCCGCGGGGAGCAGCGAGCCCTCAAAGGGCATTTCTGCAGAGGGCTATAAATCCCCCTGGCATCACCTGGCCGTTACATTCCAATCAATATGGTTTTCACAGAGCAGGATTAGTTATGTCACCTTTTGTACTCCAAGGTAACTCAAAGTACTTCATAAAGTAATGAGTTTAGCTATAGATAGCACAGGTTAATGGTGCAGCCATTATGTACTCAGTGATAAAGCTTCCATGCGGCCTCGGATATTATAAATCTGGTTTATTAAGGATGGAAATATTGACAGAGACCTGTTTCTTCCCTATTCCTTCTGCAGCCTCCCGGGGATTTCTGACAATCCACTTCTGGCAGCTTCCAGCACAGATAGAGAGAGCCTTTAATCTCTCAGAGGAAAACTGCTATTTTGGGGTAAGCACTAACCCATTGATTCATATTTGCAAACATTTTTCATGTGTTGGGAGACTAAAATGGAGCCAGGATAAGCATAAACGGGAGGGCCTGTGCTAATTCTCCAAACCAGAAGGAGTTTGAACTGCTTTGCAATGATGCTGGCTGGACACGGCCGGCCCTGCCCTCCATCCTTCCCGGCCGAGACTCCAACCACCCGAGCACCGTGCCCGGCTCCCTGGCTTGGTGTAACAGCCCCTGAGCCTTAGATGATGGTTCTTCTGTATTTCTATTACTAGAAGCAAAGGCAGGGTTTTAAAGATGCACATGACAAACAAGCACCCGGCACTGGGGAAGTCCACAGCATCGGATCCTGCTCACCACGGAAAATGTGCCAGGAGCATCCTACACAGCCATTTAATGACTAAAAATGCTGCTAAAGGCGGTTGCTGCTTTAGGTTAAATTCCTGCAGGAGGGGCAGGTTCTGCCTTTCAGCGGGGAGCCGTGACCCGAGGCTGCTGCGCAGGCGGCGGGCGATGGGGGCTGCGGAGCCGGGGGCAGCCCCATTCCCCACCCGGGCAGCGTTGGGGCTCTCCCCGCGCTGACGGATCCTGCTGTTACCGGACTTACCGCCTTCAGAGCAAAATAACCCCGGGGTCGCTCTGCCACCTGCTCCCGGTGTGCAGCGAGGGGTGCTGGAGCCTCTCGGGCTGCACCCCTGAGCCGGCGCTGGCACTAAAACATCTCGTTAGGTCTTACCCATCCTTTTTTTTGTCTTTCCCACCATGACCCATGTGTATAAACCCCCTCGCCCCAACCCCCCCCCCCCCCAGTTTCATCCTCGGCTCTGGGCCGGGGTTTGGGTTGGGGTTCACAGCCCCGGGCTCAGCCGGGGGGCCTGGGGCGTGAATCCCCAATTAGCGGGGAGGGAGAGTTTCCCTTCGCTGCAGGGGGAAACGACCCTTCCTAAAGCCAACCGGTCGCTAATTAACACAAACCCACGCACTTACTTGAAGCGAGGTTTCCCCTTCCAAACCTGTCCACCCAGCGCAGCTCACCAAAGCCTCTGGGCGTTTCAGCAAAGGTCTGGGGTCATTTGGGTTAGATTGGCTTAAAAACCACCTTCCCGAGGAGGCGGATGAAAGGTGGCGACTGAGGCGCCCATCTTCCTGCTCCTCGTATCTCCATCAAGAGGGGGCTGGACGGTCAGCAGCAGCAGGGAGGGCAAACCTATCCGCAACCCACGGCCTTTCTGGAAAAAAACCCCAGGAGTAGCCCAGAGGTTGCATTAAATTTTTATTTTTCATCTCTGGCTATTGCATGAGGAACCTGTCACCGGGCCGGCGGTGCGCTGGGTTGCAGCCTGCGCCTGTTGTGGGGAGACGCTGCCATTACTCACAGCCACCCCCGCTGCCCTGCACGCAGAAAAGCATCGCAGCAAAAAAAAAAAATAAAAAAATAAAAAAATTTCTCATTAAAAAAAGAAGGTGGGGAGGGGGAGAGCGAGGTGAGGAGCAGGGGAGATGGATTGTGCTGTGGCGCTGAGATGAGTGCGGGGAAGCTATACATTAATCATCGCGAGAGGCGGAGGGGGGAAAGTCCTACAGCTCTATCAGGAGGGAGCGTTTGCGGTTGGGGAGCGTTTGCGGTTGGGGAGCGATGCTGCTGCAGAGGCCCCGGCTCACTGCGCGCGCGGGAGCTGGTCCGTCCTGCTGCTGGGTGGGGAATCCCAGCTCCCCCCGTCCCCCGCCCGCTCCGCGTTGTACAGAAAGCTGTAATGTCTCAACTCCGTCCCCCCGCGCGGGATCGGCCCTGTCTGGGACAGGAGGGTGCTGTAAACAATAACCCAAGCGTCGCTGCTGCCGGCTGAGCAGGGAGCCCGTGCTGCCGAAGCCCGTCCCCAACGGGTCCCCTCGCTGGTCCCTTCCAGCCACACCGGGAGGAAGAGGGATGCTGCTGCTGGGGCTGATGGGTGCGTGTGGTGCTGCCCTCCATGTGGCTGGGTGGAGAAGCGCCGGGGCTATGTTAACAGTAATTAGTCAAAGGAGCTACTTAGCTGGGCACAGGGTTCCCACAGGGGTCCGTATGTCCCAGTGTCCCCGTCTGTGCCACACACACCTTGGTCCTTCGCAGCTCTTCCAGCCCTGACTGGGAGAGGGAGCGGGATTGCTGCGCAACGCAGCTGGCCAAGGGGGCTTCTTCACAACCACTTCGCATAATAATGATAATAATGATGATGATAATAATAATAATAATGGTACTAATAATAATGATGATGATGATGATAGTCAGCATCCAGGAAAAGAAGCCAAAGCTCAGGCTCAGGGCGGCTGTTATCCCCAGCCCATGCTAACACGCATGTGCGCGCGCGCGCACACACACACACACACACACAGAGACACACACACGACCTCACTGTGCCATTCGTTACAGCAGAGCAAATTTTTCTTTCTACGTGGAAGGAATTTGGAATAAAAAAAGACCTTTGGGTTCTTTTATCTTACCCCCCCCCCCCCCCGAGACAGCTTGGCCAGCAGTTAATAAAAGCATTTAATCCTCCCGCTGCTTCCTGCACCCCCACCTGGGGGCTGTTTTAACAGTAGTGTAATATTGCTTATAGAGTTATGGGGGTTTTTTTTTTTGGGGGGGTCACCTAAAACTGCCTAATGTGTCTGTTTACTCAGGTTTGGGTTAAAAGACTGGTCTTTATTTAGAAAGACTTTTTTTGAGAAAAAAAAAAAGTCTTGGTAACACAAAGGTTACAGTCTGGGAAACAAAAAGAAAATGGCAGTTATTTCATTTATTAAAAAAAAAAAAAACAAAAAAACCCCCACCCTAATCCTTGTGTGTTTCAGTTTGATCTGAACTAAATTCTACCGCAAATTCCGGCATCTGCCTTTGACTTGGGAGAAAAACAAACCACCCAACCCGAGAACCTATCATAACTGTAATAATGTTATTGTTTTTAGCTTTGGTACAAAAGTCCATGGGTTTAGGGGAGGATGGCTGTTTCCATCAGCTCAGTGAAACTATTCACACGGTCAAAGTTAAGCACGCGGCTAAAGCACTGGAGGAACAAGGCTTTCTGCAGGCAGGTAAAAGGCTAATAACGTGATGATGAGAGCCCAGGCTTCCACAGATAGCAGAAACTAATATTTGTGATGCAACAGTCTTGCATTATTCAGTAGTTAAAGATAATTCTAAGGAACAGAACAGTTTGAGAATTAGCAAAACTAGCAATAAAATATTCTTAGTTGACTCCGGGGGGAAGTAAATTGCCATGTACGGGATTTGCATTCATCTTAATATTTATTAAAAATGAGAGAGCGCTGCTTTCCGCTCCTCGCCCGGCTGGAGCCCCGCGTCCTCCCGGCCCTCGCTCAGCCCCGGCTGCGGGTGGGACGCGCTGAGGCCTCTCGGTACCTCATGGCATGGGTGGGCTGATGTTGGGATGAGGGTGATGGAAACCCAACCAGCCGCCCAGGCCCTGCCCAAGTGCCCGGGAGGCTGCGAGTGGTCGCTGCCAGCGTTAATTGCTAATTGGGTGCCAGGCTGCGGCCACACAGCCTCGCCGCAGGGGGGTCCTGCCCCCTCCCAGGGCACTCGGTGCGACGCCGAGGGAAGAGCAGCTTTAGAAGAGCAAGAAGGTTCTGGCCCTCAGGGAGGTGTACACAGAGAAGTGCTGCCATGCTCGGCAATGCCAGCGGGGACGAGGTCCCACGCTCTCTTTGCCACTTGCACAGTATTTTTTTTTTTCTAGCGGTTGCTGTGTATTTGGTATGAGAGGAACGCCAGGAATGCGTATTGGTTTAGTTGTTGCCAGGTGATGTTTGTATTTTCAAGGACTTTTTCCAGCTTCCCATAGAAGCTGATAAGGAGCGTAGACAGACCGCTGGCATGGCCCATGGGATGTTGTGTGTCACAGACATCACCGTTGGCGTATAGTAAATGGGGTTAGGTGGGGGGGGAAAGGGGGGGTACTCATGATCACTGCTGGGGATGGTGCCAATTCCCCAAGTTACTGGGTGGTGAGAGCGACTTGTGTCTTGTATAATATTCTTTTACCATTATTGTTATTATTTTCCTTTTCTGTTATTGTTCTATTAAACTGTCTTTCTCCCAACCCACGAGTTTTTTCCTTTCCGTTCCCACCCCCTCGTCTCCCTGCCCCTCTGGGGGACGGGGGAGAACGGCGCGTGGTCCCAGCTGCTGGCTGGGCTTAAACCACGACACAAAGACCCCTGAATATGGCTGAATTGGGCTAAAGCACAAAGATTTGGTATCACAGGAACGAAGTCACCACCCGACTGATGTGCACCAACAGTTCCCGGGGCTGCAGGAGGAACCAGCACCACCATCGCCGCCACCTTGATGCCCAAAGCCACGGCCAGGCTGGGGCCGAGCCGCACTTCCCGCTGTAAGGAATGTGATTTCCCACCCGTGGCCAAGCGCAGAAACACCCGGCATCTCCCAAAACCCCACCGACGCCTCGTAGGTGGAGCCACCCCCGCACCCAGGCCACGGGTCACCCCCTCGCTGCAGGGGTAAGTCTGCCGTTGGCAGCGAACGAGCAGGGGTGTGCACAGGGGGAAGGAAAATGAACCAAAAAAATAAAAAAATAATAATAAAAAAAAAAGGCAAGTGAGACTATTCAAAAGGGGGACTTTATTTTTATTACACTGGAGCCAGGCGTCAGTGCGCCAGTTCAGCTTTGATACACAATAAATCAGCAAAGCTGTTACTCAGTTTGGAACCCAAGATTGCAGTGGCACTAAAAACACATTGAAAACATTTACTTTCTTCCCTTTTTTTTTTTCCCTCTTTTGTTTTTGGTACAAAAATGGTACAAACAACAATACAAAATATTTGTGCTGTTGACGGTTACAAAAAAAGGTTTTTGAACTGGGTTAACGGACGCAAACGGCTTTTGCGCTTCAGCGTGAATACAGCAGAACAGCAGAAGTCTTCCTTGAGAACAACCACAGTCATGCGGGCTGCTACACAGCTTCTCCATCGGAAAAGGAAACATGCAAAATCATTATTAAAATTAAAAAAAAAAAAAGAAAGAGAAAGTGCTCCAATTATACATCTATATATCGTTGTTGTTTTTTCCCCTATTTGATTTGTAGCTTCAAGCACTAACTACATTATGTACACATTGTGTGAGCAATTGTGCATGGGGTTGCTGTGTGCTGCAGAGAACTTTTATTTTCCCCATGAAACTGAGTCAACTTTGCGTGGGAGACACCTACGTTGGCGAGCTGCTGCTTTAAACATACGCATTCATCGCTATACGGCATTCCCCCCCACCCCCAACAGTATTTTTTTTTTTTTCACATTTACAATGAAGAGCTCCAAAAGACATCACAAAATAAAAGTCCCGTATTTTACCTTTAATTTTTTTTTTTTTTTTTTTGAGACTAAACAAAGTTGCAATCTTGGCATATTGTGTTGTACAGACCCTGCACTGACCGTCACCGTCCTCCAAAGCCCCAACGCCTCCCCGCTGCCGAGCAGTTGCAGGCCATACGGCCACCTCCCAAGTCCCGCTTACTGCTGCGAGCTGGATTCCGACCCGACTATCCCTCCCTAAACACCCCACCTCCCTAAACTCCCCACGTCGCCTTACGACCACCACCGGCATCGCCTGGTCCAACAAAAATGGAAAAAAAAAAAAAAGAAAATGGAAAAGAAAACGCAGAACCAGAAGCAGAACTATGACTAGCACGTGACCGCTAGGACAGACGTGCCTACTGACTGTCATTAATTACCTGCTGAACCTCCTCGTGTCCTTGCAAAGCATTTCTGTGACCGATGCCTCTCCCTGGCTCAGGCCACACAGGACACGGACCGAGGGGGCCGCAGCCGGGCGGTGGGGCCAGGCTCTGACGCCGGCGGCCGTGGGGACAGCTGTGCCATCGGACTGCACGGTCCCTGCCTCGGGGACGTGCAATCCTCACGCCCAGGAGGTGGGGAGCCACAGGTGTCTGGCGTGCCCCACACCCTGGGGGCTCAACTGTCCCCATCCCCTAGACAGCGTGGAGAGCTGCAGTGGGGTCCCCTGACAGTGCGACGGGGTGCGGGGCAACGGTGGTGTTTTGGGGACAGGGTTCCATCCACCTGCCTGAAAGCAGCTCCTGCCCCAAGGTTTGCAAAAAGTGGGGACTTGAATGTGTGGCCACCACTTCTTTAATTAGCACCACTGCTTTAGATTAGTCAGAGACCGAGCTTTCTGGTCTCAAGGCATTAACCGCTTCGGTGGCCTGTAAGAAAAACCAGCGACTCTACGTTCAGCCAAAGCTGCCGTTTCCCTGCCCCGGCTCCGTGTCAGCCACTGTCACCTCCAGCTGTGGATGGCAACGCCGCGTCACCTCCGCGACGGTGAGAGCAGGGGACACACCGATGGCTCTTCAACGGTCCCTCTCAGATCAAGCCAAGTTTTCTCAGCTGGGTTACAAACCACAAGGAATATTGACACGCAAAAAGGGTTGCAAAGTGACCTGTTTTCCTTGCTGGATGTGCTCCTCGCTCACCTTCCGTCTGTCCCACCGCGAGGGAAGGGGCCCATTGCTGCTGCTACTGAAAAAGCTGTAAAGCTGGGTGGTGGAGGGTGCAGGGGGGAGGAGGAGGAAGAGAAGAGGCAGAGGAGAAGGTCCTGCACAGGGAGACTGAACATAACTAGGTCAAAAGACATTAAAATAGTTGGTTTGATTTACAGGCTTGTGGGGTTGGAATGGCTGGATTGCAAACGCTGCAGAAAAAGTATCCGCCAATTTCGAAAAAGTATCCGCCGATTTCAAAAAAGTCTCCGATGGAAACTGGTTGGTTTACTTTTAATCACTCAAACAGTTTTGTTTGACTTAGGTTGCATAAATGTTCTTAAAAACCTGAAACATTTGGAGGAGCTGCAGCCTGACAGCCCCTTCACGGCTCCTTTCGCCCGTCCCCGGTGCAGCGGGGCCATGGACGGCAGCCGTCCCCTGACCAGCCATCCCGCGCCGTGGCCGTCCCCATTCCCACCTGAAATCCTTCCCCCCGCCAAAGCCGCCGCAGAGACGGAGCGTCTGGAGCCCGGAGGCAGCTCCTGCTCGGGGGAGCGGTGTGGGGTGGCGGCGGGGGCACAGCCGGTGGCGCAGGCTCCGCGCGGGCGCCCCAGGAGCCGAGCGGCGGCGGCGGGGAGCTGGGAGCTGCGGGCATGGCCCCAGGCCTCGAGCTGTGGCCTCCTGCTGGGTCGGTGACGAGGGTACGGTGACGGACACAAACCACTGACGGAGGTCACCAGCGAGACACACTGAGCGCGTTTTTTATTATTCACTACTTGTGCTGTGGCCGGGCAGTGTCTGCGGAGGTGCAAAGCCCAGGTGGTGAAATCCTCCGGCCCGTGGCTTTTCCAAGAGAAAAGGGGGAGAGCGGAGCGTGGCCGCGGGCAGGGAGCCGGGGCTGTGGGCCATGCGGCCAGGGAGGGACGGCCAGGTGGGCCGGAGGCGGCCGGAGGAGGTGGGCAGCACGTGGCAGATGCAAACTATGACTTCCATAGTGGTGACGGGAACCGACTGAGTTCCCAACTACGGACCAGGAGCTGGGAAAGGCGTCAGGTGCCGGCAGTTCGCCAGGCACCGCGCTGCTAGCCCGCCCCCGGGGAGCCCCCTCCTTGCCTGGCCGCCGCCGTCCCACTGCGGGTGCGCGCCATCGCTGCCCGCGCTCCCCGGGGGACCGGGGTGAGCGCCCTCACTCCCCGAGCCGCGAAAGGACAAACCGACCCGTCCACCGACCGAGCGCGACAAAAAGGAAAGACAAAAAGCATCCTCGGGAGTCAATAACATACCGGTAACGCCGGAGTCCCCTCGGGCAGACTTTTACCACATTGCACTTCATACAAGACACATTTCAAATGCTCGTTAATTTACAGAAATTGCATTTTATAGAAAATATGATACAATGAAATATAAAATGCACTAGGAGCATTTCAAAAATCTATAGTAGACGATCTTGCAGCCCCTGTACCCTCGGAACCGGCGTCCACTCGTCACCGCAAGCTCTCGTCCTCGCACTCTGCCGCTCTCGCGTGCACGCGCTCGCTCCCCCCGCCCCCCCCAACTCTTAGCATTCAGCTTGAGAATTAATCAAGATATCAAAAAAAAAGCGAGATTATCCCCTGGATAATCACCTTCCAATACTGTGCACATTCTTGGATTTAAAGGAAAATATATCTAAGCACTTTTACAAGTTTTAGCGAACCCACTGCAAAATCGTCTGCAGAATATAAAACACAGGTAATCCAAGATTTCATAGCACATTAATTAAGTGGCTCATAATCCATTAAATGTGGTTTATATTACACATCCATGCAGTCTAAATCATTTTACAAACATTAGACATAAACCCACTAGTCCAAATCAGTAAAGGAAAAATGTAATAAAAAAAGCTAATAACTATTTGTTATTGGTTAAACTGACCCTACGTATAAACTAGGTAGTATGCTACCATTGATAATACTGATGTTGAATTACGCCTGGATGCTGCAAAACCTCTTGCTTACTTGGCAACGCTTGAGCATATTGACCACAAGATACTTCACAGGCCCTCGTCGCACTCCTTCTCCAAGAAAACCACATTTACTACAGACAGCGGCGCCTACCCATCGAATAGAAAGGACACACGTTAGCTGAGTTACACGATGGCGCTGAGCTTTGGCTACTAACGCTCCAAGGCATTAATATTGTACTAGACTGACTCCATACTTACGGATGGGAAAAGTGCTGACCAGCTCTCCCTGCCCCCCGCGCCCCCCGGCCCGCGCCGCACAACCCCGCCGTGGGCGAGGAGGAGCCCGCCCCGGGGCCGGGGGACACCGCCACCTACCCCAGCTGGCGTTTCCATCACTCGCCGGGGGCGGGGGAGCCGAAACACGCCGAGAGCATAAAAACAAACAAATGGGCCTTTGGTCATTTCACGATTTACTTTGTAGGGTTTAGGCAAGGGCTGGCGGAGCTTTCTGTGGCAATAACCAAAGGCTTTATCAATGCTATAGTTCTATGCAGCTACATTGAGTGTGACCGGGGGACAGCACAGCCCCCCCCCACCCCCGGTCCGTATTTTGCATCTGATAACACTGAATTATATACAACATGATGACTAGTTCACCACCTGCTGAGGCTTAAAGATGGCTGTTAAGATTTCCACTCAAACCCCCCCCCCCAACTCCTCTTCCACCCCAGAATGAGTCACCCCCTTTTAAAAAAAAAAAAAAAAAAAAAAAAGGCAAAAAAGAAACAATCTCCACAGTTCCATTTTGTTAACTCCTTCCCAGCTAGAACTGGCTTAGGGTCACAGGGAGTGCTGCCCAGGATGGTTGTATGTTTGTTTTCATCACTCCTGAGATTGAAGGGAATCTGATACATGCACCAAAAGGCACTTTCAAATATATATATATATATATTTTAAAAACAGTGCTTCTGTTCTAAGAAATTCAAGTTAAGACAGAGTGCCTTTCACTCTCTTTAGTCATAAAGCAGATAAACGAGCAATATCCCAGCTGACATTAAAAAAACCAAACAAAACAATAAAAAAACCCCAACCTGCAGCAGAGACAAGTGTTCATGCGAGACAGCTCAATATTCTAAAAAAAAAAAAATCGGAAAAGAAAAAAAGGTAAAAGAAAAAGAAACCTTCTATATCACCACTAAAAATAACAATACAGTCAGCAGGGGATATTAATTAAAAAAGCTGCCACATCTGTACAGTTCTTGCTTCTGCATCGGCTCTTTTTGTTAATGTTGTCGTCTGTGGGTTTGTTTATTTTTTTCTAAATTGTTTTTTTTCTTCTTCTTCTTCTTTCTTCTTCTTCTTTTTTTTTTTAAATTTATTTAAATAACGTGAGGTCAGTTTAATCTTCCTCGCCTCCCCCGTACATGTCCGCCAGTTTCTTGAACCTGGGCCCCCAGTCGTTCAGGTAGTCGTAGTCCTGGTCCCCGGAGCTGGAGGAGTTGAGGGAGCTGACGGAGCCGGCGGTGGAGCCGCTGCCCTCGTAGTCGAACACCAGCAGGGAATCGTAGGGGGGGGCCGTGGGGTCGTTGTCCGCCGCACGCAGGCCCTGGGGGGGGCAAACACACGGCGTTAATGCCCCCCGTGGGGTTTGTGGTGGTGCTGGGGAAGGGCGCTGGGTACGGGTCCCCCCTCCGCTGGGGATCCCTGCAGCGGAGCGAAGAGGGGATGGGGACAAAATGAGGGTCCCGGCGCCCCTCCCGGCTGCCCCCAGCAGAAAATCCACCAACTGGCAGCACCTCCGAAACAGCCGGATGGAGCGGGAAGGGAGCTGCTTCCAAGGATCCAGCGCTGGATCTGGAAAGCTTCCAGTTCCGGACAGCCTCTCCTTTCTGGGGTTGCCTCTTAAGATTTCCAGCTTGGCCAATTAAAGAACAAACAGCACCCTTCCTCTCCTACAAATAATTTTAATTTTGATGATTTTGTTTCCTTTAGGGGGGAAAAAAAAAATCACTCCCGGCCAAATTCTGCAAATAGGAGAGACTCGGGGTGTGAAAGCCCGGCAGAGGGCTGGGAATCTTTGCCCTCCCGCCTCGTGGGCAGCAGGGCAGGCAGCCACGGAAACGGCCTCGGGATACGGAGAAAAAGAATTGCTTTGCTGCAGCCCGGTGTCAGGAAAAGCCTCGTGGAACGGACCTGCAATAAAACAAAACGTTCCGCATTCGCACCTTCAGAAAGCCCAGTCCCGGGGTGGGGAGATGGGGCGGGTTTTACCGCAGCGAACGGCAGCCGGAGCAGGGTGAGAGTGGGGCTTCGTGCGCGGGGGGGTGTGTAACGGTGTGCAGGAAGGATGGGCAGGAACAAAGGAGGAAGGAATTTTAGTGGTGAAAATGAGAAAAAAGCACAGCAGGAAATGGATGTAATAACAGAATTAAATCGCTACAACATTTATTTTTCTGACTTAGGAAACGGATGGCGTGTTTTGTCTTGGAGGAAATAACGCATTGATTGGTTTGTAACCACTCGCTCAGTCAAAACCAAAAATGAGGTAAGAAATACTAAATGGGTAGATATTTGTACAAGCAGATAAAGGAGCGGTAGTCTAACATAAAATAAAGAGAGCCTCTCTGATCCGAGATGAATCTCTCTGTTCTGCAAACTCTTTTGAGGTTTTAGACCAAAAGGAGCTTGCGAGGGGCAGAGAGAGATTGGTGAAATAATTCCAAGTCCAGGAGCCACAAATGGCTCCTTCGGCTTTAGGCGACCCAGGCAGGTGGCCTGGCCACCGCCTGGCCACCAGGACGACACGCCTTTGCCCACGTCCAGCCAACGATTTTACTGACAGCAACTGCAATATTCATAGTAATCCAAGGAAAAGTGGGATCAGGTTATAGTGCCCGAATACCGAAAAGCACAGTGTTTGTGATACCCACAGAGAGCTTGTGCTTTTTGTTTGCACCTTGGCTTTTTACAGGCTCGGTGCCTTTATGAGGCCAAGTCTGGCGTCCTTTGCTCCTGCCCATCGTTCCCCTGGCGCCCATCAGACTCCTCGGGTGAGTAACAGCATCGCTTGGTCCACGCAGCCAGCGCAACGCCGCACAGCCGGTGTGAGCTGGCTGCTCAAGCTCTCAAGATGTGACACGGCACACCCTGCAGCACATACCTCATTAATAAAGTCACCAATATCCCCTGGATGTGGGATTACTGGTCTTATAGGATACTGCGGTTCAGCACCAATAGGTCTCTCATCCACCCGTCGGACTCCAGGTGTCTTGTTCAGCACGTGCTCCATGGTCTCCGGCTGCTGGAGCTGGCTTAAATCGTAATCCTGTGACAAATGGAAAGGCACAGCGTGAAACCAAGAGCTTTTCCTTCAGATCATCTACTCGCCCAACGTACAAACAAGTCGAAGGGTCTAATCCTATTTCAGCTGAAGTTCGATGGCAAATCTTATCCCTGGCTACGTAGCGCCTCTGACTATCTAAATTACAGAGGAACCCGACCTCTGAATAGCTCGTATAATTGACCTCCTAAGACTGTATCTTAAAACGGAAGGTAAATCAAATATTTAAATGCTCTACGAATATTTTACATGGTGTCTAAATCATTGGGATAAAAAATTGGCTTTGGTTTGCATGTGCACAGATACGTGCATCATTTTTTGATGAAATACATAATATAATGTAAAGACACAGTGTTGGTAGGCATATTATTGCAATTACATTTGTACAGAAGTAAAAACATTAAAATGTGTATTGCATTTATGCATGTAGGCCTTTCAAAGTAATTATGTTCTTTCTGCTTGTGAAAAATCCCAACAGAATAGGTTTCTATCACGGAATGAGAACCAGGTAATATTTCATTAAAAATGTATTCATGTAGGTAATGGTGTTTTGCTCCTCTTCCTTTGCTGTTATTTTTAACGAATCCTTTCTAAAATATTTAAGCCTACAGTGTAGTTGCCTGAAAGCAGATACTTCAGCTACTTTGAATGCTTATAACAGTACTTTGTTCTACCGGTAAAACTATTCTTGTGCTCAGATGGGGACGATTGAATCTCCAGGAGCAATATTTATAAATAACTTGTCAGCGACAAGAAAAAAGAAATGCTAATTGCAAGGATTTTTCCGTTGAATATGAACATCTCAAGTTTTGGGCGAAGTCCCTGCCCGGGCTCCCCACGGTGGCTCTCGCCAGTCACCCGCTCGCCATCGGGTGCCGCTGGGACCCCCACGGCAGGACGTGCAGCGGTGGGGCCGCCTGCTCCCAACCACTGGCCCTGGCACCCCCTGACCCCCCCATGCCCACGGCAGCCCCCGCACAGACCCATCACCCACGCAGCCCATTTAAGCCAGCAAGAATAAAGCCGTTATAACGAAGCAGGGTCACGTAATTTGCATGAACATCATATCTGAGAGTGTCGTGGGCTCTTTACTTGTGTGAGGTGGGAATAAAAAACCAGCGACTTAAACACAAGAGACAAAACTCTGCTATTTTAGCTGAGGAAATACATCCGTAGCAGAAGGATGGCATGTCCCAGGAGTGCAGGCCAGCAAGCTCTCGTGCAGCATCAGTGCCGGTGTCCGTAAGAAGCAGCCAGCGCAGAAAAGCTGACGCGTTCAGGCACAGCGTGGCTTAGGGCTCTGTCACCACGCAAAGCCTTGCCACCCTGCGCTTCGCGGGGAAAAAGAAAATCCCCGAATCTATTTAGACATTTCTCACAAACTACGTCCAGAAATTAAAAGAAATTAAAAGGCACATTAGAGAGGATTAAGTAAATCCTGGGAAAGCCCACAGAAGCTCTCGGCTGAAGCAAGCCAGGGCCAGCGCCTGCAGCCACGGCTCTGGGGAGGGCGGTGGCCGCCACCTGGGTTTACTAACGTCTCTGATGGGGAATGGGGAAACACGCAATTTTAATGGCTGAAATACCAGAAATATTGTTTGAAGAGGAGTGTCGATGGATTGATTTACAGTCTCTCCCCAGGAAGCGGGCCTACGATAGCAAAATCCACGTAGCACCGACCTCCCAGCACAGGAGAGCGTCCCAGTGACAGGCTGGACCTAGGCTGGCTCTCACCGATGGCCACGCCACACCAGGGAAGCCAATAAAGCTGCCTGGGCACAAACAAGGGCAAACACAACCCTTTCTTTGCAAGTACTTTAGTGAAAATAATGTGGTTTCTGCCTTTTTGAGAATATAGATTGCACAGCTGCTCCTCAGCCATGACCTGCAGGCTCTTCTCACCTGGTCTTCCTCTCCGCCTCCCTCTTCGTCGTACTTCAGGATATTGTCCCTGACGTCGTCCTCGGGGTCGATGAGGAGCTGCTTGGTATGGCGTTCCTTCTCCCGGCGTTTCATCCACACCACGAAGAGCAGAACCATGGCTGTAACGGAGAAGCAGCGGGGTCAGCCGGGACCTCACGTGGCGCGAGGCCAAGCTGCGTGTGTCGAAGCATGGTGGCGTGTCCTACCACTTCACCTGCCCTCTTCTGCTATGGAGAACCTCACTGGCTGCTAGCAAGAGGAATCAAATTTAATCCTATTGCATGTTCTAATTTATAAGGGAGAGATCAGTGAGAGCTGTAAATACTGTGACAGGCCTCCACTACAAACGTTTCTTTAAGATCCATCACGAATGCTGATTGAGCTGATGTTTATCAGAAGCCAAACACACAATCAAAGGAAAAGCAAACAGAAAGTGTGAAAACTGACGCTTTCTGAAAATATTTGATCTAAATCCTGAATTTTCAGGATTTATATTTCCACCTTTATTTTATGCAAGGGCACAAAATAAAGGCGGAGGAAAGAGAGCTGCCGAGGTGCTGAGATGCAAATTGTGTTCCACCAGCGGGACAGGGCGATGGCGGTTGGGGAGCCCTGGCCATCGCTGTCACGCAAGACTGGTTTGGCAGGGTGGGTAATACTGGTTTGTGTAATCCGATTTGGGCTCACTTATACTCTTTTTAGGTGAGTGAGGCAGGCTTTCTGGACTTCCAGGATCGCATTAGCCAGGACATCAGCGTATGCATTTGGCCGTGGAATCGCAAAGCAGATCTAAGATCATGCGAAATCCTTTCAGAGAGCAGGGCTCGCTTTGCAGAACGAGGGAGAGCAAATCCGGCAGCACTCAGCCAGCTCCTCAGGCATCGGCAGCTCCGTGCCAGGCCCTGGCTAATCTCAGTTCGGTAACAGAGAGAGATGAACCGAATCATGAGAATTTTCCCCCACTTAAACAACTTTACCCAACAGGAACGCTGGCTCCCTGCTCCCCAACCTCCTTCTTTACAGGGCCATCCACGTCCCAGAGGCCGTGCTCCCTGTGACTCCCTGCAGGGAAGTCGCTCTGGGAGATTAAGTCTCCACTAACATAAGGCAACCAGATCTTGTCTTCTTCAAGAACCTGTTAATGCGTTAGTTTTCACTCTCATATTCAGTAGCTGCAAATAATGCCATCAAAAATGAAATCAAGCCTGGGCAGCTGATGCAGTCACACCTCCCCGTGTCTCCTCTCCCTCCGTTCCCCACGCGAGCCACGCACACAGCTGTGACGGTGGCAATCTGCAGGAGACGGGAGAGATGGATGGACAGTGGAGGTGGCAACGTGTGGCTCAGGTTCATATCACTCAGGTCAAGCCTTGACCGTGCCAAAACAAGGCAGGATGTAGGATCCCAACCTCTCTTTGCGTTTTTAAGCTGCATAAGGAGAACAAGCAACCAGGTTTTCTCTCCCTTCGCAGAGCCGTGGCGTTGCTTCCCCGCGGGCAAGGATGGAGCAGAGATGGGTGCTGGGGACACGGGTGAGCGGCTGGGCTGCAGCCCCACTGCCTGGGGAGGGGGTCTGGAGGATCTGAGTTTTTCCTCCCAGCACCCAAGTGTTTATACCCAACAGGAGTTTGGTGAAGTGAGGCGACGAGGACCGGACAGCTAATTACTGCCATTGTGTGCCAACTGGCTGCCATCCCTGCCTGCCAGCGAACAGAATTGTTTTCAAATAGTTCAGCATTTCTTTAATGCTTATCCTAGATCTATTCAAGAGAGAAAAAAGGAAAGAAAATGTAACTCTTATCTGCAATATAAAACCTCAGCTATTTAGCAGACTATTGAAGTCCTTTTCTCGTTGTTCCTTTTCAAGTCTCTCACAACAAGATACCTGCCTAGTCCACAAAGACAATATTATAATGGTTACCAGGGTTTATCTTTTTCTTTCTTTCCTTCCTTTTTTTTTTTTTTTTTTAAATGCTGCTTTTTCATGCACTTGTGGAAAAAACTGTGCCATTAATGCCTTTACAGCTACCTTGGAAAAAAAAAGAGACCTTCAAAGTGTCAATAGCGGATGTAGTGCACTCTCCTTCCTTTTATTCACTCTGCAGAATGGGAAGTGCTATTACTGCTGTTAGACCCATTTTCCCTCTGCATGTAGTTTTCCTTGAAATCTATTGTCTTCACCCTTCACAATTTTTTATTGCACTGCTCTTCTAAATGTGTTATTCGCGCAGCCGATACATCAGGTTTCGGGAAGAAGAAAAAACCTTTGAGTGAAGGTAAAGCCAGAAACTTCCTTCACCTGAGCCACCTCAGATCTGTCCCCTTGCTGCCTCTTCCTTTTCAAGCCATCAAACTTTGACCTGCTGACTTTAAAATGGACAAACAGCACAAAACCCCCCTGCATCTGCCTTCTTCTGGGCTATTGTTCAGAGGTCACGATATAAAACAGATAGAAAGGAGGCAAAACACTGGAAGGATGTAACTGGGAAACCGCTCATCGCAAATTACATTTTTCATCACTGCTACAGTGCTTTGCAGCTCTTGAAGATAAAAAAAAAAGTCAATTAGAATTACAATGAATGTAAAAATAAGCTTTTGTAATAAAAACCATAATTTAAAATGGGATAATGTATCTGAAAATGAAAGGAGGAATCTCTTAAATCAAATGTCCTTCAGCTGAAGTTAATTTCAGTCAATAGGATTTTCAACTGTTTAAATCATATTTTAGCACTGGATTTATAGCAGAGCAGCAAAAAGGAGACGCGTGTTTTATCCCCTCTGTGGCTTCCAGTGCCAGCTTTTTGCCCGCCGTTGGCCTGCCCGCCCCAGGGCAGCGACCGCGCGGCACTGACGGACACCGCGGCGTCCGCTGGGCGCACAACTGCGCCGCTTCCCAACCGGTGTCCCAGCCGGGGGGAGCAGCAGAAAGCACCTTGCTACGGGACCCCGCAGCCAGCGCAGGGCAGGCACCGGGCAGGGCGGCGGGGATGGGGATGCTCCCGCTTGCTCAGGGGGGCTGGAAGAGGAGCGGGGACTGCGGGGCCACAAACACCCTGGTCTCTTGCTCGCTCCCCAGACTGATCCGGTAAATCAATTACACAACAATATGTTCCCATCGCTGGCCCAGGAGGATGGATGTTTGCCCAGAGATGACCCATTCTCTTAATGTACCATATCGTATCCACATTAGGTGACATTTGTAGCATACGTCGCTCTGTCTGCTCTCTGTTTAAACACATTGGGGGTAAATATTAAATGTGATTTAGCACCATAACTCCCATTAGCTTTAATGGGAGCCCCATGGTTTCATCCTGCGTTTCTTGATGAATATTTACCTCATTGTTCATTTCGGCGCTCATTTTTATCTATTCCTACTGTGCCAACTCCTGCTTGAAGTTATAATGATATCATTTTTATTTTTAAGTGTGTGCACACATGGTTATTGGTAATGCTCATGAAAGCCCAAGACTAACAGCGTCGCTGGGCAAAAGGGATGGCTTTGCTTCGAGCAAAGGGATGGCCAGCCCTTCTCTGTGATGCCCCTCCAGGCCCCCAGCGCTCCTGACAAACTGGGGATCCGTCCTCTTAAAAACACTCTCAGAGGAGACCACAATTCTCCAATCTGTTGTCATTTTACAAGAAACGGGAATAATTACTGTTGTTCTTTTGCTGGGAACAACCAGAAGACTACAGCTACGCACTGGCTCTGCCAGGGACTAGCCAGACTTTTGTAACCAGTGCCTCTGCTACTGGGAACCAGTATATCCACAGCCAGCCAGGGACCTGAGAGCTATGGAGGAGTTTGTCACAGGATTTTGGACAAGTCCTTCAACTTTTTCCTGATAAATGTGGAGAATCGTATCGTGTTCACTACCTACAAGACATTGTCAGGTGTCATGATGTTTGTAAAGCTACTGGAAGCCTTAGAAAGAAAAGTCCGATGCGTGTGGAGAGTGCTCCAGCTCCTTTCAGTGATGGAGGTTCCAATGCAGCTGTGTGAACCACCCCCTGCAGCCCGAAGCTCACAGCTCTGTCCTTTGCGTGGCTCTTGAAAAACACCAAGTATAGGAACGGGACAACAGGGAACGGGATGGGCAACATGACATCTCCCAGCAGGGTCAGCCCCTGCAGTACTTACTCAGTAAAATGATGATGCAGATCAGGATGGCGATGATGGCGCCCGTGCCCAGCCCCGCGGCAGCCACCGCCCCGATGGTGGTGCAGTCGCCGTTCTCGTCGCACGGGCACACCTTCACTTTGATGACCGATGTGTTGTACAAGGGGGGGTTTCCTGAGTCCGTCACGATGATCGGCACATCATACACACCTGCTTCCAGGTACATGATTCGTAAACTAAGCTGGGCGTAATCCCCTGGGGAGAGCGAGACAGACAGACGGGTGACAGACACTGGCAGAACCTCGCAGCCACGCTTGTACAGACGGGGCTCCTCTGCTAGAGCGGTCTCCTGAAGGGGCTACCGACACCACACCTGGGCAGGACAGCTTCACATGTCTGCCCTAACACTTTGGTCAACAATCAGCCTGTTTTTTGCAAAATACCGTGTTTTTTCACTGCTGCACTAACCTACTTTGACACCGTTTGCAAATCCAGTTGCACGCGTTTAAAATGGCACGAAATGCAAATACTGAAGCATGGATGATTCTCCCTGGGTCTGGCTGCCCCTGCCCAGGCTCTCCGCTCGCCCACTCTCCCATCCCGGGATTTTTGGGAAGCTCATCGGCCATCGACGACATGCTCAGCCAGGTAATCCTTGTGTTCCCTTCCATTGTGACACAAGAGCTGTGGGACCGAGCCCTGAGCTGCCAGGGCACAGGCCATGGCCCCTCGCCCGGCACAAGGTGCCTGACCTCAGCAAGAGGGATGAGCTTTGAACCTCAAAGCTGCCCATGGCTCCATGATATTTTCCATCCTCTGCTGAAGCTACCGATAAGAGGAGCAATTAGGGCCATTTGCGGTTGCATGCTGCAATATAAAAATCTTTCACATACTGGTAATCTTCACACTTACCTAGCCCTCCTGGTTCCATGGTAAATTAAAAGGCTGCCTTTATGCAATTATGGTCAGAGAAATGAACATTGATCCTGATTGTGGCTTATGACAATTACACTGGAACATAAGGAAGACTGATAATAGCTTTTTTCCCCTTGGCCATTATGGATGATTTATACTCTGTTCACTACTGATAACTGTTCATAATTATGAGCTGCACTAAAAAAAGCCAAGTGCCAAGGCTCTTAGAGTTATGCTGCAGGTCTGATACAAATCATTTCTGATTAACTATCTTGTCTATAATGTCGGCCATAATGTGCTTTAAAAAATAAAAATCAGATAAAAAAGTAGGAAAGTTTGGAAGTTTGAAGCCGCACGTGGCCTCATTAGTGAATCAGAGCCCAAATGTGCTCAGGATTGCCTGCCCCATTTACCATTCAGCCGTGTTATGGTCCAGTTCTTCCTCACCGCAGATGGCACACTTGGCAGCTCGAAGACAAAGGGCCCGACGTTTGGATCGATGTCAGCATCCGCGGCTGTTATGTTGATGACATTCAGGTTTGGCTTTTCACAGATCTGTGCCTCCTTTGGCAGGAGCTCAGGAGCGTTATCGTTGATGTCGATTAGGTAGATCTGCAGAGTGCCAGTGCCGCTCGCGGGGGGAATACCTGCACGGGAGAGGCAGAGCCGAACACGGACCGATGACCATCACTCGAGAAGCAGCGGGAATGACAACACCATGGACCAGCCTCCTCTCTGCCTTCCAATTTTAATAAACCAGGATTTTCACCCTCCCTCCTTGGACCTTATTAGGGACATACCGCACTTCCATGGTCCCTTGCTTTAAGAGGTGTTATTAAAACTTCCCCAAGCCTCCTAATGTTGCTGGTTTTTGCTCCTGCAGAACACGGAGGTTGAATTCTGCAGATTTGTAGCCTACAGCGATGTCCTTAGTCAAACTCTAAAAATACAAGGAGGTGATGCCAAGCTGCTAGTGCAAATTTTGGTAATGGCTGTTTTGAAGAGGAAAACCCATTAGGAAGATAGCTAACGAGGGGAAGAAGAGGGCTTGGAGGGGAAAAATAAGTAAGTAGAGTTATCCGTTGGTCAGCATTTACTGTAGCACTTGCTACAGCTTTTCAATTTGCAGACTACTACACGGCTTCAAAGAAAGCCCAACTCTCCAGTCAGCCCTGCCTGTAGTGGGAAAGGTCCTTGCTCAAAGCCTACGGAATGAGCTACCCAGCATCAAACGCGGTGGGTGATGCTACTAACCCGTGGCCTGCCCACCGTCTCCCTTCTCAGGCAGCGTGACTTCAGCAATACATTATTAAGTTTGTATTTTTGGTCCTGGGTCTTCCTCCCAGTGCTGGATACAAAGCTACACAAACCACTTCCCCACTAGGCTTTCAAATATTGCTGCTGCTTCCACAGACATTCCTTCCTACATTCCTTTCTCATTTCTGCTCCATTTTTCAAGGGAGCCTTGAAAACTCCGAAGGAGCCCTGAAAATCCTTCTTTCGTGGTTCCTAGACAAGCTTGTCAATCATTGATCTCATCCTTTCATCTAGTAAGCATGGGGTAGGTCTCCCTCTAAAACAATGTCTTTGATCAGCCTTGAAAGTCTCTGGAGAGACAGACAGCCCGTCAGGATACTGGGGCTGAACATGAAAACTGACTTTCGGGACCAAGCAAAATGATTTCACCGTATTCACATTACCCAGAATATCTTCTGGGATGAACGTAAGACCCACACTCTAACCTCAAGACAGAGCGAACACAAACTAGCAGTCCTGAGAGGCACTAACCGGCATGTGGCTGAAATAACCTGCAATTGCCGCGGGTACAAAGGCAGTTTTGTAGGGCTATCGGGTATTGCTGGGCTCCGGTTCCTGGTTTTTTTGGTTCTTTGTGCTCCTGAGTGCAGTTCTGGGGCAGTCTCAGGAGAGATGAACAGTAAACTATTTTTTAAATGTCTAAGTCCTACAAACCATGGAATATTTCAAATTATTTCAGCTGTCGTATGTGGTGAGACCAAGGATAGAGTAGGAATTGATGTACTACAAAGGATCCTTGGACTTTATGCTCAAGAGACGAGGACGACCGGAGCACCACTGACTCCAGCGGAGAAGTTGCTCCACTGCCTGAAATTACGATTGAAATACTAATGACAGTATTTCAAAAGAAAGAGAAACACACAACCGCTACATCTACATTTAACCGTTGCATTCCCCATCGTTGCCTTTTTCATCGTGCCAGCGTCGGCACTCCTGGAGCAAGGTACAAGCCAACTGGCTTTCATGTTCAGCAGCAGGAGTTCAGCTTTCATGTTCAGCTGCCTGCATGAGTCGCTCCCAGCCTGCTCATGCAAAAATTTCTGAGGAACATGGGCCACTACCCTGACAAATCACGGCAGAAATGAAGTAAACTGTGCCTGTGGCTAACCAGCATCTTCTTGTCACCATGTGCCTGCAGAAGAGCAAGAACTTGCGTGCAGGGTCACTAATGCAGCCTGGTTTCCTACAGGATTGGGCCCCAAAGGTGAGTTCCCATGGGGGGCTCCGGTATCGAGGAAGGGGCAGGACCCTGCTGCCTTCAGTGACAGCATCTCTCGCCCCTACTCAGCTCAGGTTTTATGAAACCTGTTGGAACATGATATATTTGAGTTCTCAGCTTCGCTGTGAGATTGGTTGAAATTGGCTGAAGGGTTCAAACACCGCCAGGCTCCACACCTGTGTAGACACGGTGTGATCCAAGAGCCTCCCTCTGCTGGAAAACCAGGCAAAAAGTACGCTGTTAATTAGGATTCCCCTTTCTGCCCCCTTACATTGCAGCCAAGACTTTTCTTAAAGCGAGCATCTCTGCCTTAGCGCAGGGAGAGAAAAAGAGCATGTCCAAGGAGCATTTGGCTAAACTTCTTCTTTATCATATACTGAAAGCAGCAAAAAGAACTTCAAGGAAACAAGATGCTGCTGCTTCTTCAAGAAAGAAACAAAAATCCCCACCAAAACGCCTGACCCAAAGCCTTTCTTTGATGAGTACGTGATGCCAGAGAACCTGGAACTTGGGAGAAAAAGTGGAAAGAGTCTATTAGCCTAGATGAAACTTTAGCTGTTATCTTAAGCACTCTAGACAGAATTTTAAATAAGGTGTTGCTTTATGTGCATTTTAATGGCTGCAATATACCAGTGATAGATTAATTTTTCAGAATAAAGAGATTTATCTAGGTCCTCACTTTCTGAGCTGCTGAATGATGGATGTGGAGGCGCCGATGCACTGCAGCATCAGCACCGACGCCAAGGAAAGGGGGTAACTCCGAATCACGTCGCACTAAGTGCCCGGGATTTGCAAGGTCAGATGGTGAGGATTAGTTTGATGGGTTCAAGGCTCTACCACTGCTTTTGTGAATAGCCTCGGCCAACTCATTTGACCTGTTTTGCCCTCCGTCTCTTGCAGATGAATGCTGCTACATCCCCTTGAGACTATTTTGGATTTCGCTGCCCTGGCTGTCTTCACAGAGGGGAAGCTTGGGATGGGGCTGCGGGACCACACCAGTCCTACCACTGATGGCACAAAGAAGGGGCAAAATTTCCTTCTTGGTACTGCTACTCTGCATTGAAACTCTTCCCTGAGTTTGCCCTGCCCTGGCACCCAGGACGCAATGACTGAAGTGAAGCCTGAAACCCCAGAGGGAGCAAATTTTCATTAGCCCCACAAGCACCACCGCATCTGCTCATAATGGACGTGGCACCCTGCAGCCTGAGGGACGCCAAGAGCTAACACAAACGCTGTCCTGAAAGCACCTACAGAGTACGAGCGATATACTCAGGTGCTCGCAGCCAAGACTAGAGTTAACTTTGTTGCTGAAGCATGGCTCTGGCCCGATGTGAGTGCTCAGCACCCTGCACGGGGAGGGTGGGAGAGGGGGAGGAAGGCCCTCTCCTTGCCCAGGGAAGCTACTGAGAAATACCAGCATGGCCGCATTTAGGTATGGTTAGCAAAAAAGTCATCGACAACTCCTAATCGGAATGAGGAAGAGAAATCCAGGGCAGCAGCAATGGACCGCCTGGCCTCGAGTGCGGCCAGTGCTGAGGTTCACGGTACTAATTTGGCCAGAAGCACTGTGTGATCTGTAATGAGTAGAGAAGAGCAAGCCTTAACAGGACCTCTCTGCCAGAAGATCAGTACTGGCCTCAGCGACTCTGATAATAAAGTACACCAGCATCCAGAGGCTCTGATGATGGCTGGGCATTTCAGAAATGGAAGCAGAGAGAGAGAGAGACCAGCTCCGATGACAGACAGACAGGACACCTCTCATGAAATCCACAGCAGTTCAATGGATTGGCTTATTTTTAATACCCACCTGCCATCCCCTACAATTATTTCTGGTTTCCTGCTGGAAGGCTTCCTGAACGCTGTGATCAGGGCCTTTGGGACGATTACCAGGACCCGTGTGCTCGGCAGCCCTCAGAGAGCACATCCCTTTGGTATTTTTTTAAGTTCAGGCTACACGGCTACACTGAACTCCCCAAATCGATTTTCCATTTGCCCTCCCTTTCCCTTAATAACACTCCCCGTATACTGTGCACATTTAATTTACTCCAGCAATTTCCCGCCCCACTTTCACATTTTTGACCATAAAAACCTGGGAAAAAGATAACTTATACTGACAACTCTGTCAGGGCATCATTTCTCTTAATGCATCACATTAGAGTCTTATTGAAGCATGAACAATGTGAAGCCTGGGCTCACCGTTGTCAGCCGCCAAGAATGTGGCCTCGTAGACATTATTCTTAATGTAGTCTGACTCTCGATCAAGGACAGCAGCAGTAGTGATCTGACCATTTGTGGCATTAATGTTCAGCCAGTTTGCAGGATCTGACAGCTTAGAGTATCTACAGAGAAAGGAAATAAATACATGGCAGTCTTTCCACTGACAAATCCTTAATATTGCTTGAAATAAGTTTTTTCTGGACTCCTGACCCATGATTCAAAGGACCTTTGGATACCTAGTTTTGTTGACAAACAGAACGCTAATTGAGTATCTGGTTTTTGACCTCTACAATTATTCAATTTTTCTATTTCTTTAATTTTAAAGGTTTTTCTTTCCACTAAGTGCCACTTACATACCAGCTCCCTGCTGCTGGGAGTGGACACAGCCCGAGGTCTCTGCAGCGGAGGAGAACCGGGGTCTGCGATGACCACTGGGCTCGTATGCCCGAATGAGAGGATGGATTCCTGCCCTCTCCTCTGAACATTGCCTTTCCTAAAATAGCTCTTTCTCCAAAGCCATGGATATTCCCATTTTCTGCCCAGTTTGGAAATACCACATTGGAAGAATGGTGGTTTTCGGGCCACTCTTTGGTATCAGAATTGTATCTTCCGCAGCCGTTGCCTTGGGGACTCTGTAATGGGAACTCACCGCTGTACTAAGGCGTGGACCCAGGGGTGAAGCACTTTCAGGTCTGCTCTCCTGTAACATTTTTATATGTTCCTGAAAGAGCCGGTGAGATGACGGTACGCATGTGGGACGTTCGGAGAGAGCAGTGACAAGGGGGTCCCCCTGGCAGTCCCCTGCGTGCCCTGGGCCGGGAGGACCCAACGCCAGACCCCCGTCCCAGCTGCTCAGTCAACTCACAGCCCAAGTCTGTTCACGTCCTACGCAGTCAGCTATCAACACGGTTTGTTTTGGGCAAACTTTTTCATGTTCTTCAGATTATCATGTTCTGTTGAAAACTTGCTTGCTTTCCTGGTTTTATTTTACTCGTTGCTTTTGATTTCTACCTCTCAGTTCCATACAGTTTGAGTTCAGATGGACCCTTATTACTTAAACTGGAACTAAAACTAAATGGACAAACTATAAATTCCTGAAATAAGCAAACAAAAGCTGAGCCTATTTCATGGGTAACTCAGACCTGCTGATAGTTTTATATAATTTTTTTGCAGTTAGATACGCAGGCAGGAGAACTTCTGGCTTCTGGTGAATATTCCTTTTCAGAAATGGGCTGTTTGAAGCTGAAACTCAAAGTGAAACTTCAGCTGCGTCAATCCATGTGAGCAGGAAAGCAACACACAGCTGCACAAGCCCTTGCCAAAGGAAAAAATTACATTTCATGGAGCTAGACTCTTTGGGATGTTTTCATTTCTTTTTAATATCACTGCTGTGAGTCTCCTGCCCTTTCTCTGCTAAATGACCAGGGATCCAGTTTCAAAGCTGGCTTTGTGAACGTGTCTGTGGCTAATGAGGATAACTTGAGGTGTGACATTGGCCATGCCAAGCTGTGCCTACTGGAGATGCTCCGGCTTCCTTATCTCCTGTTTGTAAAAACCCTATTTCATCAAAGACTATTTAGAGAGAGCCTGAAAGCTGTAGCAAGGCTCTAGCAGCTGGATCAGCTCCCTGAAGCGCTTATCATGGATCTGTAGGCTTAGCTTTTTGGGTATCTTATTTCCTGACTCACCAATGGCAACTGTGAAGCAAAACCAAAATATCCTTTGCAGGGCTCACAACGGCAGGAGCCCAACAATGCCCCACTGCCTCCTGCAAAGCCTTGGCCTTGGGCTGTCCTGATGGAAACGGGGAAAGGGAGGTTGTACTTGGGTTTGGAAACTAAGTGCTGGTGGATATCCAAAATGTGCGTCCTGGAAGCCCTGGGAATAAAACAACTCAAGGAATCGGCTGTTCATATTCACAGAGAGTCTTACAGGACCCTGCACGTGCACAGTGCGATGGCAGGAACGGCTCGGCAGCGCCGGTGCCTCTCCCAGAAATGGCGGATGCGCGTTTGGGTTACAGGTCATCCACCTCCGGCTTCGAGGGAGCATTCCGTCAGAAATGAGCCGTTCTCCCCTCTGAAAACCAGC
Organism: Larus michahellis; assembly: GCF_964199755.1. NCBI lineage: Eukaryota > Metazoa > Chordata > Aves > Charadriiformes > Laridae > Larus > Larus michahellis. Next base: position 2,243,715 of record NC_133907.1, on the reverse strand, counting down.
CTCGGTACAGACGTCAGGGAAATAAAGACCCTCCAAAGGCCAATGTTTCAAAAAGAATAGAAGAAAAAGTGGCTTGTTAGTTAGGATGGTCTCTCTCCTCGAACGTCGCAATACCTGCCTAAAGACAACAAGCTGCGGCAGAGAATAAACTATCATTTTCCAGACCAGACAGCTCTGTGCCAGGTGAAATATTTCAAACTCTTCCTGACACGAAATGTCACAACCGATGCAAGTTGAAGTGGCCTCGGCTGTGATCACGTCAGACACTCGGGTTTTGCCAAAAATACCGCGTTCCTTACAGACTGGGAGTAAAAAAGAAACAAACTTCTGTGGTTGTAGAGGTATCCAAGGAGAGGAAACGCATTTCCCGTTTGCACAGACGGAGGCTGAAATACTTGCGAAAGGTGTCACAAGGACTCTCATTTTCACACACACTTCCCTGCCAATGTATTTCCCGGTGGGAAGGCGTGTGAGTCGGGGTCCTGCACTGGGGCTTCAGCCCCCGTCTGCCCAGGTGGCACAAAACACAGCGAGTGACAGGCTCCCGCTCGCAGCATGGACTAAATCCCATCTTAAACTGACTTTCAGAAGGCTAAAATTCTGCCAGCTGAATCCATTTGTAGGGAAAGCAGCTAACGGAGAGGTTGTGTTTGGCAGCTGGTCTGAAGGGAAAGGGAAGGTCGGAACAAACCTCGCTGACTGCAGAGCAGGCCAGGGCTGCTGGGGTGCTTCACACCCACTGGCGTTAGGCAGCTGAGGACCCAGTGCCAACGGCATGGGAGTGGGCGTTTGGCTGCGCGGGCAATATTTAAATGTACCACATCTTAAAGGCCTGTTCAGCAGCTGTTGTGACCAAGCGAGCCTTGCTCTGACCAGGCTGCCAGCTCCTCTCGCGCTCTGCTTTTTAAGCCAGGTTGAACCTAAATCCTCTGGCAACAACACAAGACATGATTAAAAATCCCAGTCATTCCCTTTGGAAATCTAGCCCTTCCTGTGCCTCAGTTTCCCCCCTGCAAAACAGAAATAACAAAGCTGCCTTTTTCTAAACCTCTGTGTTTATAAAGTGCATGAACAACTTAGGTCAAAGCATCCCTGACAAGGCAGAGACAAAGCACTTAGTACCCTGCAGCCCTGACCTCTGTCTTTGAACCAACGCGGGGACCCCTCGCTATCGACCGCGTGTGTTTGGAGCTGTGAACTGCCCTTTGCTCTGCCTGTCCCCCCCGCGCCCAGCCGTGCAGTGCCTGCCTTACCTGGAGCGGGGAGGATGGCGAGTTCATCGCGGGATGCTCTGCAGGCACCCGACTGGGGGTGCCAGTCCCTGCCAAGCGTTTTACTCGCTTCATAACAGTTAGTTTGTGAATTAGCTTTCGGCTGCTTTGCTCCCCACACTGGAGCCGAAAGCCCGCGCCCGTACAGGAGCTCACTTGCCTGCCTGGTCTCCCACCTTACTGCCTGCTGCATGAAGCGGTCGGGATCCACCGCTGAGAACGTTGTCAGGACTGTCCCCGTAGGCACCCCTTCCTCCAGCCTGATTAACTTGTGGTTTGTGGGGAAATACGGTGCTTCGTTGACGTCTGTGACCGAAATGGTGACTCCTGCTGTCGACTGGAAGGACATCTGGATGCCGCTGGCCAGGGGAGCTTGGTTTGATACCATCACTGTCAGCATGAAGGCTCTGTTCATCTCGTAATCGACTGCCTAAAACAAACAAACAAGCAAGCGTAGAGCCAAGCAGAGAATAAATTCTACCTTCTGGCTGAAAGCTGCAAGATTGAGAAGGCAGATGATTTCAAAGTCATTGCCTCATCTTGTTTCTTCCTGAGCCCAGTTCTTTTGAAGGTGTAAACCCAGACCAGCTTCAATCCAGTGGAGGATTTGGCCTTCCAGTATTTGGAGGGTCAAATAGTTAAAAAACCCCACAAGGTAAAAATTGTAAACAGCAGGGAGGATTTGCCCTGTGTTTTGTTCCAATGCGAAGTAGTTTCCAAAGAAGAACCTGCCTGTGTTAGCTGAGCATTGGGTGAACCCACCATGGGCTGCTCTAAATGCACCGGGTGGAGCGTGTTCAGGGGCCCTGGACAGGTTCTTCACAGCACCAACGGCATTTAACGCTGCAGCCTAAGAGCCAGGACAGTCTGTGTGGGCTCAGAGCTTGATGTGCTCTTCCTTTTCCCTCCTGAGTGAGTTTATAAGCAAAGGTGGAGCCGCAAGGACCAACGCCTGGTCCTGCTTCTCAGATGGTGCTTCCATGGGGACCTCTCCTGCTCTTGCACGATGCCTCAAGATCTCCCGAGGGTGCCCGCACGCTGCCACGGGTGCGTTATGCCGATGGGTGGCCACAGACGTCTCTTCAGCATGTGTAGAGAGACGGCGTGGCTGAGGAGCCAGGAGAAGTGAAAAGCCTCTGCTGGCACAACTGACTGAGCCGCAGTATAATAATAATTTCTAAGCCATCCCACTAATTATTATGAGGGAAGTCACTAATCATCTGCCAGGGAGGCTTGAGTTATGCAGGATCACACCTCTGCTTGTTAAAAAATGCTTTGCTGTAATTTATGAATTTAGAAGCGTAACCATTCTCCCTAATACCTTCTCCAGCGCTGAGTCTGCAAAGCCTACGCTCCCGGTGTAAACCGCCACCGCTACGCTGGCTTCGGCACAGCCCTACTGATTTACATCAGCAAGATCTGGCTGCCATGCTCTGTTTAAACCGCAGTATTGTCAGGGGAGAAATCAAATCATAGGAGGCTACACGAGAGAAACAAATTTCGGGGGCAAAAGGTAAAACAGTGGAATCTCTATTCGATTGAAGTGCAAATGTTCCTATTGCTAAATGGTTTCCTGACAGGCAGGGCCAACATTTAATAAATAAAAGGAAGCATAAAGATTCCCAGTACACCCACCAGCCCTGACTCACGGACTTGTACCGCATTCAGAAAAGACGCGTGGTAAAAGTTCCCATTTAAACGCTATTCAAGGCCTTGAAACAATACGATTAATGCATTTCCCGAATTTCTTTTCACACTCCTCTAATTTACATTCCTCCAGGCTTCACTTTTTTTTTTGGTGCCGGCCTGTTGGCCGACCCTGCCCACAGCCAGTCTGCACCCCCCGGCAGGGGCTCAGACGCAGCCGGGGGGGCTGATCTGAGCAGCCCCAGGGGGACCGATGTGGGGAACCGCCGGGCTCCTGCCCGACGATGCTGAGGACACACTGACCACACAGGTATCTGCGAGGATGTGGCCTGATCCACGGGAGTGGGGGTTTATTCCCCCCAAAATGTAGAGCTGCTCACTCAGCTTCTTTTCCTCTCTTTCTTCACTTTTCCCCTCTTCTGGGAGCAACAAACCCCGGGCTGCAGAACAGCAGGGGAGGGAGCGGGGCTGGGCTGGGATCGCCCAGTGACGCCCATCCACAGACCGTCCTGGTGGCATCAGTGCCACGTGCTGGCAAACGGTGGCACAGTGACCACCGCGCTTCAGTCTGCGAGAGAGAGACAATCTGCCTCCTTTTCTTCTGTGCTCATCTCAATGCCAGTTCACACGTTTTCTTGGGAAAAAAAAGGGTAAAATCAAGAGCATGCATCTTCACAGCAGTGCTTGTGCCATTGTCCCTGGTGGGACAGGAGCCCCTGGCAGCCGGGCACAGTCCAGCCCTAAGCGGAACTTCTCTCTCACCATAATAAGCAATTTCTACCAGGACAGTTCATACTTTTGCTCCCTAAACTGCCTCCCTGTGAGGATAACGCTGCGCAGAGCACACCGTGTTCTTCACAGCGCACCAACTCCTGCCACCTCCACGCGTCTCGCTGAAACGCTGCACGTTGGGCAGGCCAACAGGAGGAGCAAAGCCACCCGGAGCCGCTGCATCTGGGACAAGCAGGTGCTGGACTGTCACCTACTTTTTAATTTCACCTCTAAGAAGCACATGATATGAAATTAAAAAGTAGCACCTTTGCAGATATCCCTTGTTGGACGTTCGGTGTCCGATATGGCACAAACACTCCCCTGGAGATGCTGCACCTTCTCCTCTGAGCTGGATGCAGCAGAGTGGAGCCCGGGGCCTGCCACGTGTCCTCCTTTTCTCAAGGTACTTTTAACTGCAGTGAACAAATTTGCCTTATGTTATTATTGAAGCAAATAATAACTGAAGCTTCGGAAGCATCTCCATTATAAATTCACAGCTCTGATCCATGCCGAGTTTGTAATAACGATTTACTTAGCTGCCTGACACAGGGCAGCCACTGCTGCTCGTGGAGATCGTCTTCAGACTCTGCGGTGTCTCAGCTGAGTGGGAAGTTTCTCTCTCCCCTTGATCAAGGCTTTCTTTGAAGATTAGGGCCTTGCACTCTTATGGAAATGGTTCGGAAAGGCATGAACAGAAAAAGGAAATGTTACACTTTTGGTGACTGGACGGGAGCTGCAGATGGGGTTTTGCTGAGAGCAGCTGCAAAATGGCCCCCAGGAGCATCATCTGAACTCCAAAGGGCTTCTCGGTTTGGAAGCATTTCCAGCTCTCCATTTCTGGCCCTGAACTGCTGGTGAAGGGGTGGGATTTCTCACAGAACGCCCTGCTCTGCGCTGTTTCTGTCACGGCTGGGGCCTCTCTGCTTGCAGCAGCGGGGAGTTATGTGTAAGCGATTCCAAGAGCCACATGAATATCCGGCCATGTCGGGGCTGTAAATAAAACGTTCATTACTTGACTTAATTTTTAGCCTGTGTTTTCAACCTACATCAGCGATCAAACCAGCAAGAGACAGCTCCCACACCACAAAGAACAAGCTCTGATGGGCCACCCAGTTCAACGTGCATACATTCATCTACCCTTTAAGCATATTCACTTATTAACACAGAACAAAATATTTCAAAGGAGAAGGTGGAATCCTAAGGGTCTTCCCTTCCTCACCATGAAAATTTAATCACAAGCAATTTCACTCGTTCTCCTTGCTGAAAATACACCAAAAAGCCTCCTGGCTTGATAAGGGTAAGACACTCCGGGCGGATGAGGTGAGGTTATGCGGTGAAGACACTCACTGCAATCTCAAGCTTTGAGCTCAGCTTGACAAGGTGGGATTTCCACGTGGTTCCTCGCATTGTGATCACCGTGGGTCACACTGCAGTGGAAAGTCAGCACCAACGTCGCCGGTGCCTTGACAGATCTGCCCTGCTTTTTGCCTGCAAGTTCTGAATAAGGGAGGGCTCGTTTTGCAGGAGTCCTCATGTAGCGGTGACGATCATGTGAATCCCCTGTTGTTCACTTTGATGTGCCTTTAAACTGCCGTCGTGACACTTGACTGGATTAAGGGGTTCTCCCCTGCTCTCACGAAAACGTTGGCATTTCGATTTCAGACTGGCTGCTGATGTCAATGGAAGTTAAATTGTTGCGTTTTACTTTGTTGAATGTTTTATGTTTAAGCAGAAAATATATACATATGGATACGGGTGTACTTACATACACATACGCATTGCATCCACATACACGTGTCCAGAACTACTTCTAAGCTTGAAGAGGTTTTGTAACGTGGCACCAGATAGGGCTGTCAGCCGTCGTTACAGAGCAACAAACCAAAGGACCCTGCTGAAATACCATCTAGCAGGTAAGATGATGTTGCCCGTAAAGTCTCAGCAAAGTGGCATCTGCAGACACACAGGCACAGCCTAAGGGCCAGAGAACAGGACAAGCTCACACGTTCCTACCAGCGCAACCTCACTGGCATTTCACGGATGTCGTTCCCCCTAATACCCAAACCGTCAGTATTAAGAATGACTGCAACTTGTTAGCTACAAGGGAGCGAGGATCTTTTCCGCAACACAGAGCTATTCTTAAATCACGTTGCTCTTTAAACATTAGTGTTTCATCCCAAGTTGTTGATTAAAGTTTTTGTTAGAGAAGATGTCTGTTATCAAAAGATGCAGGCTTTCTCCATCACAGCAGGTGTTTTCCTTCTCAGGTGCGGTGCATGCCGTGTGAGCTCCTGCAGAGCACAGCAGCCTATTCGTGACGCCTTCCCTTTTTCGGTAGTCAGAGGGAGCATCCACAGGTGTCTCATCTGGGGAGAGATTCCCTGAACGCTGCATGGATCTGGTTACGTTCTGACTGTGTGTCGTGGCTGCAGAAGCATTCATGGGCTGCTGGCCTCAGGAACTGCATGGGAAGCGAGCGCTCAAACGAAGACAAAGTCATGTTTTTGGGGGCAAGGAGGGAAAACAGAATTGGGTACTTGTTGCAGATACCTTGAGTGTTCCAGCTCTCCTAACGCTGAAGGCAATGGATGGAGGAAAGAAGGCAAAGAGGGTATTTACAGTCTCACTTCTCGGAGTCTTTGGACAATATCCTCTGCTGATCTAACCTGGGAGTGGCTTCCACTGGAGTGGAGCTATTCTGAGCTGAGGATCTGGCCCACACTGTGTGTTTATTGCTTGATACTAGGAAAGGGAAAATGTCTCCAACTTTTTTCTGCCAAGCAACTCAATCAGAGGAAAATCTCTCCTCTCCTTCTCTTACCAGGGAATTCACTCCTCCTGAAATCTCGCCTGCAATCCCTGTTTTCAGAGGATCACTTGACTGATCCTCTGCAGTGAAACGCTACTCCTGATTCGCAGCTAACGGGGAGTTTTCTGCCTCAAAAGCAGAAGGTGCAGCTTCTGCCCAACCTGCCCAGTGGGGCTGCACAGCCCGGGCACCATCCCCCCCGACAGTGCTCCACGAGCTGAAGAGGAGCAGGACACGGAGGTCAGGCTCGGATGCTGGGAGGTGCCTTCAGCACCCGAGAGTTCATCAGAGCTTACGGTGGCCTGGGCTGAGCTGGGAGACCCAGACCCAGACCCAGGGCATACGCTTGGAGTAAAAGCAGTCAGGACTCCTGCAGGGAGAGAGACGGGAAACAACAGATCCGAGCACTCTCATTCCCGGGTAGAGAAGGCAGGAAATAACTGCAGGCTTCTGGCAAAACTTGTGGCCTTAGTTGGCTGAAAGGGTGACAAACACGAGTTGCTTGGGCTTCCCCCTTACCTTCACGACGGTTACCATGCCTTCGTTGGTGACGGGGTCTGTCCGGATGGTGAAATGGCCAGAGGGGTCTCCGCTGATGATGCGGTAGATGGCGTTCCAGTTGGGGGAGTGAGGCTGGTCCCGGTCCATCACCGTCAGATTTGCCACCACAACCTCCACTCTGTTCTCAGGAACCTCTCCCGAATACTGCAAATAAAAGAGGGCAGTGGTCACGGTGGGAGCCTTCTGTCGGTCCTCACGGCTACCCCCCCTCTCCCCGACACCAGCACACCAACTGGGAAGTCAGACCCATGAAGACGACCACAGGGCTGTATGTTATGAGCAACACAACTCTCTCTCACCTCTGGTTTTCCTATTTTTTTTCCTTTGAATATTTTTCCAAACCTTTCGAAGTTTGGTCTCACCTCTCAGCCCAAAGGAGAACAAAGCTACTACTGCCCAGCCACCACCCAAGTGTCCGCAAATGCTTCAAGTAAACGAACAAAAAATGTCCTTGATATTCTCGTTCAGTTACAGCAATCACAGAGTCAATCGTCGACAGCAGGTAAAAATGGCAGGCTAAAATATGCAGTTTTTAGGATGACTATGTCCCTTTAACCTGAGGTATTTTGCCTCACTCAGATTTCAGTGATGGCATTTTATTGCTTCTTCAGTGATTTTACTTCATTTTCTTTCTTTCTTGCCCTTGATTTGATTTTTGTCTCATTATTTAAAGCGTTTCTTGTGATTTTGCCACAGCCTTTCCTGGTGCTTAATTCTCTCATTTAGCACTGATTTCCATGGAGCATGTCCAGTTCAGGCATATCCTGATACATTAGCTGCATTCTTTTCCGCTTTCCAGTCCCTGATTTATCATGCGGCTGATCAGGGATCCTGGCCTGTGAATACTTCCAGTGTTTGGGGCTCAAAAGCTGCCAGTAAGACACATTCCCAAATTTTCAACTGTCCTCATCTCTCAGCATCGCCTATTAGCAGCGCTTGCAAATCAACACTGATTGACATATGGCAAATTAAACACCGGGGAAACGAGGGGAGCGGCTGGCTCCGAGTCTGCAACTGAAATCCTGGCCCCGAACTGCAGGAGCAGAGCACTTCTGAAAATCTGGCCTTTGGTGGGCAGCAATGCCAGGTTACGTCAACGATAATAAATCATTCCTTTGTTAGCACAAGAGTCCCTTTCCACTCCTCACCCATGCCCATCCATTGGAGCCTTTTGGTTCTGCGTGCTCATATTTAGTACATATTATTCCACCGCTGACAGCAAAAATATCCAATCTGCCTTATGTTAATGTAAATTTAAATTTGCCCTTTAGTGGTATCCTGAATGGCACTTTGCCCTCTTTTCCGTTATGCACCTGTCCTACACGAGTTTTCATTAGCCAATGCAGATGGCATCCCTTTCCAGCCACGCTGAGTGGTGGGGACGAACAGTGGGACGCTGCAGGATAATTGTAATTCCAGTACACGCTGCAGCTCTTATTTTCTCTTTATTTCCCATAATTTCACTCATTCTTTACCAATTCTCTTGCCCAATTTGGAATCTCTGCGGCACACAGCTTAAGCAGGGGTAATATCATATGGAAATTTATCAAAAGCCTCTTGAAAAATCCAGTAGATTACATCATATGTACACTCCAATTATCAACCTTGTCTGAAACCCGCTCCAAAGAACGGAAGGAGATTAGTTAAACAGGATTGCCTCTTACTAAATCCACACTAGTTACCGCACATTACATTAAATTAATGTTGTACGGCATGTCAGCGATGACAAGCTGATGAGCCTCCAGTCTCCTTCGGGAGGTGCCGCGCTGCTGACATCAAGGTATCATACTGCAATTCCGAAGGAGTGAAGCACTTCGTGCGACCACCTCAAATCCTTCACCTAGGACCACAGGTTTCTGTCCATCACTACTAGGCTTGTGCCTTGCAGAACCCAATGGAATTAACTCATCAAGAGCAAGCCATCGGCTGGATTTAAGACATTTAAGAGGCCACCTCGAGTGGGTCGTAACCCAGGTGCTGCCAATGACTTTGGGTTACGTGGAGAACTCCCACACAATCACCAACGGATTTTACAGCAGCTTCTGTAAAAGCCATCACAACATTCGTTTTCAGCCCGTAGCGATAAAAGTTTACTACAAGACGTATTTCAAAAATATGAGGTATATTAAAAATTATAAATACACAAGCACATCTCAATATAAAACCTGGAGGAAGATTACAACAGTCTATAAAGCTTTTCCATTAGGGTAAACCCCACAACACTCGGCATATATTGAGCAGCCCAGGAGATCATCCAGTCGTTGTTGACACCTATTAGGTATAGACAGGGAATGATGAGTCCTGTGTCACACTGAGGGTGGATGTTGTCTATTACACTTATAAAGCCAAATATTTTCCTGATGAGAAGAGAGTACCTTCACTGGAATCAAAGGAGCCATCCACAGCTCTTCAGGTTAAGAAGCAAAATCTTGGAGAGAAGCACCACGAGGAACAGAACGATTTTCATCAGCTACAGATCAGCAGCTATTGGGAATCCAAACCGGAGCCTGTCTTTGCTCCTTCTAACACTCCCCCACTATCAGTATTATAAGTAAATGCTGTAATGTGTATTGTCCACAATTGTCTTTACCTTTAATAAAATTAAGTAATGACATTAAATTACATCTGCTAAAGGAAGGATGGCAGCTCAAAGCTACCCACACTTCTTTCATGTCGTTCCCTCCCTACCCTGGAGTAATTTAGGATAATGAACAATGCCATCTTTCACCGTGCTGCTTTGCAGCATTCCCTGTGCTGTAAGTTCTCTTTCATAAGATTACAATTGATTTTCAAATACAGACAAGCGTATCTATTCAAACAAGGTAAAACAATGGGCAACAGAGGAGCTGCTGGAGTAAACATAAGGCTGATAAAGCAGCGCTTGACCTATACTTGTAGCATTTACGCATATTCCCCTGTATTTCATTTAGCTTCACTTTCAATTGTTGCATTTGAAGTCCTTAATTTCCAGAGTGCTTTTTAAAAGACCATTCACGAGGATTTCTATGGCTGATTGTTACACACTTCGCTTCCCTTCTCAGATAAGGATTTGTTCGGAACCTGGCATGTTCTTAAATCCTTAAATTCTATAGGGTCTTTTTATTTCCTCTCCCATAAAAGCCTGTGCTGGCAAAAGTCCTTCTCTTGTTGCTCTGGAGCTGGCCGGTCTGAAGCCATGTCTTGCAGAAAAGGGAATAATTCATTCTGATTTTCTGGTTGCATCAGATGATACTAAAATTGGTTAACCCCAGAGTTTGTCTTTCGTCTCACTCAGTACCTGGCAGCATACAAACACGCAGACAAATATCACTCCGGAAGAGAAAGGGATTGATGGGGGGGACACACGATGAATTCACACAATGACTTGACTTCGCGCAATAAATGCGGAGTCTGGGCGCTGAAGCCATGCACAGCGGAGTAAAACCAATTAGCTCACTGCAGCAGCTCCTAGGGAGGTGTGGAATTGAGATGGATGAATACAAAGATAATTATTCAGGCTTCCTTCTAAAGGGAGTTCCTTTTTTTCCAACGTTCTTACTTTTTTCTAGCTGGTTTTGCTAAAAGAGCTGCGAAAGCAAAGACTTGTTCACATGAATGTCTGCGGGAAAGATTTTTGTGTTGTCTCCAAGATTTGCGAATGATGACGCAGCAGTAGGGGCAGAAGTAGTTTATGAGGGTTGAATTGCCTAGAGAAATAGAGTATTTTATGACCTATAGCTATGGATTAACGCAGCAGAATAAGGGCATCTCAGTCCTCTTACTAGACTTGGAGCCCTTCCCCTGACAGCTCCGACTGCCGCCAAGCCCTGCATCTTCTCCCGAGGTCCCACAGGGCGAGAGAAACCCAAACGAGAGCGAGCGAGCGCACACGTGTGGCATGTCGCATCCCTCACCGCTTTCTGCTGCCGGGCCACCCCGTTCGCAGCAAGCTCTGGGCACGGGCAACGTGCAGCTGGGAGCCCAGCACACCGACCCACCGCTCCTGCGCGGCCAGGGCGCGCTCCCAACCCAGCGCCGGCACGAGAGCCAACTGTTTACCTTTTCCACACGATATTTAACAGAGACGCTTGAATAGCAGGCAAATTAATAAACAACCGCGGTCTGGTTGCAGCAATCTGTGTAAAATGGAAAAAAAAAAAAAGAAAAGATGAAAATCTCCTAATAAATCTTTAATTGTGATGTGCCTGCCCAGCTGCAGCGCGGAAACAAGCAAATGCCATCCTAATTGATTGCTTCTTATTCCATCTTTATAGGCCTGCATTTTTTATTGTGAGGGTTGAATAAGCCCAGAGGTGTAAAAAACCTCTAGATTGTACTCTATGTATCTGCCAACTTGATATTTAGATCAATAATCCTCTTTTTTTTTTTCCCCCTACTCCTACTACCGGTAATTTAGCTTTTCTTCCTAGCAGCCTAATTGCTGTTTTCTTAAGCCTTACTATCAATTCTCTGACCTTTAATTTCCAATATCGTTCGCTGTACGGATGACTGTACTAGGTCTGCAAGTTCTCCTACCTCTCTGTGCCGCATGGGACAAACTTGGCCATCAGGTTCTGCGGCCGTCAAACAGTGACCTCCAGACTCTCGCTCCAGCGCTGCTGCTGTGCAGCACAGACCACAACCTCACTCGGATCCCCACAAAATCTCCATGAAGCCAACCATATTTTGCGTGCAAAGCAGATCGTGAGACGCTCATTTCTTAATCACGTCTTATTAAAGAGCTACTCACTCTGGTGTGTTCTTGAATGATGACCACCCTCTAGGTACCGATGTCCTCTCATTTTTTTTTTAAGGCAGTCCACGGCCCCCCTGCTCTGCATTCACCAGCCAGCAACCCCTACGGAAACCTCCTGCCGTTGGGTTTTCAGGCTGATGTCCCCAACATCCCCCGCACTGCAGTGTCCCTGCTCCACTTCACCTTCACTTGGATCTGCTCCACAGTCCATCCACTTATGCATATCATAGCTCAGACTGGTTATATGCCATGTGGCAAATGCTTCCCAAACCGTTATCTACACAGCCCAACGCACTCGTGCCAGCTCGCGGTTCTGCTCGGCTGGTACGAGGCCCAGCTGTCACTGTGCTCATGCAGAAATTAATTGCTCAGGCTGCAGCACCGGCTCCTCGCGGTCGGGCAGGAGTCAGCCTTGCCCAGCCCAGCGGAGGGAAGTGCATGGCAATTAGCACCAACTTTTACAGGATGCTTTGGAAGTTCTGCCTTTGTCTTCAGTGGTTTGTGCTATTAAAATGCCTCACCTGCCTGCGAAGGAGCTCTCACAGCTCCACGCATGGTGTGGTGGAGCCAGACCACCCGCTTGCTTATTGGGAGTTCCTACAAGGAACGACGAGCGATGTCCAGCGCGGTCTCAACGTGTTGGTTTCACTTCTGATGGCTGAGTTTGAAAAAGAAGAGCAAGCCCTGAACTTTGACACTTCTGCAGCTGATCTTGCGGCGGGGTGTAGACAACCTCCATCGTCTTTCTGTGGCTGACGACAGCTGCTGGCTCTACGCTTTGTCTTTACTGGTGCTCAAGTTATGACTAGTTTTGGATTAAATGACAAATTTACTCTTTGAATATGAAGACAAAGCTGAACACAGGAAAAGAAAGCAACACCCTTTCCTTCAGAAGCAGCAGGAGAAAACCCTCACATTTCAACTCTCTGGTGTGAGGAAGGAACGTGCAGGTTTCAGCTTGGTTCGAAGACTCTTCGAGTACTTGCCAGGAGTTCAGAGAAAAGAGCACGTAAAAGTAAAAGGATATTAAAAAAAAAAAAGAAGTTTGCACGTCTGACAATGAGCACTAATTTTTTTTCATTATCAGATGTTACATTCTTGTGACAGTATGAAAAGATGCCACAGAAATGATGACACAAGACAGTATTCTGCTGCAAGATAACCATTTCCAGATAAACATATCTTATGAAACGAGGTTCGAAGTTTGCATAGAAATTTAGATATTTTATAAGAATGCATTACAACACAAAGGAGCTTTTTACAACGTCAATATGAAAGGTTTAAAAAGAGATTAAAATTATGTCCTTGGAAAGGCATATAGCCTTGTCAAGGAAGAAAATTCTACATTAACCCCGTGTAGGAAAGTTGTACTTTATCTGTATTTCAAAGGCTATAAAGAACCACTTTAATCAACCTACTTGACTTTGGGGACTTGCACGTCTCACTGAAACTCATGAAATCTGGCATAGTGTGGTTTCCAGAACACAAAAGCCTTTAATCTGTAACCTGGCACTCTTGTACATTCAAATCCTGATACTATCTCCTTGTTAGGAAGAAAAATTGTGAATTTATCCAAAATGGGATCTCATCTCGTCTAAATGATGTAGCCTTCGCAACAGTGACCTTTAACAAGGGTTATACTCAACAATAAAAGATTTTATCTCGGGAGCCAGTGGAAACAGTATATGTTAAAATTCTGATCTGATAGAGCAGCCTTTTATTTTCCAGTTTTAGACAAGAATCCTTTGAACGTTTCATTTGCTCTCTTGTCTAACATAGCTTTGTTTCTTGCCTCCAGAATGAACAGCAGGGAAAGGTAGCTGATACCTTTCTGCAGACTATCTGATTGTCAGGTATAATTAGTAATGCTATCTTTTAAATAGAGGCACGGATTTTAAAACAGCTGGAACTGCCTACAAAGCCTCATTCTTAAGAAAAAAATAATTTGTATACATACATTTGTATAATAAAACATTTTTGCACAGATACATCACTGCCTTATGGTGGCTGACAGCCCAATGCTTCCCTTCAGCTGCAGCACCAAAGGCTCGGTGACCTGCCCGTGTCTCCGAAGGCAGCTGCAGAACCGTCTCCGCTGCCTGGGTTGGGCAGGATCCTGAGACCATCATTAATTCATCTGCTACTTGATAAATCTGCTAGGGCAGCCTGCATTAGTCTATCGATCTCACTAGTGTGCTGCCGTGCAGCCCCGTGATCCCCGCTGAGCCGGGGATGGAGAAGCTCCCGGTCGGCGATGCTGGCAGAGACCTGGGCGCTGGGATGCGCCGGGGCACCAGCACCCCCCCAGTGGGGCTTCAACCGAGGGGCCCGAACAGGCCGGTACGGCGGGGGAAAACGGGTCAGAAGAACAACCAGTTGTGAAGCTGCACCGTCTCAAAGGCCAACAGCGGTTTGGACACATTGACCTCAAATTGCCAAAGTTGACCTCAAATTGCCAAAGCGGTGCCAGCATCCCAGGCACCACCCAGCGTGGCCAGAGGAGACCTCACTCTCCCTCGCTTGCCCTTACGCCTTGAAATAACCATCTTCCTTAAGAGAGGATGACATTCGTTCATACGCGGGCATGTCAAGCCTCGAATTCCTTCCTCCTCCTTCAAACTGCAAAGCAGCAAAAACCAGCGCTGTTCTGACCAAAACTTTGAAAACATGTTTTTCCTCATTTACATGCAAAGCTGACACAAATTGTGTGACAGCGCAGCTCCTAAGCGAGCCCAGCGTACTCGGCCGGTCTGGCTCTGCACTTCTTGCTGAAATGTCTACAGAAGGGGATGTTTCAATTCAGGCACCTGTAATAAAGTTTCATAAAGAAGGACCTTAAGCTGATAAGTCTGGTTTAGGATTTTCTTATTAACTGCCCACTCCTCATAACGAGTTTTTAATTTAATTTTTTCAGATTTTAAGGCATATAAAAGCTGCTCATGTGCCTTTGGGATCTGCAGACGGATATTTGGGAAAGGGAGAATTTTAAAAGCACCGAAACAGGATTTTTTTATGTACACTATAATCCTGGTATTGAGATTTTTTTAACAAGTTTCCTGTGTCGCAGGGCTCAGCCGACCCGCGTGCTGACTCCAGCTCAAACCTCCTCCGCACGGAAATGGAAATCTCTGTTGTTTCCAGATTAGTCTCAGAATTAGCACACAGGGGGATTTTTTTTTAATGACTAGATTTGACCACCGCAATCAGGCACTGTAAAACCCACAGGGTCTGGACACAAACAGGGCCGTGGACCGGACAGAGCGTCCTTGCAGGAGAACGGCGCTGAAGCATGTGTTTTATTCCTGCGCTGCTACCGTGGTTTAAAGATGTGATTTCCTGAGGCGGTGCCACAATGGCCAATTTTTTATGCCCTTCCTGCTGTATCAAATGTGGTGGGGTGAGGGTTGGCACTCACTGTGTCCCCCCGCTCCCTGTGCCGGGGCGCCCTGGGGAAGGACCCAGGATGGGGACGTGTCTCCGGCTGCGGGGGCTGCTGAGGAGCCCCTCCGTTTGCGGACCCGGAGCGAGCGGAGGAAACCCGCGCGTCCCAGCTCACCCTCCCACGGAGCCCCTGAAACCCCACGCCACGGAAGAACGCCCGCCCGCCTACAGGAATTCAGAGCACAGAACAAAGGCTAAATGAAATGCCGCGTAATTCATCGGACTCACCAGGAGGAAGAGGATTCTCGCTGAAAACGAGGGAGCTGGACTTTGGTTACCATACGGAAGCCAAAGCGCGTGTAGCAGAGAAGAGCAACGCACTGAGAAATGGGAGGATGTTTGGCCAAAGAAAAGAGGGAGTCACTATATACATGTAAATTTAGAAAGGAAACCCTTATTATTTCTTCTCTGTTTTTTTCTGGCAGTTAAAACACGCAATTGCACTAAGCTGAAGAGTTTGAAAAAAACTCCACCATGCTCAAAAAACCGACGTGAAACCTTTCAACCTTTCCTCTCTGATTTTAACTCAGGCTGTTTTCTGTGCCCTGACCCTTTCTTCTACAACCGGGGAGTGTTAAAGACATCCTGGACAGTTAGAAATATTTGATAAGAGAAAACTCACAGCACTACCAAATCCTTTGCTAAATCTCCTTTTTTTTTTTCCCCCCAGTATGTCACCAAGGATTTCATAAGTGAAATGTGCTTAATGAAATTCCAGATATATATCCTCTTAAGATGACATCCCTTGGAAGTAACTGTTTTTGAGGCAACAGAATATTGAAGAATTAAAAAGCTGCCGACCCAAGGAAGTTAGGCAACTTCAGAAGGGGATTTATTTCAGTGCCTTGCAATAACGCAGTTACAAAATATGTTTAAATTTCTCAGCCTCACATCAGCGCCTGAGCCACTGTGTACTTTTGAGGTAATGAGCGAATCCAAATGCCAGTGGGTGTTTGCCGGGACGTCTGGCAGACGTGGGACGTATCTGCCAGGGCTGTGCGGACGTCCCGCCTCACCGGGGACGCCCCGTGTCCACATGCGGGCAACCGAGCTGTGCCCTCCGATGCCAGACCTGGGCTCACGAGGAGAATTTGGATATTTAATGTGTATCCAAAAGCAGAAAGAGGCACGTAATTTAGAAAAAAATCATTCAAATTTGAGAGAAATGCCACAGACAGATAAATTGGAGAAAATAAATGCTGGTGTGGGTAGATATGAGAGATACGGGAGCATTAATGTCTGATTTCTCCTTGAAATTTTAGCTTGATTGACACACCAGAGATTATGGGAATGGTGTCTAATCCACGCACGCGTCTCAGGTGGTGGAGACCAGGGTGATTTCCGTCACAGCACATTGCACAGCAGGGAGGGGGGTTCTCTGTAGGGGTTTCCTTTGACTATGGAGGTTTTGTCAGCGATAGCTGGCTGTGTCACCCCCGCCTGTGTCACACCTTGCTCCTCAGACTGCTCTGGCGCCTTTTTCTCAGTGGGTGACTCCTCCACACCACGCCGGGAGGCAGGGGGTGGGGAGGTGGCCTACAGCCTCTC
Source organism: Larus michahellis (assembly GCF_964199755.1). Lineage (NCBI taxonomy): Eukaryota > Metazoa > Chordata > Aves > Charadriiformes > Laridae > Larus > Larus michahellis. Next base: position 2,226,935 of record NC_133907.1, on the reverse strand, counting down.
CCCCCAGATCCCACACACATCCAACAGGGGAGGAGGAGAGAAGTCCCTGCTAAATGAGATGTCACACCGGGGGATACAGCACTGCCAGGGGTTGCAAATGAAGAGGCTCACAACAAATGGCTGACCACAGCGATAGCCGAGAGGTGCTGTCGCACCGCACTGGCCTCGCCAGTGTCCAGGTACCACCTGTGCTGCGACAACACTGACCCGACCGCACACACCAGCCAAACCGCAGGCTAGAAAACCAAACATGGAAACAAATCACAGAATGGCCGGAGTGGGAAGGGCCCTCTGGAGATCACCCAGGCCAACCCCCTGCCAGAGCAGGGTCACCCAGAGCAGGTGGCACAGGAACGCGTCCAGGCGGGGTTGGGATGTCTCCAGAGACGGAGACTCCCCCACCTCTCTGGGCAGCCTGTGCCAGGGCTCTGCCACCCTCACAGCAAAGAAGTTCCTCCTCGTGTTGGGATGGAACTTCCCATGGTCAAGTTTGTGCCCGTTACCCCTTGTCCTGTCCCCGGGCACCACGGAGAAGAGCCTGGCCCCATCCTCCTGACACCCACCCTTTAGGTATTTATAAGCGTTGATAAGATCCCCCCTCAGTCGCCTTTTTATTACATGTCGCTGCGATGCTGCTGATGGATACGCCCGCGCCGCTCAACCCCCGAAGGTCGGCTCCCGCTGGCAGCGCGGGGCGAAGGGGGACGGCTGGGCTCTGTGCTGCCAAAGGGGGCACGAGCAGGACTGCGGGCGCTACCACCCCTGCGGTGCCTCAGCTCTAATTGCCCGAGATTGCGCCCTCCTGCATCGAGAGAGCAGCTTACGCTACTCTTGACTTTACACCAAGCAGTACATGTGTCAGATTTGAGAGAGACTATTTTTTTATATTCCCCCTCTTTTTTTTTTTTCTGTGACAGAAAATTGAAATCTGTAATGAAACTATTGTTCCCATTTTTTTAAATCACTGGTCTTTGGCAATTTTAAACTCTGAGGTCTGAAAAATTCATTACTACTAACTTCCATCAAGGGTGTTCCTGAAACCAAAATTACTTAATCAACTCAATTTAGCTTCTTGTGTAGACCTAATTCAGAAAAACTTTATCTTCTTGAATTGTTATTGCAATTAATTTCCCCCCCTTCTTTTTCTGCAGCAGACGACATTTCAGTAATTAGATATTTTATAAAAATGAGTTATTCATTCAGGGTAGCTTCACTTTTATATTTGATTAATCATATTACCACCGAGGTCTGGGTTTTGTCTCCAAGGAAAGTTTAATGACCTCATTTTAATCCTTCTTTTAACCACCAGGCAGGTATCAATGAAGAGAAATAAAATTATCTTCTTTTTTCTTTTTCTCTCCTTTTTTTTTTTTTTGCAATCTCAAGATTACATTTGATGTTTTTTCTGCATGACTGACCCATTTACAAGGAAGAATCCGGCTGATTCCAATTAGGTTCAGGACAGAATCAGGCTAAACAGAGCCTTGAACCGCACCTTAATAACTGACGCTCAGCGTAAAGGAGAGGAACCAGAACCGTTTCACCACACGGCACTCGGTTTAAAGCACTGTACACGATTAATTTAGTGATAATTTGAAAATGAATGTACTGAAAGGAAATAAACAAAACAAAAGCTACTGTAAGCTTAGGTTTTGATTAATGGGATCTATTAGTAAGAGACTTCTATCAAGGAGACCACATTTTTTTTTTATATCAATGCACATATACCCACACAATTGTAACGGAGTAATTCCCATAAACAACAATTTATTTTATAGATGACTGTTTGCCTTATATCAGTGTCTATCTATGCTTTGAATCTAGCTATATGCATACCTGTATTTGTGAATTCCTACATACACATCTTCTTATCTATCTATCTACCCATCCTGCAGACTACACTAAGGGGTCTCGGAGGTATTTCATCCTCTCTGCCACATGCTGCACTGCTGCAAAGACTTCACAGAAATCACAGAGGGGACTGATGCTCTTTTCATTAAGACACGGGGAATTATTGCTTTCTCACGAAGTGAGAAGTATCTTTCATTTTAGATGAAAGAGGTGGTAAAACAAAGAGCAGGAGTTGAGTATCCACAAGAGAGCATGGAGCGTGTCTCCTTTTCCGTGGCACCGCAGTGCGAGGGCGCGCAGGCACGCGGGGACGCTGCACCTGGCAGAGCTGACACCCATCTGCACCCCGCGCTGGGGATCCCGCCGTCCTCATCCCCGTCACAGCTGGGCAGGCATCCCGTCTGCTAGGCTCTGCTGCATGGGCTTTGCATTTAGGTCGGGATCCACATCCAGAGGTGAGTTTTGATTCAAAAGGCGGGTCAAGAGGTAAAGAATTCCTACAGGACATAAATACTTCCCTAACCAGGGCTGACCCGTGGCTCTGCAGCGGCAAAGCCCCCGGCGTTAAGTGTGGTGAGTCCTGGGCAAGGCTGAGACAGGATGGGAAGAAACAATATTGTTTCTGCTTGTTCTCTCTCCCTGTGTTACTGCTACCCCTTGACCCAACAGACGTCCTTAGTCTAATTCACCGCTCGCGACAAAGGCTTTCATCAGGACCTGCAACGTAATGAGAGGCGGAGAGCCCATTTCTGTGTACAAACACTGAATTCTTACTTAGGAAAACTGAACTGATTTGTAGTTTTTAGACTTTGCCAACTATATATTTAACTGAAACACACACAGAATTAGGTAGATGTTCACGCACCCGAAGGCTATCGGGTATATTTGATTCACTTGAATATAATAATTTATTTCAGTTAGATGATGACAGCTCTACAACAGCCCAAGCTTTACCGCGTAGTTCGGCTGAGCTTTGTTTTGATTGGAAAATTGCAAGCGAACAGAGTCCCCTGGGATCTTCCATGAAAGCACAATTGATTTTTAACGATAAATCCTGTCTGCAGGACTGCACAGAACTCCTGGGTTTGTTTTTAGCTGTAAAACAACGCAGTCCTGTAAATTTTCTCACTATGCCGTTAGATCTTTCCCCTGCCAGCTCTGACCTGTGCTGTTCACCTTGATTTCTGCCACTTCTGACAACTGCCTCTACATTATGCCACAGGCATAATTTGGGTTATTTTAAAATACCGTAGCATTCAGGCTAAGCTATATTCAAACGTCACTGTAGACTTTCTGAATGGCACAGGTGTACCGATGGGGACTGTCAGACCTGAATGGGCAGCTACACACACAGCTTTAGTCCGTACGCTGGGAAATGGGGTACGCGGGGCTCAAGATTTAAGCCCTTCATCTTTTCCAGATCTGGACACGCGCCCAGGCCCTGGGAGACAGTCAGCCACCCACTGCCACTGGTTTTCCCTGGATGAGCTGTGGTAAGACCTCTTTTTAGGACAGCCCTTGGTAGGCACCCTGGTCCGTTTCTCTGTCCATGGGAAATCCCACTGGGATGCCGTTCCTGCCGGGCTCTCCCTTCACAGCACGAGATTAACTTGTAAAACACGAGCACACACGTAAAGGGGAATTCTCACCACGCTCACAGGTACCGAATGCTTCCAGATACATCTGGCCGTACATGTGCTTAGGAAACCCCAGACCGCCGGCAGGCTGGCTTGGTTTCTGATGTGGTTCCTACCACCGTTTAATATTGTTTCCCCAAACTAGACCTATTTACACCTTTGCATCTTTTACCTCATTTGGAAGTCAGTAACTTTCAGCCTAAAGGAAAAGCTCAGCGTTTCCTTTGCTACTTTGCTAGTCCTGAACACACAGTTAAAACCAGAGCTCAGCAGGATTCATCTCGGGGGGTGGAGACCCGGTGAAGCATTCGCCCCAAGCTTTGCCACTTGCAAAAAAGTCACATTTTCACAGCTACTTCTGCAGCTCTGCACAGTGCTGCTCTTGCACTGGTTGATGCGCAGCTGTATTTTGTCCTCAAACAGCATTAACATGAGAACAAATGCACACAGAACAAGGAATAAAATTTGGGCTTATGTTTGTTTGCTTTTCCAGAATTTTGGCAAGTTCAGAGAGCAGAAGGACTAAGGGACCATGATGCCATGGCACATTTGATCCTAGGAAATATTAGTGCTCTCGTTCAAGACACCGAAAAATCTCATCTGGATTAATAGATACACATCTGGTGAAAAGAGAAATCCGAGCGGAGCCGGGTGCCCAGCAGGGTTAGCAGGATAACCAGGGAAACGGAAAAAAAGGGTCTGGAGGAGCCCGGCTGGTTTAGCACCACAAAATGATGTGCACTGGTGTATCAGGATGCAGACGGGAGAGAAAGTGGGAAGGAAACACCGAAACGGGAGAAGGAAGTACTTATGGTACAGGCCCACGCTAGCACGGCAGTGCTGCACCAGCGCCTGCTTCGCTTTTGAAAGTCTAAGCCTTCTCAGAGGGGGCTCATCAGCATTTCCCACCAAACTCCTGTGAGCCAGAATACCTGCACGGACAGAGCTCAGACACTTCTGGCAGTGCAGTGCCAAACAGAAAAAGCCCTTTTAACGTGGGTCTCTCTCCATGTCGTTCTGCTCATGAAGCGCCGAGCTCCTCGCTCACATAGAATCACAGAATGGTTTGGGTTGGAAGGGACCTTAAAGATCATCCAGTTCCAACCCCCCTGCCATGGGCAGGGACACCTCCCACTAGATCAGGTTGCTCAGAGCCCCATCCAGCCTGGCCTTAAAAACTTCCAGGGATGGGGCTTCCACCACCTCTCTGGGCAACCTGTGCCAGTGTCTCACCACCCTCATGGTGAAGAACTTCTTCCTAACGTCCAGTCTGAATCGACCCATCTCTAGTTTTAGTCCATTCCCTCTAGTTCTACCATTACCCAACATCCCAAAAAGTTCCTCCCCAGCTTTCTTGTAGGCCCCCTTAAGATATTGGTAGGCCACTATAAGGTCTCCTCAGAGCCGCCTTTTCTCCAGACCGAACAACCCCAACTCTCTCAGTCTGTCCTCATAGGAGAGGTGCTCCAGCCCTCTGATCATCCTCGGGGCCCTTCTCTGGATACGCTCCAGCACATCCATCTCTCTCTTGTAGTAGGGGCTCCAGAACTGGACGCAGTACTCCAGGTGGGGTCTCACGAGAGTGGAGTAGAGGGGGAGAATCACCTCCCTCAACCTGCTGGCCACACTTCTCCTGATGCAGCCCAGGATACAATTGGCTTTCTGTTGAGGCTCATGTTGAGCCTCTCGTCCACCAGCACCCCCAAGTCCTTTTCTTCAGGGCTGCTCTCAAGCCAGTCACTGCCCAGCCTATATCGGTGCTAGGGATTGCCCCGACCCAGATGGAGGACCTTGCACTTGGCCTTGTTGAACTTCATGAGGTTGGCATCTCTTCCCTCCAGCGTGTCAGCTGCCCCACACAGCTTGGTGTTGTCGGCAAACTTGCTGAGGGTGCACTCTATGCCACTGTCCATGTCACTGGCGAAGATGTTAAACAAGACTGGTCCCAGTACTGATCCTTGAGGGACTCCACTTGTCACTGGCCTCCACTTGGACATGGACCCATTGTCAGCCACTCTTTGGGTGCGGCCGTCAAGCCAGGTCTTTACCCACTGAATTGTCAGTCCATCAAAGCCATATTTTATCAGCCTGGAGACCAGGATGTCATGTGGGACAGTGTCAACAGCTTTGCTCAGGTCCAGGTAAGATGACGTCAGTTGACATCTCGCTGCGCACTGGGTCTGTCCAGCCACAGCCGGGGTCCTGACGCAGCACTGCTGCAGCAGCCAGAGACCAGTCCGAGCCAAGACTATTAATTACACAGCCCAGTTAAAAACTGGCAAGAACTGCTTTTTCCAACATACTTGCAACAAGTACTTGCTCCTCCACTGATTAGCCAAATCCACTTTGCAACTGGATTGACCTTACCCAGCGACGCAGCCCCTTCCGCTGGAACACGAGCACCTCTGTGTGCTGGTACTCCCTACCCGCTCTCCTGCTCTAGGTTCAGAGCCAGCTCTGGCCAGGCTGGCGAGGGCCAGTCCCAAACCCTTCCAGCTCTTCTTACTGGGAACCAGCGCCGAGATGCGGCAGCACGGCGGGGAAGGGGACGCAGTCCTAGAGCTGCCTCTTTAAAACACCCTCCACTGGATTCAGCCTCAGAAGAGGAGATTCTCAAAGCAGTGCCAAAGGGCAAATTTTAAAGTAGCTTTAAATAAGACCTCCTAAGGCTCAGGAGCTTAAAGAACTTGAATAGCCCAGTTTCTTTTTTTCCTTTCTTCCATATTTTCCTTTTTTTTTAAAGAAGAGGTTGATTGCCAGGCAGGTTTTCCCAAGAATCCACAAGCTCAACTAATCACAAGCACTTCAGCCCTGCGAAATAATATTTCCCTTGCACGGGCTACTATAAAAACAAGTTCTGCACAGTAGGCAAATTTAAAATAACTTTTAATTAACATTTAAGACACAGAAGTCTGATCATGCAAATTCATCTGCGTCTCCTCTCTGCGCCTGATTGTTCCTGATTGAATATGATAAAAATAGACTTTGTATGAGTCAAGTGTAGGCACGGATTTCTTTAACGTCTCCTCCCCTCTGATTATGCATTTCCTTAGATAAAGTGGAAACCCTTGGCTGGCTATTAGCGGTATCACGGGTCAGACTGGAAAGGGCATCCTGTCTGATAGGAGTTAGATTTCACTGGAAGTAAAGGCATTCCTTCCGTGAGCAAAGAAGATGCCTTCACCTTGCATAAAATCTCACCTGAGCCTCTCCGGCATTGTTCTGTCTCAGCTGGCTTTTAATCTCTGAAACAGCCACACTAATTTGAGAGCAGCCCCCCCTATCTGAGGTGAGCATCTGGCCAGGGGGGCAGCTACAGATCTATATTAATACGGCAAATACGCAACTCGCCTGCACACAGGAGATAAATATTTGAAGGGAGGCTGAGGAGTTTGCACATAATGAAGACATGTGAGAGGACACGACCCTGTTATGAGTAACAGAGACTCCGGATAAGGGAGGGCACACTGATACCAGTTCCTTTATCTTGTAACTGTTATGGAGCCCGTTTCCCACTAACACTTACTACAAAGCCCTTGTAACACAGTCCTGTTAAAATGTCACTATTTTACACCAGCTGATGATTTGGCAGGTGCAAAACCTACCAAAAATGCCACAAAAATGAACTAGCACAGTTAATCACTCCCAAAGGACCGTGCAAAAACTTGGGCACAGGGGATTAACCCACCCTTTTCTGAGGCATCTGGTGCAGAGCCCGCGGGCACGGGCTGGTCAGGCACGGCATGGGGACAACGCGTCCTCCGCTCGCCCAGAGCTCCTACCTCGGCTCTTCAGCAGTCAGGAGAATTGCCCCTCTCCATTTATTTTTGCAAGCAACAATGTCACATGAAGAACACAACACAAAGAGCGGGATGAAGTCCCTTAGCCAGCCAGACGAGCTTTCCCTGGGTCACGGTCCTGCACTGAATCATTAAAATTGCCCAAAATAGCTGCTTATGATGTTTACAGCATCTCGCAGGATGCTCCACTCTTCTGGCGTGGATCTGATTGCTTCCCACGCCGGGGCAGACTCTCATGAGACATTGCCTCGCTGTTAGCTGCTCTCTGAGGCTTCCCAGCACGGCCAGATCACATCGCAGATCAAGAAAATGTTCACCATCACAACATCAGAGCCGGAAAGGATTAGAGGAGGTCACCTCGCCATCGCTGTGCCCCAGCGCCTCGCCGTTTGGTGCAGGTAGTCCTGGTCGTTGACTATCGGAACTAGTCATGACTCTTGCTGATGGAGACTGGACTTACAGTTCACAGCAGACTTTAGTTTAAAATTATTTCGTCGAAAGACTGTGATTTTTTCCCCTCCATATAATTTCAGAATCCTTTGTAGGAGAAGGTGGGGCTACTTCTTCCCCTGCTATTGTGCAGGATTTCACCCACTCTCAGGCAATGTGCTCAAGGGTACGAAAACCACATTGATCCACTTTCCCGTAAGCAAGCAATCATTTTGGAGTTTTATCAGAGTGTCTTCAATTTGTACATTTAAAGATCTTCCATGTGATTTTTTACTGCTCTTTTTCCACTTCTCTCCCAGCGCTGTGTTTTGATCCCAGCCCACCTGGTGCCTCGGCTGTCCGTCCCCCCGCGCCTCGGCAGGGCAGCCGCCCCTCCGGACATGGGATTTGGGCTCCTGTGTGCCCGTGTCTGAACCTTCACACGGTCCCTGCACGCAGCCTCTTCACCCCCCAGCCTGACCACGGACGTGACCTGACTTTCTTGACCATCGCAGCAGCTGTTTTCTTCTCTCCCGTCCTGTTGTTAAGTTTTACACAGTAACATTAATTCCCGCTGCTGAATACATGAGCTGTGACACCAGCATGGTGCAGTGCCCTCCTGAGCTACACTCTTATCCAGAAACGATTAAGTCTAAAACCACCCTGG